>NC_091120.1:164076987-164676987 GCF_040183065.1 Periplaneta americana | reverse complement strand
AAGGGATATGCTACTAGAGCTAAATGACTGCTGTAAGCAATATGGATTGAAGATGTTTGTGAACAAGACGAAGACCATGGTTGTCGGAAGAAAAATAAAGAAGGTAAACATGCGAATTCTAAATGAGGCATTAGACCAAGTGGACAGTTTCAAATACTTGAGATGTACTGTAAGCAGTAACATGAGCTGCAGCCAGGAAATCAAAAGGAGGATAGCAATAGCAAAGGAAGGTTTCAATATAAAAAGGAGCATTTCTGCGGACCTCTGGAAAAAGAACTAAGGAAGAGACTAGTGAAGTGTTTTGTGTGGAGTGTGACATTGTATGGTGCAGAAACATGGACATTACGACGAAGAAGAGATGCGAATAGAAGCATTTGAAATGTGGATATGGAGAAGAATGGAGCGTGTGAAATTGATAGAGAGAATAAGAAACGAAACTGTGTTGAAAAGAGTGGATGAAGAAAGAATGATACTGAAACTGATCAGAAAGATAAAAAGGAATTGGTTAGGTCACTGGCTGAGGAGAAACTGCCTATTGAAGAATGCACTGGAAGAAATGGTGAACGGCCACTTTTTATTTTGACAGCTGTACCGGTATGTATGTATGTATGTATGTATGTATGTATGTATGTATGTATGTATGTATGTATGTATGTATGTATGTATGTATGTATGTATGTATGTATGCATGCGTGTATGCATGCGTGTATGTATGTATGTATGTATGTATGTATGTATGCGGGTGGGTCGATGGATGGATGTTAGTTAGATCTGTTGGTAGGCAGATGGTTAGATAGACGGGCGGATGGGAAAGTGGATGGATAGGGTAGTAGGAGGGAAGATGGTTGGATGGCACACTAATTACCTACAAGGTGCATAAAATGATATAAATTATTCAATACATAATGTATACAGGTTGATTCACGAGGATTTATCGTCCCTTACGGAGCTTATTTCCGAAGACATTCTGAGCACTACATGTTATATGAACATTTGTCCTAATCTCAATATTTTCAGAATTACACTAATTTGATGATGTTTGTAAAATATCATTATTCTTGAGTTTTAAGAGTAAAAAAATATTACAGATAAAGAATGAACTATTCAGGAACATCATTTCTTTAATTTTATTAGCTAGTATTCTGAACAGGGGCGGCTCTACAATAAGAACTGCAGAGCTGCAGAACAGCCATTTAAACGAACCAGAAAAAAATTAAAAATGTAAAACGTGCTTTTATGTAATCTACTTCATTGTTTCATTTATTTTTCCAATTCATTCTCCTTCGATTCGAGATTTCACAGCCTGTAGGAGGCTTGAACTGCTCGAGAATTTTAGCTGTAGTGTACTTTTCGGATCTGTGATCGGCAGTTCCTGAAGCTCAACGTATGGTAGTCGGCAGCAGAAAACTGGTTTTCTTCATTTTCTTCACCGTCCCATAAGACTGCATTAGAGCTGCAACCGAAGCAGCTCTCTCCGAATATACAAAAGAACCGCCAACACCCACATCTCTTTATGACCTGCGTTAGAACACACAGGCTTCTGGACTACTGTATATCATTACAGTTCCAGTGTGTTATAGTACTGTGGGCGGTGTGATGTGATTAGTCAGTGTGTCTGAGGAAATATTTTATATTAAAAATGAATGAAATGAAAACCTAATCGACCAACCCTTTTCGAAATTAAAAGAGAAATTGCATGTAAACTTAAGAAACTAGGACGTCCTACACAAAATTTAAATAATGAAATTTCTGGAAAAAGTCGAGGAAATCGTGTAGCCTACTAGTCATTTTAATACCGAAATGTGTAATGGAAACGATTGGTTTTTTGCTGCGCTCATGAAAACACTTTCTCCCCCACCCGTGTATTCTGTTTAGAGGAGAAAATACATGGACAAACACCGGAGTGAAGGATTTAGTTAATTTGACTTAAAAAAAACTAGAAAAGCATGTGGGGCACATCTCCACTACGTGACTAGTTGTACCAGGTGGGAGAGGTGTAGCAGTATAATTTCGGGCGCACAGTTAACTTCGAGATGGGGCTGTAATTATACGCGTTATCCGATTTAGATGCAATAAACAGCATGCGTTTGCTAAATACACTATTTTTCATGCAGAACTGCCAACCTTTGTAACCGTTGGCCGCTACTGATTCTGAAGCTAAAAATGTGTTGTGAATTCCATAGTTGCTTATTAAAGATTTCTTTTTTCGATTTTTAATTACAAAATTACATTTTCTTATACATTTATGACAACAATTTTTACAAATCACGCCACTCTTGTAAATTCTTTAAGACTGTACATTAGGATGCATAATTAAACTGTAAAGAATCAAGTTTCTAAAGTCGTATGATTTGTAACAATTTTTGTGATAAGCAGGGTTCGGTCCTGGGCACAGAAACGCATGAAGTTCAGAACGCACTGACTATAGTGTTGTGTTGGTCGAGTGGAGTGGGAGATGAAGCGCGCCGTTACTTCTTGTCTCAACATGTAAACAGTCCGTTACAGTGCGGCACAAAATATATTTCATCCTGTACAGATGCAGTATATACAGTATATTCCTAGTGTAGACAATAAATGTCTACCATTAAAGTATTAACGTGAGTTGTAACCTTCAATCAGGTGTCCCTACGCCGAAGCCTGTTACACGTACCGCAGCCAAGCAGCAATAGGCCTACACACAACGGTAATGCACATTACGGACCCACCTGTGCTGTTGCAGTCGGGTGACTGCACACTGGTCATGACGTCATTTATACTCCGTGTACTCTAAACCTCATACTGGTTACTCTGTGACCCCAGCGAAGAGGGATTATAAAGAATGGACACTTCGCGTCGGTACCTTTGATGTAGCCGGACTGATTTCAATGACCTTCAAGCCAGCTAGAGCGTGAGATTCTGCTTTCTCCCTAGATATATTATTATAATGTACCGAAGTACATATGATATTTCCATGCAGATATTCTGCGTCATCATACGATGAAAGAGTAATGGAACGGAGAAAAATTTTCTCCGGCGCCGGGATTTGAACCCGAGTTTTCAGCTCTACGTGCTGACGCTTTATCCACTAAGCCACACCGGATTCTACCCCGGCGTCGGAAGAATCGTCTCAGATTAAGCTCCAACTCTTGGGTTCCCTCTGGTGGCCGCCCTCTGCGCTACGTCATAGATATCTATGAACCTAGGACCGAAGTCCACACATGTGCTGAGGTGTACTCGTAATGAGTGACTAGTTGGCCGGGATCCGACGGAATAAGCGCCGTCTTAAATCACAAAGTGATTTACGCATATCATATATATTATTATAATGTACCGAAGTACATATGATATTTCCATGCAGATATTCTGCGTCATCATACGATGAAAGAGTGCACCTCAGCACATGTGTGGACTTCGGTCCTAGGTTCATAGATATCTATGACGTAGTGCAGAGGGCGGCCACCAGAGGGAACCCAAGAGTTGGAGCTTAATCTGAGACGATTCTTCCGACGCCGGGGTAGAATCCGGTGTGGCCTAGTGGACAAAGCGTAGAGCACGTAGAGTTGAAAACCCAGGTTCAAATCCCGGCGCCGGGGAGAATTTTTCTCCGTTCCATTACTCTTTCATCGTATTTCTCCCTAGAGTTGGTGCTGACATCACACCAGCTAGCAGTCGACACAGCGGAAATATAACACATTTAATTAATACATCTAGGTACATTATGTACTCAAAATAAATTGGATCCATAAAATAACAAATCCGTCATTAACTGTAATGTCTAGACTCTAGAGTTCCTTTATAATGAGAGTTGAAACGTTGACCCCAACAACAATTAAAATGTGTAATGATTTGATAGCACTGAAAATGGAAAAACAAAACTCTTATGAGAAGTAAAACCATATACCTATATTATATTATATACGAATATTAAACGAATTTGATACATAATTTTATAATGTATTATATTATTTTATAATACAATTTATTATATCTGAAATATAAAATATTATTATTACAACTAGTTTGTCACTGAGAAATAAGGAAAAGCTGTTAACTTGAATTTATTTGAAGCAAAGCGTTACTGGATTATGCAATAAGGTAGGCGATGTTTGAATCCTGTGTTTCAACTCTATTCTCAATTATTATCTTAGCCTATGCTCGATTGCACTAACCTCTAGCGCTTGAAATTAGAACTAAACGCTGGCGCACTGAGAAACAAAACACAGGAAAATTCGCTCAGTGTCCATTCTTTATAATCCCTATTCGCTGGTGTCCCTAGGCCGAAGCTTGGTGATATGCTTAAGAATGATGTCATTTTTAGTTAAAAATTGAAAAATAAAATCTGTGCAAAGCAATTAACAACACATTTTTAGCTTCAGAACACTAGCCAATTAAAGAAATGACACTTCTGAATAGTTAATACTCAATTTGTAATATTTTTTTATTCTTAAAACTAAAGAAAAAAGGTATTTTACTAACAACTTCAAATTAATGTAACTTTGAAAATATTGAGATTAGGACAAATGTTTATATGAAATTTTTTGCTCAGAATGTCTTCGGAAATAAGCTTCGTATCGAACACAGAAGCATTCTGCAGGCCTTGTCGACACAGGGAGTGGAAGGCAAATACATTCGTCTATTGAGCAATATTTATAGACAAAACTTTGCTATCATTTCGTCTAGAACGCGGAGTACGACAAGGTGACCCAATCTCTCCCAAACTCTTTACAAGCGTTTTGGAAAATGTATTCAGAAAAATGAACTGGAACAAGCAATAGGGAATAAACATAAACGGAAGACACCTAACAGACCTAAGATTCGCGGACGACGTAGTCCTGTTCGCAAAAACACCAGAAGAACTGCAGTCAATGCTCCAACAGCTCTGTACACAAAGCAAAACCGCAGGTCTACCAATGAACATGACAAAAACACAGCTGATGACAAACAGACAAGAAATCCCCATCCCAACGCTACCATATGCAACGGAATACACATACCTAGGCCAACTAATTTCCTTTAAAGACAAGACTGGAAAAGAAATAATAAGAAGAATATCCTTCGCTTGGAAATCCTTCTGGTCCCTCCAGTTCATACTCCTGGACAAGACAATCAGCAGAAGACTCAAATTCGAAGTACTACAAACCTGCGTCTACCCAACACTACTTTATGGATGCCAAACATGGTCGACAACAAACAGACAGATGAATGCGCTAGAAATATGCCAAAGGAAAATGGAACGAAAGATATTGGGAATAACTATGAGAAACAGAATTTCCAATGAGTCGCTGTCCCAAATGGCATCAACAACAAACGTCACACAAAGAGCAAACAAATTGAAGTGGAAGTGGGGAGGCCACATCGCGCGGATGAAAGACGAAAGATGGACATACAGAGCCACCATGTGGGACCCGCGCACAGGAGACCGGCACAGAGGCAGACCAAGGAAGAGGTGGGCAGACTTCTACACAACACAAGCAGGTCAGCAATGGTCCAGAATAGCAAGAAGCAGGGGAACATGGAGAACAATTGGAAGTCGACTACAAATGAAGACAGTGCCAGCCACAAACAACATCCCAAGTTGATTCAGTGATAGTGCATTCAATATAATAAAAGTGTTAGTGAAATCAAATTAATCAAAGTGACATTCAACTCCAACCAAAGACACACTAGACACAACCTAACGCGGAGTAGCTAACCGCGTTAGTGAAACAGAGCTACCCTCTAGCAGGAGGCCTTTGCCCTTCAAGGGACACATTAGGCTATTATTATTATTATTATTATTATTATTATTATTATTATTATTATTATTATTATTATAAGTGACGTAAATTCTCGTGAATCACTCTGTATAAGAATTTAGTCCATTGCACATTATGGCCGAATCACGTGCCGTAGTGCGTACAAGCCACTCGGCTGGTCGCTGTGATATCGGCTCCGCTCTCTCGTCTGCGACTCTGTCCGTAATTTGAACACAAGGCCGCTCTGCTCTCAAGGTCTCTTGCGCCTCTTCCCAGCAGGTTGACCTAGGTCAGCGGTCGTGGCCCGTCTTGCGCAGGCGCGCCGAACAGTGTGAACGAACCAAAATCGAACTTCACTATGGCAACCACCTACAAAATACACGTCCAGTTTCCGTCTCCTAAACCTAAACTGAATATTATCACATCAATTTGAAAACCACAGCTTCTCGGCGTTGCAGAGTTGGAGGCAGTGAGAATAAGCCTGAAGCGGAAGAATCATAATCCACGAATTCAGGGTTGCCATCGCACGCATCTGTAGCGGCCGGTGATCCAAATCCTCGGTGAGGCCAGATGCAACTAGTTTAAGTGCCTCCGATAGAAAATGTTTATTTATGATATTAATTATTATTGTTGTTATATTATTAATATCATTATTACTGTATTATTATTATTATTATTATTATTACTAGTAATAAAAAATAATGTCACTCACCAAATAAGCTGTTATGCTGCGAGTTTCAGTGATTGTTTCAGTATGATAAAGCAACCCTTATTATGTGTTGAAATTTCCCTTTCTTTCTTTTCAACAGAGGAGTTTATTTTGCACCACATTACCACTTAACCATTTATGTTGCCCATACCAGGATGCAATAGAAACTCGCGTTTTAAGATTATCTGTCAGAAAAATTGTCAGCGATGTCGTAGGTATCTCAGTCGGCTCTCTCTTTATTTAAAACTTCCTTTCTTTCAATATTATTTCTTCTCGAAAAAAAGACACTCTAACAATGAATTAAGTACACAAACATTATTTCTGGCATTTGTTTCTGTTTATATTTTCCCGAAATGCATAACAACATTGACCCAGATTCACTACACGGAGTACAATAGTACAACACCCTCGCTTAAGTCATAAACTAAGACATAAGATGAGAGAATAGTGTGGGTCTCTGCCTGCCAAAGAGCTGGAATGTTTGTTATTTATGGCCTATTTGGGAAGACAAGTCACCCTATTCCCACCCTACTCTACCCTTGAGGCCGGCCCATGGTTGAGAGGAGTGAAACTTGACCAGGCCAGACGAATTGTGCCTCAGTTACAACGTTTAAAGCGCAACGTCAAAAGCCCGCGAAGACAAACGAAAATCCAGAAGCAGACCCGGCACGAGCAATCCTGGCTTCATGAACAAATTTTACTGCAATACAGGTCTATATACATCACAAGCCAGACCCGGCACGAGCGATCCTGGCCTCGGGAACAAATTTTACCGCAAAACAGGTCTATCTACATCACAAAGTTTTCAAATGCTTCTACAGCGATATATGCTTCATTCAAATAACTAATACATTACATAAAAACAAAATTTGATTTCAGTTAAGCCAAGTGACTGAGGCCCGGCCTCACTTGCCTCAGTCAATCAGCCGCCACTGGTACGCATACGACTTTTTTTACTAATTGTATGAAGTACGACCGAATTCTTATGTCGTACGCAATTTTGTACGACTATGTCACTGAAGGGAAATAGTAATATGCGTTACAAGAGCGGTATGTTGCAGTTTTCATGTTCGAGGAAAAGTTTGAAAAAGCGAAACGTAGTTGAGCTTTTTTAATTTCCGAGAATTGAAAGAAAACATACCGCTCGTGCATCGTACATTATTTTGTGCGAAGATCATTTATTACATACCTGAAAGAGGAATTTCTAATTAGTTGCAATGAAATCTCCATCTTGGTTTCTGTTCAATGACGGCAAATTTGCAAAACAAAAATATCTATCTTCAACATTGTTGCTTTAAAATGTTTTCTGTGTTTACTATACTCCAGCAGGCCGTGATATACGTCTGTCTTTTTTTTCCCCCAGTCTATGATGAGTCTGGAATCTTGTTGATTTTTTCACGGCTTCCTTAATGTTACTTGCATCACGAATGCAGTAACTTTAGTGGAGTTGTAGAGTTTACTTAATTTTTGCAAATATTTAAAAACGATAATTAACAGTGCAATTTAGGTGAATTGCAGTGGTAAGTTTCCAATTTATAATTAATACTATATTGAACGTCTCTAAAAGTAATATGTTAAAAGCCTAAAGCAGTAAAATCAATATGTCACTTAAGCGGTAAGAAGAGGGAAATTGTTATGTGTGTTAGGTTGGGAATACTGAATGTGGAATTTTAGACTTTCCTCGGATTGGTTTTGTGCGGAAACCAAGCAAATACGCACGATCTCGCACAAAAGTTATTTTGCAACTTACAATGTTGATCTATTATTAAAGTTAAATTAATGGACAATTCGTCTCTTTTTAGACAAGTTTTCTTCATCCAGTATGTCATTGACGAATATGAAAAAAAAAAAAAAAAAAAACATGTTTTAAATGTATAAAAGATGCTTTGAAAATCGATATGGTAGCTATGCTTGCCATGCAAGTCATAATTTCTCACCTTCAGCTCTAGGTTTCATGTACCGCGCGATTATGTGAAAGTAATACCAGGACGAATAGAAGAAATAGTGTACGCACTTCTATGCTTTCCCATTGTCGGTGGCGGACCTGACAACTAGTGGTGCTTCGATCGCTAGGATCTATCGGTTGTCTGAAGTCAGACACCTCGAAAATATATTTCTCGCGCGTTTAATGATGAAAGTTTCTAGGGGTTATTAATATGCTTTGTTGTTGAGAGTTATGTAGATCTCTTCAATTATTTGTTGTACTTTGAATTAACCAGTGACAAAAGAATATTGTGTAGTGGTTTACAAAATAATTACCAAAGTTGCTACGGGTTGTTAATATGCTTTGTTGTTGAGAGTTATGTAGATGTCTTCAATTTGTTGTACTTTGAATTAACCAGTGATAAAAGAATATTGTGTGGTGGTTTACAAAATAATAACAAAAATGCCGTACTGTTTTGTTCCGGGTTGTAGATCGGAATACAGTAGAATTAGCGTAACAAGACATTTCTTTTCATCTTTCAAAGAAAAAGATGTATTTGGGAAATGGGCCAGAGCGATTCCGCGGAAAAATAGGCAGCTTTCCGTAAATAACCGTATTAGTGATGTGCATTTTTCCGAATACATGATTATAAAATCAGACTGTTTTATTATAAAAAGACATAAAACAGAAATACCGCGAGTGCGTTGAAAATTACAACCAGGAACTGTACCTCACATTTTTCCTAATTTACCGAAATGATGAAATATATGAAAATAAACGTTACGGAGTGGTAATATTCGATGAGGTCAAACTCAGAGAAGAAATTCAGTTTCATAATTATTCCCTTAAAATGGACGAATTTTTTTATTTCGGAGCTCTCACAACTGATGTCCAAAAGAAACAATTAGCAAATCATGTATTAGTATTTATGTTTATTGCCATTTATGCAAGATTGGATTCAACCAATTGCTATTTACGCTAGCAGAAACCTACTCCTGGTGATATTCTCGCTAAAATTCTTATACAAGTTATACTACAATTAGAAGCAGGCAACTAACAATGATGAGTAATTTAATTCATTAATAGGAACGTAAAATATCATTCAACTCTTTATATACAAACATTTTATGGGTTTTGTACGTTTCGATTTCTGTCCCTGAATTCACAACTTGTTACGAAAAGATTAATTACTTAAGTACTGAACTTACAATTGCTTTCATAACGTTTCAGATCCCATTGTATTTTCTGTTACGAACGTTCTTAATAGTATTACCTGATAGAAAACTATTAATTATGAATAAGGGACTATAAAGGTATTTCTTAAGTTACGAATAGCCTGGTTAAATGGAAGAAATTTGCTTTTAAAAAGGACTACATTCAGCGTAACAAGTAGAATACTATTAATTATGAATAAGGGACTATAAAGGTATTTCTTAAGTTACGAATAGCCTGGTTAAATGGAAGAAATTTGCTTTTAAAAAGGACTACATTCAGCGTAACAAGTAGAATACTATTAATTATGAATAAGGGACTATAAAGGTATTTCTTAAGTTACGAATAGCCGGGTTAAATGGAAGAAATTTGCTTTTAAAAAGGACTACATTCAGCGTAACAAGTAGAATACCATTAATTATGAATAAGGGACTATAAAGGTATTTCTTAAGTTACGAATAGCCGGGTTAAATGGAAGAAATTTGCTTTTAAAAAGGACTACATTCAGCGTAACAAGTAGAATACTATTAATTATGAATAAGGGACTATAAAGGTATTTCTTAAGTTACGAATAGCCGGGTTAAATGGAAGAAATTTGCTTTTAAAAAGGACTACATTCAGCGTAACAAATAGAATACTATTAATTATGAATAAGGGACTATAAAGGTATTTCTTAAGTTACGAATAGCCTGGTTAAATGGAAGAAATTTGCTTTTAAAAAGGACTACATTCAGCGTAACAAGTAGAATACCATTAATTATGAATAAGGGACTATAAAGGTATTTCTTAAGTTACGAATAGCCGGGTTAAATGGAAGAAATTTGCTTTTAAAAAGGACTACATTCAGCGTAACAAGTAGAATACTATTAATTATGAATAAGGGAATATAAAGGTATTTCTTAAGTTACGAATAGCCGGGTTAAATGGAAGAAATTTGCTTTTAAAAAGGACTACATTCAGCGTAACAAGTAGAATACTATTAATTATGAATAAGGGACTATAAAGGTATTTCTTAAGTTACGAATAGCCTGGTTAAATGGAAGAAATTTGCTTTTAAAAAGGACTACATTCAGCGTAACAAGTAGAATACTATTAATTATGAATAAGGGACTATAAAGGTATTTCTTAAGTTACGAATAGCCGGGTTAAATGGAAGAAATTTGCTTTTAAAAAGGACTACATTCAGCGTAACAAGTAGAATACTATTAATTATGAATAAGGGAATATAAAGGTATTTCTTAAGTTACGAATAGCCGGGTTAAATGGAAGAAATTTGCTTTTAAAAAGGACTACATTCAGCGTAACAAGTAGAATACTATTAATTATGAATAAGGGACTATAAAGGTATTTCTTAAGTTACGAATAGCCGGGTTAAATGGAAGAAATTTGCTTTTAAAAAGGACTACATTCAGCGTAACAAGTAGAATACTATTAATTATGATTTATGAATAAGGGACTATAAAGGTATTTCTTAAGTTACGAATAGCCGGGTTAAATGGAAGAAATTTGCTTTTAAAAAGGACTACATTCAGCGTAACAAGTACTGTGAACTCCGAGTCCCGCTCATACAGAGCAGTGCGCTCATAGCGGTAGCAGCGCCGCGTTGCGGCAGATCCATGTAAACTCAAAGACTGCGTACACTATTTCTTCTATTCTTCCTGGTAATACCAATTCAGAGATCTGATAACTTGTACTGCATATTCACAATGGAAGCATTTTATGAATGAATAGCAGTAGGATTAAGAAGTCTAGACGCGTCGAAATTATAGCGCTGTCGGATTTGAGATTAATTAATTTGGCGTAATTATCAGTTGCCGCATTTATTGATATTAAAAATCTGTCATCGCGCTGGCCATGTGGATGTGGATGTGAACAATAATAATCTTAATTTGAACTAAAATTTACTGGTATAATTTTATATAGGTCTATGAACCACTTTTTTAGTGTTATATGAAATATGTTTGTACGTACTTACTTACTTACGGCTTTTAAGGAATCCGGAGGTTCATTGCCGCCCTCACATAAGCCCGCCATCGGTCCCTATCCTGATCAAGATTAATCCAGTTTCTACCATCATATCCTACCTCCCTCATATCCATTTTAATATTATCTTCCCATTTACGTCTCGGTCTCCCTAAAGGTCTTATTCCCTCTGGCCTCCCAATTATCACGTGACAAATGAAGTCGATAGACCGCATTCAGAAAATTGCAACATTGCAAAGAAAATAGTATTATCACAGTCTAGTATTACAGTCACGAAGCTCAATACGTAGGGAATATGCATCCATATATAGTTGCTAACCACTAGGATCGCTACTATCGCCTCATCACAGACAATGCGGCACAGTCTATTGTTCCTTGTGCTCTCATCATCTGAAGCTTCGTGACTGTATATACTAGACCAGACGTCTCCAAAAGCGTACTCACGAGTAAGCCCCTGAACGGGACCGAAGGCAGTACGTAATGAGCCGCTCCGCCTCACCCATCCCCACCTGTATTGTACTCAATGTTTATGCGCAAACGAAGAGTAGTGGCGCATTGCCATTATAATTGTGTTGGTCGGAGTGTTCCACAGTTTCACAATGTCTTCTAATCATGGACGTAGTACATTCTAGAATGAATAGGAAGAGACTTTTTTTTTTTTTTGAGTTAGTGGGGAGAATGTGAAATGCTTAATTTGTTCGAAAATTCTTAAGGGTGTGTTAAAATTCAACATGCGATGACAATACTCGACTCTTCACAAATGATATCATACAATTACACGTATGTGGGATATGTGAAAAGAATTTATTTTGGGGCTATCTGTATAACTGTTGGTTATACATAATCAGTGTATTACAAAACGTTTACACTCAGTTCCGCATGACAAACATATAGTTTTTCGTTTAATTTTAGGTGAAGTGCGTAGGCCTACAAATATTTTGATAAATATAAAACAAGAAAATACAAACACAAATTACACACGTGTCCTCAGTCTTAAACAATAAATCTTCTTGCTAGCTATGTTCTAGCTTGGAATATTGGAAAGTCAATGAAGCCCTTTACCGAAGAATCATTTGTAAAATCGTGCATACAGGACGTTACTAAAATACTATGTCCAGAACAAAGTCAAAGTTTAAGAAAATTAAATTGTTTCCAATTACAGTTCAGAGAAGCAATTTCAAGATTGTAAATGTAATTGAATCTAAAGTCGAAACCACAATTAACCAGTTTGTAGCTTACTCACTTGCGTTGGACGAAAGCACAGATAGAAATGACAAAGCTCACCTAGCCATTTTCATCCGAGGAGTTAATGAACATTTTACTGTGTCTGAATGTCTTCTAGATGTAACTACAAAATACAACTGGAGAAGATCTTTTCCAGGCACTGGAAGGCGCCATAGAACAGAAGAGGTTGAATTTGCAATGGCTTGTGTCAATAGCAACAGACGGGGATCCAGCTTCATAGTATGTCAAAATAATATACAAACGTATGATATTTCTTATTGTTTTGATGTTATTATTTGTAAACATAAGCAGACCGTTGCCGCGAGCCCCCACTGATCGCTCTCATCTGTTGAGGTACGAGTCTCTTTCCCTTACAGCACACTGTGTTCGGCGGGCTGCATCGAGAGCACGAACTACGATACGCTTTTTGGAGACCTCTGTACTAGACTGTGGTATTATTCTGGGAGCTCAGACTGTTGCCAACATGATACAAATGTGGACCAGAATTAAGCTATATGACTACAATTAATTTATGAGAGGCGCGGAGGGGCGTGGTCCGCCTCTCCCTAATCGCAGGCATGACAGGCGGACTTCATTCGTTGCAGAACGACCGTATAACAAATAACTACGTCCAGTATGCATATGTAAATGCGAGAAAGTTTGAATGACTGATGAGTTTTTTGAGCCCACGTTTCGTTATCTATTTGTCTGTCTCTCTGTCATGCAATAAGAACTATATTTTCAAATGCAATACCTACCAAAAAAGTAATTGGATACTGTTTTTGCCCCTTTAGAACCTCGTTGTACCACCTCTTGTCGCTATAACAGCAGCCACCCTGTCAGGCATGTTCTTCACTTTGATGAAAGAGTAATGGAACAGAGAAAAATTCTCTCCGGCGCCGGGATTTGAACCCGGGTTTTCAGCTCTACGTGCTGATGCTTTATCCACTAAGCCACACCGGATACCACCCCGGCGTCGGACAGAATCGTCTCAGTTTTAAGTTCCAACTCTTGGGTTCCCTCTAGTGGCCGCCCTCTGCACTACGTCATAGATGTCTATGAACGAAGGACTGAAGTCCACACATGTCCTGAGGTGCACTCGTTATGAGTGACTAGTTGGCCGGGATCCGACGGAATAAGCGCCGTCTTAAATCACGAGTGATTTACGCATATCATATATATTATTTAATGTACCGAAGTACATATGATATTTCCATGCAGATATTCTGCGTCATCATACGATGAAAGAGTAATGGAACAGAGAAAAATTCTCTCTGGCGCCGGGATTTGAACCCGGGTTTTCAGCTCTACGTGCTGATGCTTTATCCACTAAGCCACACCGGATACCACCCCGGCGTCGGACAGAATCGTCTCAGTTTTAAGCTTCAACTCTTGGGTTCTCTCTAGTGGCCGCCCTCTGCACTACATCATAGATGTCTATGAACGAAGGACTGAAGTCCACACATGTGCTGAGGTGCACTCGTTATGAGTGACTAGTTGGCCGGGATCCGACGGAATAAGCGCCGTCTTAAATCACAAGTACTTTACGCATATCATATATATTATTTAATGTACCGAAGTACATATGATATTTCCATGCAGATATTCTGCGTCATCATACGATGAAAGAGTAATGGAACAGAGAAAAATTCTCTCCGGCGCCGGGATTTGAACCCGGGTTTTCAGCTCTACGTGCTGATGCTTTATCCACTAAGCCACACCGGATACCACATGTGTGGACTTCAGTCCTTCGTTCATAGACATCTATGACGTAGTGCAGAGGGCGGCCACTAGAGGGAACCCAAGAGTTGGAACTTAAAACTGAGACGATTCTGTCCGACGCCGGGGTGGTATCCGGTGTGGCTTAGTGGATAAAGTATCAGTACGTAGAGCTGAAAACCCGGGTTCAAATCCCGGCGCCGGAGAGAATTTTTCTCTGTTCCATTACTCTTTCATCGTATGATGACGCAGAATATCTGCATGGAAATATATGTACTTCGGTACATTAAATAATATATATGTTCTTCACTAGTTTGTATAGGATATCCACTGGAATGCGTCGCCATTCCTTTTGCAACATGACACTAAGTTGGATAATGGAAGTTGGCCCCATGTTTCGGCGGCTACTAAGCGGTGGTATGCAGACAATGATGTTCATCGGTTGGACTGGCCTGCACAGAGTCCTGATTTCAATCCCATTGAGCACCTTTGAGACGAATTGGACCGGCGATTGAGGTCTCGGGAGATGCGGCCAATTCCTTTGTCCAACTCAGTTCCATGTTGCAATAGGAATGGCGACGCATTCCAGTGGATATCCTACACAAACTAGTGGAGAGCATGCCTGACAGGGTGGCTGCTGTTATAGCAACAAGAGGTGGTACCACGAGGTTCTAAAGGGGCAAAAACAGTGGTAAATAGTGTATATTCTGTTTTTCTTTAAGAATTTTATATACAACTCTAGTTTACGTACAACCCATTAGCAATTCTTTGTCTCCATAAGTTCCTATCCTCCTTGTCTTCTTCAGTCAACTGTCTACAGCAGAGCTTTCCAAACTGGATGTCGCGACACCTTAGGGTGTCATGATAACTAAAATGAAGTAAGAAAATCGCTGGTCACTCCTTGCTTACCTAGTTGCCTTGCAGATACGTATCTTTGACGGATGCATAGATATGCGTATAGTGTTGTAGTATGCAAGTATAATTCTAGTCTGCAAGGTAAGGATGAGAATATCTTAACTGCAACAGACAAAATATCTATCTTACGAGACAAGTTAGCAATTTGGTCTCGGAAAGTGAAAGAGGGCATCTATGAAATGTTCCCAAATACATCTCACTCTGATTCGAAGAACGAAATAAATGATTCAGTTTACAACTATCTGATATTACTCACAGATAAACTTTAAAGTTACTTCCCAGATCTAAACACAAAAGTTTATGACTGGATAATAAATTCATTTTTGTCACCTGAAGTTAGTGGACTTCCCTTAGCAGAGATTCAAAATGATAGGAGCTTGAAGTTGAAACACCAAAGAGATGATTTGAACAGATTCTGGATTTCACTTGAAGATTTTCCGCATCTTGCTAAATGGGATCTTTTGGTTTTTCTGCAGTCTTCAACCACATATTCCTGCGAAACAGGATTTTCTGTGATGACCAATATCAAAACAGTGAAACGTGGCAGTTTAAAAATGCTGGATGAAGAAATGCGAGTGAATTTATCCCATATTCGTCCAAACATAAAATACATTTGCAAGATTCGCCAAGCACATGTGAGCCACTGAAAAAATTAAAACCAAGGGTTAAAATAAGTGTGATTCTTTTCCTCATCTTAGAACGCTATGTAAATGTTTCTTTCGTCTCATAATATGTTAATAATATTGGAAATATGAGTGTTAATTTTATTCTTTTTATGAAGGGTGTAGAAGTAGGCTATTAATGTGTGGGATAGTTTCATTTGAGGGATAAGGTGACGCACTAAAATTTTATTCTAGAGTTGGCTAGGGTGTCTCCATATAAAAAGTTTGGAAAGCACTACTCTACAGGGTGAAAGGGGTATAAATGCATTAAATAAAACTAGTAGATAAGTTCGAATAACTGTTTCTCTATCTATAAGTATTATGGAAAAAATCGAGTTTCTCTTGAGAGACTGGAAGTAAATACGTTGCAACAGCGCAATGCCTGATTCCCCCATATTAAAAGCATATCTAGGTACTCACGATAAGTAAATTTGGCCTTGTCCTTAATTGACTTCACCTTTAAAATCCTATGAACAGGCTGGCATAAGATTTACTACTGCTGAGAAGCAACGTAAGAACCCAGATGAATAGTTCATACTTGTGGAACAACTCTTAAGTGCAGCGATGCCAAAATTCCCTGAAGGTTCCATCACACTACAAATGCGTTTTAATCGGTTAATTTCATACGTTATTATACAAATGAAACATTTTTCCAACAAATGACAAATGAATATTTTTTCGCGTTGATATCTTGCCACTCATACGTCACAATTCCCAATAGTTGGAGCAAGAGGTACCGCTACTCTTCATGAAAGATGTGTTTAAGAGGCTTGGAATACCTACATCTATTATTCCGATTGTAACTTTAGCTGCATTGAAAGGATCAATTGCTCTCCTGAAGAATCACCTGTATTCGAAATCAAACTAAGTTCAGTAACATTCTTTACTTTTTTTGTAACATTTACCTCTCTGCAAATAGGTATATTTCCACTAATCTAAAAAAAAAAATATATTTTTAGCTATGTACTTGTAGGAATTTCATTGTTAAAACAAAATCAATGGTTCAATGAACTTTTAAAAATTTCTGTGGTTAAGTACTCTTTGTCCCTTGTGGCAGCTCACGAATGGTGAGAAGATTTATAAATGTTTGTGAAATTTTTGGGATTCAAACTTCAAACACAATTTTTTTTCGGCTAAATCGTTATTCAAATACCAAAATGACATTTGACTTTTTAGTTACCTACAACCTAAAGATTCTGTTCTTAAAATTAATGCGGTTTTACACTTTTCAGCCTGTATAATCCATATTTCTTCGGACTCTATCCAGTGTTCCTCAGGTCTTCTCCATCTTCTGTTGTTCTTTGCTTCCCATTCATCTTTGGTATTCTATCATTTTTCCTCTTCACTTGTCCAAACCAATTTTATCTTATTTTTTCTAAAGAGTCTTATACAAGCAAAGATTTATCGGAGAATTATCTGTACAGGCTTACCTCCGCGAGTTGTGTCTGAATTAGATGATTGTCCATACAAGCTCAGACTTACATCCTAGACCAGCGGTGACCAAAGTGGGTGTCGTGATTACATTGTGCAATCATAGACATTCAAACGAGTACGAGGAGTTTCCTGTACATGTACATTGCTATGTGTTTCATTCAAGTACTGAAGGCAAGCAGTGGCGGTATCATGTCGCTCTACAAACTCCGTCTCTATAGGCAGTAAGAGGTGGTTTCGTAAAGAATGAGGAGGTCTTTTTTGTTGTTCGTAGGACAAAATTTAATATGTTTATTTTGCTCAACGGTTCAATAAGGAGTATATAGAAACATTAATTGCCACGCTTAGTATGTGTTTCTATAATTCTTTTGTACGTGCATGAATATTGATATTTTTAGATCTTCTCAATTTTAATCTTCTTAATCTTTAGATGAGAGTAACTATTTATTAGTTATTCATTTAATAATAATATTGTAGAAAAACTGATTCAATATTATGTGTCAACGAACTGTTAAACGTCAGGAATTGACGTGGCTTAAATCATAGCCAGGAAGAGAAAGCTGAGATAAATAAATGTAAGGAAGTCAGCTACCTAATGGGGTTTGAAATATCTCGTGCTCCAAAGTCTTTTAATATAATAGAATTTCTGAAAAGAGTAATGACTAAAATAGCTTAAATAACTTGTCCTTAAGTAGTTTTTAATTTTGAAAAACTACGAATTTCTCGACCAAGTATCGAGAGAAGAATTTAGAAAATTCCTGATTATATTCAAGAGGAAAGTTAAAAAAAGAAGCAAGAAAAATCGTATATTATTCACTGGCTCTTGATGACAGCAGTGACATTACTGATACAGCAAAGCTTGAGATTTTTATCCACGGGGTTGATGAAGATGTTAGTACAGGAACCACCACTGGTTGTAGTTTTCATGCCAAGTAACTTTCCTCTGTCTCCTTACTTCATGGGCTGTCTGTCGCATGTAATCACTGCAGCTCGACTTTGGTCACCGCTGTCCTAGACTGATAGTTCACAAAAAAATGTCGTAAGAAGTCGTTGAAATCAATCTGTACTTGCCGCTAATTCTCTAAGAGAAAAAACAGCTGCTTAAAACAAAACAATGTCGAAACCTCGACCACATGATCGCAGTATCGTTTTCTGTGTTTACTGTTTCTTTCGCTTAATTTGGAGGGCGGTATAGCCTGAAAATTTCAAGTAGCTGCAGAAGTCTGGAGACATCTCAAGACCAAAAGTCTTAATACTTTTTATCCATACAAGAGGAAATTTGCCTATGGAGGTAATGTTTAAATTGGATAATTGTCCATATACGCTCAGACTTACATCCTAGACTTACAGTTCACAAAGAAGTTGTTGAAATTAATAATTATCCGTGGAGAAATGCATGAGAATAGTTTTTTTCATACCTGTACTTGCCGCTATTTCTGTACAGACAAGAGACAATCGACTATACGAATAATTAAGCTACCAGAAGCTGAAGATGCACGCCCGTTATTTGGAGCAAAGTAGAGGAGCGACGTTGCCCAACACCGCAATTGGCACGACATCGTATTGCGCGGGTGGAGGCTCAACTCTGCAAAAGGTCACAAGGTCACAGCGTTGCGTAGCTACTCCCACGCATCCTATACTATATTCAGTGATTCGAAGAAAACCATTTTCTTTACCGGGAACTGTAATTGTATTTCCTTAATTGACATTCCCTTTCAAGCTAAAGGCTATTCAAAGTCAGCAAGATTATAATTGTAATTGTATTTCCATATAAGCTCAGTTAACTACTCTTTTAAAATACAAACGCTGTTCAGAGACAAGAACATTGTAATTTTAATTCATTACTTGTTTGTGGTTTCTTTAAGGGTTTAGGTACAGCTTACAGCAGTAAAATTTTGGAAATACTCAACATTTTTTCCTCCATTCTGTATCTTGTACAATAATGAAAATTAGTATGTGTAAAACACTGTCCTTCTGCTATATGAAACAAATATTTTACGATTAAAAAAAAAATACATTTTTTTTTTCAAAATTCAAAATGGTGGCAGTTCACTATGCAGTGATGAAGCGTTTCCCTCATACCTAAAAAACTATCCAACATTTTGTGATGAAATTTTTTGTGTGTATTTGTGCATGTCATATCTACAAAATGATGCAAAATCACTTCTCTATCTTTGATAGATTGTCTGATAAAAATAATTTAATTTAAAAAATGGTCAAATATCAGTATTTTCATCTAACACAAAACAAAAAAATATATACTATTTATTAAGGAATGTAGTTGAAAGAGCATGATATTGTAAACATGAGTTTCAGCAATAAAATAAAAGAGAGATAATATGAAAAAGTTAACAAGTTTATGAGTTAAGAGAGAAACGCTACGTCTCTGCACAGTGAACTGCCACCACTTTTAATTTAAAAAAAAAAGAAAGAAATATATAGGCTTCGTATTCCAGCTACCTATAAGCTGGAATGAGGTTGCCTGAGTCTAAGTATATATGACGTCACAGCGCTGGTACAGGTACTTTCGTATACAAAATAGTTACGCATCCTCTGCCCTCTTCCTCTAGGAAGTCAAAACCGGGACGCAGTCATAGTGAGTAGTCTTATCGATCACTGCTCTTACTAGTCGTATTGTTTAAATAACTACATCTTTGTGGCTGATTGAAGGTTCATTACAGAAGTAAAATGCCTTAGGTAAGACGCTCAAGCGTGTAATATTACAGGGCATAGTTGAGGTTATTTGAACATATATTTTCACTGTCAGTATAGACAGCATTACATATGAATTGTGTAAAATAAACGTAAAAGTGACAAAAACAGTGCACTGAAAGTCACGGCAATACCAAACGGCACAGAAAGTGTATTGAACGTAATCCAAAAGAACCAGTACCATCACAATCTGAAAAATATGAAGATATTAATTCCTCTCTCTCTCTCTCTCTCTCTCTCTCTCTCTCTCTCTCTCTCTCTCTCTCTCTCTGTTCATAAGAATGCAACATGATTTTTTTATGCTTCTCAGTTGTGATATGTAGTTCTATATATTTATTGTAGCCACTTCTTATTTTTGTTCCACACAACTTACAAACAATATTCCGACCATCAGAGGAAAAATATTCACTGCCATAATCACACACAATTGTATCTGAAACACTCGTAACTTTTTCGGACGTCCTTGTTTATGCATTTGACTTCATTCACAGCGTATTCCCTGTCTGCTTACCGCACTCAATGCCGCGTGACCTACAACACGCAGCGCAAGTTGTGTACTAACTCAGACAGGTTCTATGCCCTGTGCACCACTAACTTGACGAATTTTTGGCTAAAACCCCGGGCCTTAGTTATAATACCACTACTTCACGGCTGTCTGAACTCAGAACCGTTAAGAAATAAGTATGCATGAAATTACAGCCTGTTTTAGTCATGATCACGATTTCATGGCCGTCTAAATCGGCTATATAATCAACAAAGCGGTTAGCAAAAGTTGAATGCTTTATCTTATTGCAATGAGTACTACAGATTTAACTTCAGAATAATACGGGCTAAAACGTAATTATGAATGTTAAGTTTGTTACTTATTTGTGTTACGTGTAATATTTACGTCATGAAATGTCGATGTCTTATTGAATGAAGATTATACATTGAATATTGTATTTTCTTTTTCAGTGCCTAAAGTGATTACTTACTTTTTACGCATTAGTGTTTTAAAGGCTCACTTTACGCGCTGATAACAGTGGGCAAAATGTAACTTTATGCAATATCGTAGAAATAATACCTTTTCCCCGCGGACCCCTTTCGAATCACTGACAGACTCCCCGGGGTCCGCTGACCACAGACGGGGAACCGCTGACCTAATTCATATATCGATGGCTAAGAACCAGACTATTCGAAGTCCAACTTTTTATAAGAAAGAAATCTGTGTTTTATTGTGTTCCAGTTCTTGCCTGCATATATGAATCGAACAAAATTGTAAATATTCCTCTCCATAAGGTTGCTATGAAGCTATTCCGAATTGTTTAATGAAGCTTTGAATGTCAGGAGCTTAAAATAGCTCTCCTGAAAAAAAAAATTAAAATGGACTTGGAACAGTCTGGTTTTGGGCATCGGTATGTTAATAATTTTATTTAGAAAAGAAACCTTAATCATGTCCTTAATAACCGAAAATCAAATGCAATAAAATATTGTGCAGGAATAAAATAATAAAATAACAAATATAAAAAAATAGATCAGTGACGTATTCATGACGTATTGAACCTTTAGGGCAGGCGTCTCAAGGCCAACGCATAAAAATTGTTACAGAGAGCAACTGTAGATAGCGTAGTCAGCTGAAGAGATAAGCGCAATACCCGAAGATAGCCGATCGTTGATTCATGTCACATGCATGAGCGAGCTAAGTTGTAACTGTCGCGGGAGAAATTCCACAAAGCTGCACTTTTGAGTTGTACTGTCACAATAGACGGTTGTTTTCGGAAGGAATAAAATTTCTTAAGTAGTTGCAGTAATAATAATAATAATAATAATAATAATAATAATAATAGTAATAATAATACTAATAACTTTATTTTCTAATCATATATTAATGAGTAAAAAGAAATCTTCTAATTATATATTAATGAGTAAAAAGAAATCTGAAGCATGAACAACCATACATGTTACGTAATTATTTAAGCACAAGGAACTGGCAACTCTACCCCATTATCTCCTGGCCTAGTTGCCTCATAAGTGGTGTCTTGTTGGTGTCACTTGTGAGGTTCTGACCTTTCTTCGGACAGTTGACTAAACAACAACAATACTTCATTTCTAGTAAATGGTTTTTGGTATGTCTTTTTTTTTTAAGTTTATATTTTAATAAAATAAAATTCAATTAAATAGCAACAATAAAATTACAATTAAACATGTTGGTTCTTAAGGTACGTATTCTTACGATATTTTAATAATTACAATAATAGTTAAGTAATATGTTTCGTAATGTTTTCAATAATTAACAATAACCAAAACATCTTAGAAATTCACAATTATTTTAAATTAGAACTATTCAAATCTTAAATCTGATCTCAAATTCTTTCCTCAAGTCCTTCAGTACTTCATTATATTTGTTACTGGTCTTGATTCAAATCAGGTAACAATTAGATTAATGACGTGGTAAATTCACTCCCACAATTTCACTTTCTCTATAAAACCTTTTATTTCTTCACATATTTGCGGTGATAAGGACATTCTTTCTCGGAGATGGAGACAACATCGTAGCGATTGCAGATGTCTATCCAAACGTCGCGGTCAATGACGTCATCCGGAGATACACGAACTGCTCCCGCATCTTGTTCCACTCTTACATTAAGAGAGAGAGAGAGAGAGAGAGAGAGAGAGAGAGAGAGAGAGAGGAGGAAGTGCTCCGAAAAGGCCCTATTGAGACGTCTGCTTTAGGGCCTATAGTAATAACCTCTCTGACGTAACTGATATGGGGGCAGCAAGGAGTTCCCCGCTTCCTTGTCGGCTGATTGTTTGTTACTGAATTATATCCGGCATTATACATACTGTATATATGAATCATAGATAAGATGCAAAAACCCCCAACTTCTAAATGCGTTTCCTGTTGCATAGCTATCAAGGAAATGTTTGGAAAATAGTTTGCTGGGTTGTTAGTTCACATTGTATTGGTGACATTTCGAGCTCGAGAGGTCTGAATAAAAACAAGTTTGTCTGAAGAAGCATCGGAGGAGGTGGAACGATTTCCTTGGACGGGAGCAGAGAATATAAAATAAGTTACTTCATAAATACGTACTTTTATGATGGGCATATTAATACGGTCACACGCATAAAAAAAGACAAATACATACGTATACAGTACTGTACTCCAACCACGAGAAAGTCTCAGGGGAATGAGACGTAGCGGGATAATGCTGTGAATGAATGTTGATGTCATAAGATGTCATAAGGTCACACACGTGAGTACACGTATTTCTATTGGCTAACTCTCACAGCACAAACGATAATACTGATACACACATACTTATACTACCCTAGTTACAAAATTAGATCACGGTTAATCTCCTGGTCTTTTAATCCCTCCACACATGAAATAACATATGCAGGAGAGCGCATGTTTTTTTTTTAACTGATGTTTTTTTATAGGGTTATTTTACGACGCTGTATCAACATCTAGGTTATTTAGCGTCTGAATGAAATGAAGGTGATAATGCCGGTGAAATGAGTTCGGGTCCAGCACCGAAAGTTACCCAGCATTTGCTCGTATTGGATTGAGGGAAAACCCCGGAAAAAACCTCAACCAGGTAACTTGTCCCGACCGGGATTCGAACCCGGGCCACCTGGTTTCGCGGCCAGACGCGCTGACCGTTAAACTGATGTTATAACGGTAATATTATCTATCTACTTCGCTCCAATAGATGACGCAATAGTAAGCACATTCCTGTCACGGTTAATCTCCTGGTTGGAGAACAGTACATACTAGTGTCGTGCAATGTTCGGACGTGAGAGGGGATGTCAAGATACTACAAACTTCGCCCTACTCCATAGGCATCCCAACAGTACGTGGAAGTGAAGCATGTAGACTAATATAACAGAGTTCATTGAAAACCGGTAAGAGGCCTTATGTTCGGTTCATGTTTGCCGAGTCTCTGCAGAACTGAAGCTCTCTTTGCGTTTGTTCAATCTTTCCCCTTCCTTACATATGTACGGTGCCTTTCTTCTTAGTTCCTCCTCTCCCTGAGCCTTTATATTTTAGCTGCATAAGGATATCAGGCAAATATCTTGCGAAATTATGTATAATAATGAGTAGGCTTCGTATTCCAGCTACCTATAAACTGGAATGAAGTTGCCTCATTCTAAATATATGTGACGTCACAGCGCAGGTATAAGCACGTTCGTATACAAAACAGTTACGCATCCTCTGCTCTCTTTCTCTAGAAAGTCAAAACCGGGACGCAATTATAGTAAGTAGTCTTATCGATCACTGCTCTTACTAGTCGTATTATTTAAATAACTACGTCTTTGTTGCTAATTGAAGGTTCATTGCAGAGGTGAAATGCCTTAGGCAAGATGCTCAAGTGTGTAATATTGCTGGACATAGTTGAGGATATTTGAACTAATATTTTCACTATCAATATATACATTACATATAAATTGTGTAAAATAAATATAAAAGTGACAAAAAAAAGTGCACTGAAAGACACTGCAATACCAAACGGCATAGAAATTGTGTTGAACGTAATCAAAAAGAACCAGTACCATCAAAATCTGAAAAGTATGAAGATATTAACTCGACATTTAGCATGGATTTGTGTAGCCTACCATGTTGTTCAGTGCCAACATTCCAATTAATGAATTAAATAATCTAGATTTTAGGAAATTTCTAGAAAAGTACACATAAAATTAGTGGGTTTTCAGTGATGAACGACATGCAATATCCTAATGAAACATGAAATATCAGACAATAGGAATATCCTGCACTACATTATACACCAATAACGATATGTGCTATTGAAGGAATTTCTTGGAGTATAAAATCATTTCTAGTGACATCCGCATAAATGTTCAAGTTCCGTAACTTACGAATGCACGTTATTATTGTATTCACTGCAAACATCACGACGAAAATGAACATCACGGCTCAAGGATGTTTATTAGTATAGCTTCAGAATGTCGGGAGTTGACTGTACTCCACGAACACGCAGCGACGACCTGTTTGTTTATATCCTTATCCGTTGCATTACCTGTGTTCGGCGTACTATATACCCAATATGTCTTTAACTTCAGTCTTTAGGTAGCTGGAAGGCTAAGCCTAGTAATGAGTATAGCTTATTTTTCTTGTTATTAATATGACTAAATATTCACACAAATGTACATATAAATAAATAAATAAAAATATATATATATTTTTAAAGTATATGTTCAAGGTACCGACTAGTACGTGCAATGTTCAAACAAGAGAGAGGAAACCAAGACATTGCAAACTTCGTCTTATTTCGTATGAAAAAAAAAAAAAAAAAACTAATAGCAAGATATGTGCTCAAACCCTTAAGAGGTTTAAAATAGTGTTCTGCGATGTTCGAACATGAGAGAGGCAACCAAGACATTACGAACTTCGTCTTATTTTATATGAAAACTAATCGCAAGATCTATGCTAAACATGAAGAGATGGGAGTGGAGGACAGCCAATATTTTTATAATAAAATGCAACAAACACGACAGGCCTTCTTCTGCAGAGCGAACATCGACGAATATCGAACTTCGTCATACTCGACTAACTTGAATCGAACATAGTGCCTGTAATGCTTCCGTCATCCGTGTAGCCACACAAATATTGTTATCGAGCAACTGTGATTAATTTCAATATTATGTGAAGAATGCAATTATAGCTATTTTCTTTCGGTAACTGGTATAGTAACAACTGTCATGTATTTTAAAACATAATATGATGTACCTATACGTACGTATATTTCTGTCGAAGTTTAATCACATTTTTTTAGTAAAAATTACCTCTCCTTACAACTAAATAAAACTTCACAAGATTTATTCTAAAATCCTTACTCAGCTAAAAGCATGAAGGGTTGGGAGAGGAGTGTAGGAGAGGCCAGCGAACTTCAAGGGCACAGATCATACAAGGGGCAAGACCGAGCGAGCGAGACAGATCCGCTTTTTCAAAGCGGACTTCGGTTCTTGTCACGCTCGACAAACTTGAACCACAGTCTACTATATACAGTCACGAAGCTCAATACTTGATAAATATGCATCCATAGATAGTTGCTAACCACTATCGCCTCATCACAGACCTTTTTCCTAGCAGACGATAAAATGTATTGTACTTTCGATATCGTGTTCTTTTGAAAAAAATAACACCTTCCTTCCACTATTGAAAAATGAAATACCTACATAAGATTTATATATTATTTTCATAAAGTATATATTATACTTTATAAACTCACCTTCCTGGATCTTTCAGAAGAAGGATAACTCTGACCTCTTTTTCTTACAATTTATTGCACTATAAACGTCTCTTTGTCCCATATTATTATTCAAATTATTGTATTTTAGTCAATTACAGTTATTACAACCGATAACGAACATTTCACAGTTTACACAACTTTTCACAACAATGCGAAATACGGCACAGTCAATGCCTTTTCGATCTAGACCAGGCCGTAATGTATGTTCGGGTTTTCTATTTCAGTGTATGGAGCTCAGTGAAATATTATAACTTTATTGCGTATCATTGCTAAGTTTTATTTAGTGTAATGTGTCCATAAGTTCCGTTTACTTCTTGTTGCATAATATGTTGCAGAAATAATTACAAAACTGTGTTATTTTAATGTAAAGAGAATTTTACATGTTAACATAATCTGTTCGCATCAATATTTTAAGTTTAGAATTGAAGCTATTTTGAAGTTTAATAAAGAAATATTTATATTGTGATTTTAATTTAGATCATCTACCTTCCTTAATTGTAGACAGAATATTTACCATACCACTCCTATGAAATTAGTGTACGTACGATTATGTTACTTCGTCTCTTAGGTAGTAGATAAATGCAATAATTCAGTACTCACTCAATGCTAGTATTAAAATACAGACAGATTGAATGTGTGGGGTATCATACATGACATTATGCTTAATTATAATGTATAATTGCGAATTTAGAAATATGAGTTAAATATAGTAAACATAACCTATAATTTCTATATGACATAACATACATATGTAATGGCAGGGCATTGGAGACCACTAAAATTAGACAGAAAGGGACAAATGGTACAGTAAACATAACCTATAATTTCAACATATCTAAATATCCGTGTGGTGCAACTGAAAATTATTGAATCGTGCATAAATGAATGTACAAGAATTTCGTAATATTTAATCGAAATAAAGGCAAGCATTACACATACGAACAACGTAATTTTCACACCAAAAATAATATTACACCTTAACTCGCAAAGTGAATTATGTCTGACGTGTCTCATGATCATTGTTTTAAATTTTATTAGGGCCTAATGAAATTACACTACATTTTAGAGAAATATGTTACTCTTTATGCATTCCAACTAATTTATATGGTTGAAACGCCGCCCTTCGTGACCGGGTTAAGCGAGTCACATGATCTGCCTTATGGCCTGTATTAGATCACGATGGCATTGGCACAGTCTATTGTTCCTAGTACTCAGAGCGCTCCAAGCGGCTAGCAACTATCGCGAGAAATGCAAAATCATCCCAAGCTTCGTGACTGTATATACTAGACTGTTCTTGAATCGAACATAGAGCTTGAAATGCACGACACTAGTACATACACAATGAACAAATAAATAAATGCTCTCTAGAACCTGTGCCTTGCTTAACTAAGTAAAACAAAATATCAATTATATCAAATACGTAAATATTTTCGATTTTTGTTAACAAGAACCTAAGATCATTGTGTGAATTAGGGAACTATGTCGTTATTGATTCTATAAGATGCTTCCTACCTGTCCACTTCGTCATTTATTATATCTTGTATGGATAATCAGTGGCGAAACTCTTAAGAGATTTGGCCTACTCAAAACATTTGAGTTATTATATCTAGTAGCAGAATACAGAGGGTTGTTTCCAATCTCTGGAAACGATTTTTGAATGACGTCATGTGCGCCAGGAGTACACGACAGCTGAACTATGGCGAGAGGTGACAGACAGTGTTACCAACACGGCGGTTTTCCCACTAAATCTAGTTTTTTTTTTCTCTCAGTATGTGGAGAAAAATTACTGAACGGTGGGCAGTGGGAAATCTAGTTTTTCTTTCGCGCTCAGATTAGTGGGAATTTGTTTTTTCTTTAAACGACTAAACTCGACTTTTTCCTGTGTTAGCATTCCTTTCGTCTGTAGTGGAGGGGAAACCCCGAATCATACATAACACGTGGAGGCACCACACCATGTTTTATGATTTGTTATGCCCATAGACTTACTAAATAACCGCTAGACCGCTCACTGGCGTTAGTGTTATGTTCCCAAATTGAACAGCCGACGATCGACCATTTGCTTGGTAGAGCTGAATAAGTATGGTTCTTTCGTGTACTGTTTTTAATTGCAACAATGCACACGGATGTAACGATAAAGAAGGAAGAAATGTTGTACAATATTTCAATGGTTAGTTAATCCTTAATTTCTACTACGATTTTTCTCCATATTATGTTACAGAAGACAAACTATTTTGCTTGCCATGTGACTCTTTAAGCTTCAAGTTTCCTCTGAGTAAAGATTCCCTTAACCGAAAATGGATAGGTGCAATCAGCAGAGAGAATTTCTACCCTACAATGAATCATTCAGTGTGTTCAACTCATTTCGAAGATAGTTGTTACCTTTCAAACTACGTTATTATACATTGTTATTGCCCTTCTTCTACTCCATACCATTCATTTTCTTCAAACAGCTGTTGTTTCAGTGCATACATGAATAATTATTCACCGAATTTGAAGATACAGAAACTTTATAAATTATAAAAAGTTATTTTTTTAATAGAGATAATTGAAAGTTATTCTTGTCTTAGTTACTGATTAATGAAACATTTTCTTATACTCTTGCTGCTGCTACTGAGCTATTCATCTCAAATCGACCGAAATATAGAGAAAATTGACCTTACAATTTCTAAATACAATTAAACTTTTTTTGTACGTAGAGAACTGTGATACAATGCTTTGTGCAAAGTTTGAGCATCAGAACTTAATAGTGTTTAAATTAAAAATACTTAAATTTATCGTATTTTCATAAAATTAGAAACTTTAAACTGTTGTAGCTCCGAAACCCTTTCACCCAATGATCAAAATCATGGTTTATTTTGATGCTGAGAAATTAAAGTTTATATTGACATATAAACAGATTTTCTTACTTTTTATGGAAATGGAGAAATTTAGATTTTTCCTCATTAAGACTCCTTTGGCCAGGAAAAAATATTTTAAAAATATATAGTTAGATTCCGCATTGAAAGTACAAATAAACACATTTTTTACTGATGGTATGTTGATAAGAAAGTATTGAAAATATCAAATAAAGAAAATAAATAATACGCGCGTGAACTAACCAGCTGACTGTGAGACGGGAGCTAACCGAGACAAACACGTGATGTGTCGTCTAGCAGTCATGGCTGTGCTAGCTTTATCACAGGTTTTCGTAAAGACAGGAGTAAAATGACGCCCAAAGCTCGTTTATCTTCAGCTCTCGGCCAGTGCGTGCGGTACTGCGCCGTTCAAGTCTAGGCGTGTGAAAATAATCTATTTAATACCCTCGAAACTTATCGCCGTACCACTAAGCAAACAATGCCGAATCCCTCTTAATAATTCAAGGTTTTTTCTCAATATTTTTTACATTTTTACAAATTAGCAAAAAGCCTAAAAGTAAGTAAAATCAGATTATCTGTCTCTCTGTGTACAATAAAAATAAGGATTACTTCTTAACATAACTTACCAAATGTCAGCTTCAAAATAAGCTCTCGTTCAATGTTCTGCAGTAAATGGTTCCAGAGTTCTGAGCGCTGAAAGAGGCTTGTTTTTATAAAATACGCTAAATTTGTCGCTCAATAATACGAAAACCATTTGACTTTCGATAGTATATTTTTGAAAATGCACTCCCCTCAGCACCTTGTATAAGTAGGGAAAAAATTAGAGTATAAAAAATGCGAGATTTTACTAATCGATTTCATATGGAATAGCCCTACTATTGCTACTGCTTCTACTACTACTACTACTATTACTACTAATAATGCTTTTTGACTTCATACAGCAGTTTAACCTAAAGATTGAATTAAAACGTTGACATTAATTCTTTTATTAACCATAGTTATGAATATTCACATTCAGAGTTCCTTTGAAAATTTTGCAAGTCTGACAGCCAGGGTTACCGGGTATCCCAATTTAGGCGGGATTCTCCCAATTTCCTGGTTGAATCCCAATTAAAGCGAGTTGGGATTGACATTAGCCTAGAACAACCATCGTCAACTGGCCTGCATATTAGTTCGGAGGGCCGAAACTCTAGCTGAGGAGGTAGTAGTGTGCAGTGTGTCGAGCCAAGCCGTCACAGAAGCCAACTTTCTGACCATAATTTACAATTTCTTCCTCGATTGTGTTCTACACGAGCATTGACACCTAACATTTACCAGTTAGTGAGGGAAAAACGAATTAAAAAATCCAGCAAAACCAATGCTAATGATCAGCGAAAATAATTTTTATAATTTGTTATTAAATTGTAATAAAATAATTTAGGCCTACTTCAGTCTTGTAGCAGAAACGACAATATGTTTCATATGTCATATATAATAACAAAGAATTGGTTTTGTGATACAGTGAAACCTCTCATTTACGGACATCGAAGGGACATAACAATCTGTCCGCATCTGAGAGGTGTCCTTTATTGGGAGGGAGGCTCCCCAATGTAACACTAAATTTATGATACAGTTTGCATTATGTATCCCTTCACGCTTTAAATGAAATGTATTACTGCAGTTTAATTCTAAATACAGTCTACTGTACTACAGTAAATTCCTTACAACTTTGAACTATAGTAGATAAAACTGAAAAAGGAAGATACAGTACTGTGCCATGCAATTTTATTCTATGTCTACAGTTATGCAGTGTTGTAATTTACAGTTTTCAACTTAACCTTTACTTTCAAGTGCCATGTCTCTCGAAACAGAACAACTGATTGAAGTGAAGAGAATATTCCTACTAACCCTATTATGTGTCGAATACAATTTCACGATCGCGGAAACCTTAGACCCATCAGACAGGTTAAATTTTATGACTTTGTTTATCCACCCGCTAACAAGAGGTAAACAGCTGGGCTACTGGCAGCCTACGACACCCTTATGTTATGTTTCATGTTCAGGAATTTCTGTACAGTTCTCAAAACTAAATTTTCCATTATTGTAACACATTAGGTCCTGAAATCCAAGTTCTGTCCGAGTCAGCAGGTAAAGCAAACTTTAGGACTATAAAACAACTGTCCGTGTCCGTGTCTAAGAGTGTCCGTAAACGAGAGTTTAATTTATCATTATTTCTATATTATTTCAGTTGGGACATAAAAATCTGTCCGTATATGAGGAGTGTCCGTACCTTGGAGGTGTCCGTAAGGAGAGGTTTCACTGTATATAGTGTCAGATAAAAAATGGATAATTAATTTTATTTTATTGACGACACTTGAACAAAGGAATAGTATGACATGATTTAAATATTACTAATGGATTCGATTTGTTTAATATTTTGTAACAGTGAAAATGCATTATAGATCTGTACGTTCTCAATTACTTTAATATGAAAAAAGAATCTATTTACTTTGAAAACCGTTACAATACATAACGGAAAAATACAACTTGTTGCTTGTCTTAAACTGAAAAGTGATTTACTTATTACACAGTTCCTCTTAAAATAAATTAAGTACATGTTTCTTCCTTGTTTATTTCCATTATAATTATCAGACACTGATTAAAAGGGTTGAACAAGTGAACGGACGCCTGAGTCCTTCCCCCCCCCCCACCTGCTGCTGCACAGTTGATGTCTAAGGGACAGAACTGAGCTAGCGAGCAAACTGTGCCTGCACCATAGTGCACTGAGATGACGACTCCTGGCCTAGAACATAAATTTAAACAAATTATGTCTGTGTTTCCCATTATCCGATACTTTTATTTATATATTGACTCAAATGGTAACGTTGTAAACATAGAGGTAATCCGCGGATATTTAATAAGTCTATGAGGTAGCCCAGCTGATTGCCGTAAGGCAACCAAACTCTCAAAATAATACTTCTCCTAGTTCTACCGCATTATTGATTAATACGTTTCAGTCCCTAGCCGCTGCTCTCGCAATTAGTAATCATTGTGTATTTTAAGTGCGTTGAGCGGCAAAAAAAAAATAGCGTTTCGATATCGTATTTTACACTAATAACAGACACATACTGGGTGTTCAGTTCAAAATGTGTCATGGCTCGCTGTATGCCGTCATGTGGCTAGCCGATGAGCCTAGAAAATTCAATCTTCCTACACTTCCGCAGAGGTGTATAACCTATGAGGCAGAGAAGTTGCCTAGCAAGTACTGCGTTCATTCTGAAGAGTACGTACCGATACGTACGGTAACGCCGGTAGTGGCAGGAATGTGAACTGTTTGGAAATACAGTACGTACTGTAGGGATATGGGGAGAGGGTTAAGACGATTACTTACGTATTTGTTGACATTAACTTCGACGGTCAACATGGACACGGAGCATTTGATTTGTGTTGTGGAATGTTACCGTACGCAACCGATGATAACAAATACCCTGCGTACGACTTGCCGGCGCAAAACACAGTTCGAAAGAGGTTATGGTAGCACACAGACCGTACAGACCGCCATCTGTTGCTACGACGTTCAAGTTATACCGTACACGTTCTCAAGTTCAGATTGAAGAACGCCTTAAATAATAGGCAACTTCTCTGACATATAAGCTGAAACTCGCTTCAAATCGGTGACCCAACAGTGACGTCATGACACACTTTGAAATGAACACCCAGTACAATTGCTGCATTTAATAGTTAATGTATTAAGTTAGATTCATCGTCAGATAGTGAAACTGTTACAAGTACCGGTTCCGAAAAAGGAAAGTTACAAATGATTAAAACATATTAGTGGTTAATAATAGAAAAAATTATTACAGTGTTTACTGTACTGTGTGTCGTTCGTATCTTAATGTTTCTCTTATGATAAAGTGTTGATAAGTCTAATGTCTTAAGTTAGCTTCTAATATCCCTAATTCTCTCGCAGAAAACCTAGCAACTCTGCTGACAGCAGAAACAAGGTATTAAAAGTGTCTCGCAAAGAAAGTATTGTTCCATTAAACAAAAACATTTAGCTTTCGAATACACAATACAACACGTATTCAAATAGTGGTTTCGAAATCCCGCGCGTTTTCTTCCAAACAAATGGTGGCTTTCTGCTGCTTCAATTTGGGAACGTATTTCTCACTTCTCCTCTACGGCTAGAGATGGGAACGAGATATCGGTTTTTACGAAATACCGATATTTTCATTTCGATATAGCGATATATCGATATCGAAATTTTGATTCAATATATTGTATAATATATCGGTTTTCTTATAAATGTATAGATTTTTTGTGGAATTATTATCATTATCAACAACAACAAAATCCACACTAGACAACTCCGTTAATTCCCGAGAGATGGCGCTACTAAAGGTGGACAGTTACATAATTGTACAAGCTCATTCAATACCTTGTTCTAATTGGCTGGACTGGAATTCGAATTAAAACTGTTTAATATGCAGCACCAAATTCAAAATGCAGCGTTTGCGAACGTGAGACATACGGGAGGTTTATCTACTACTGCTTTAATAGTGTTATTAATGTTCTCCAAGGCAGAAGCAACTCGGACCCTGAAAGGGAACCGTCTGACCTCAAAACGAGTATCAAAACTTTTATTTCTATATTCTGAAATGGAAAGAGAAACAAGGATTTAATACCGATGTGAAATTTGTTTACGTCTAAGATTTCTGTGCACAACCTAGTGCTGACATTGTTTTCTTATTATATCTTTTAGTGCATAAAAATTATATACCTGTAATCATCAACATTATTGTTTGGAATGTTGAAGTGTAACAATAACTTGCAATGGGAACTTAGGGTCTAAGTATATAGAAAGATTGTATCAAATCAACTCCGAAGTTTATTAAAACTTGTAACATTGTAAGTACGGTTTACTTACATTTAAAAATAATTACAAGTTCTGTTTACTTATATTTAAAAATGATTACGTTGTTAGGTAGGTGTCCTGGATTGAATCCTATATAACATTAGAATAACTGAATCGTGTTTCAACCACGTAGAGTTCACTTAACTCTTTCCCATTATATCATTTAAGCTTCCTTGCCTCCACCATAATTTTGATTTAGGTTAGGACCCACATCATATGAGCCGTTCAGAGCAGAAGTGGTGTAAGTCAAAAATGGGTAATGAGGGTTGAAGTAAACATTCTGTAAAATACAGAGCAAAGTAGCAATTAATAGTCAATTTGTTTAAACTATTAGTAGCCAGTGGATAGCACGAAGGACATATTAATTGCTACTTTGCGCTGTATTTTACAGAACTTTTACTTTAAACCTCATTACCCAATTTTGACTTACACCACATTTGCTCTGAACGGCTCATATGATATTGAAAATGTATTGTTTATTGTTACAATTTTACATTTATGCTTTTGACTGTAATCATGTTAATTTCAGTGGTAAAAAGGAATATTAAAATTGAAGTAATTTTATTGTAATACAGTAAATGTACGCCTGAAAAAGCAATTTGCTTACGGAATAGCGATATATCGATAATCGTTCGATATATGGATATATTTTCTTCGATATATACCGTTTATCGAAATTAGGTTTGCAATATATTGCAATATCAATATATCGGTATTTAATTTATTTCCTCCATCACTAGCTACGGCGTGGTAGGGGCTCGGTTATGCCTGATTCGAGAGTCAATTGTTTGAGGATTTGCTTACTTTTTCGCTAGAGTGCGTTTGTGAGGGCATCAGAGTTTTTATGCATGTCATGGTATTCTGCAGGATGTAACATTATTCCTCACGGCTGTTGCGTGTTCTTATTCTGTCCAAGTATTTATTACGGATGAGGGAGCATGCAGTTTACTATAGAACCAGTTTCACTCATTAAAACAGTGGCTGGACTGCACAAGGTTACATAGGCCTACTGATAGCTCGTGTGTATTATTGTAAGGCTTGACAGAACAAGTGAAAATCGTTGACGTGCGCTAAATTTTGATCGTGTGAATAATTAAAATCCCGAGCTACATACTATTTATCACAGTTCATTATACATGGGAAATCGCTTATTTGTAAAAATACTGTTGTGTAACATCTCGAAAAAATCTCAACCAGATAATGAAACAATGTTTTCGTAAATCTTATTAGGGCATATCAAAAGTCCGGTAACACTTTCAATATTTTATTACACAAAAACTACTAATGATAGCACTTTCAAACACACGTCAGTTTAAAGTCAAACTCTCAAAGTTCGTTTTACACCTTACAGAGATTCAATGCGTGAACCACGAGTGACTCGGCAGATGTCCAAACGATAATCAAACTCTTCCCATACCCTTTTCAAGATATCCTCTGTGACCGTGGCGGCAGCTTCTTTAATTCTGGTTTTTAGTTCCTCTAAATCACGTGGCAAAGGCGGTACAAACACGGTCCTTTAGTACCCACATAGAAAAAAAGTCACATGCAGTCATATCGGGTGACCTTGGTGGCCATGTTATGAAACATCTGTCCCTTACTCCAGCACGTCCTATCCAACGATCAGACATCTCCGTATTCAGGTAAGCACGAACTGCATTGTGGAAATGTGGCGGAGCCCCATCTTGCTGAAAGATGAAATCGTCATCGAGATCTTGTCTAAGTTGAGGCACCAACCATTGCTCCAACATGTCCAGATATGAATGTCCAGTCACAGTAGCCTCAATGAACGGACCGTACAGTTTTCGTTGTGACAACGCGCAGAAAACATTCACCTTTGCTGAATCACGCTCATGTTCAATGATTCTGTGAGGTTTCTGTGTACCCCAAACACGACAGTTGTGCTTGTTAATTTTCCCACTCGTATGAATGTTGGATAGGACGTGCTGGAGTAAGGGACAGATGTTTCATGACATGGCCACCAAGGTCACCCGATATGACTGCATGTGACTTTTTTTCTATGTGGGTACTAAAGGACCGTGTTTGTACCGCCTTTGCCACGTGATTTAGAGGAACTAAAAACCAGAATTCGAGAAGCTGCCGCCACGGTCACAGAGGATATGTTGAAAAGGGTATGGGAAGAGTTTGATTATCGTTTGGACATCTGCCGAGTCACTCGTGGTTCACACATTGAATCTCTGTAAGGTGTAAAACGAACTTTGAGAGTTTGACTTTAAACTGACGTGTGTTTGAAAGTGCTATCATTAGTAGTTTCTGTGTAATAAAATATTGAAAGTGTTACCGGTCTTTTGATATGCCCTGTACATCGTAAATACGTAGGCCTAATATTGAAGATAGTGTATTGAAAATTTTGACAATATTCCCATGGAAAATGTATGCAAGGAAATCAATTATTAACAAAGCAACTACTGTTACATCATAAACAAAATATATGTGTCCATATGTTGTAAAAACGTCAGCTCTATAGCTTCAGCAGATTTCGAGAAAATAATTTAATATTCTGATGATAGGAAGTTGCACACCAATATCACCTTAAAAGCATAATGGGATAAGAGTTTTGTTATGTAATATTAGTTACAGTTGAAACATATACCTAGGTAACTTTGCTTTGTACTATAATATTGTTTTGATTAGTTTATTAATTACTTTTATAAGGTTAAAGATACCATCAATATCAATTCAAACTTATCATGTCATACTCAGTCTCTTTCTTTGGAATATCACTTTCATTATGAATGATATTTTTCATTCACTTAGTATAGGCTAGTATAATAATACTATATGAATATTCCTTCTTAACTCTTTATTATGTTATTAACATTTAAAACACAAGACGTGTAATATTAAGAAACTGGTGTTAGTACTTTTGTTTTACCGACAATAAATGAAATATCAAACAGAAAGAAGGCATATAAAAATAACGACATAAAATTTCACGTTCCGTTTGAAGTTTGCACACCACTGTCTTCTTAATCCAACAGACTGTTTATTCATATACATCAGGCATGTCAATTGATGCCCACACGAGCAAGCGCGCGCTTTAGAGCTCAGGAGAGCCTGAGCGCTTTACAGCGGAAAGGAAAGAGACAGACGAAACAGGTGGTATATGCCGCTTGGTCGAGCTATATCCAGGGATGGCCAGCACTGATTCAATAGGTAAAGGGAAGAGAACTTATTAAAACTGTATCCATGTTAATTTTTAGATTTGCCTGAGAAGTGTAAGTGGATTATGAGAATGTAAGTTTTAATTTTAATGCTAATTTTTCACAAGTTTGATTTTTTATTCAAAAGAAATATTTTCTCAACTTTTCGTATAGAAAAGTGAAATTTTCAGGTATAGGCCTATTTATTTAGTAGCCTTACAGTGTTTTCGTAAATCTAATATACCGTATATACGCATTGCTGAAGATAGTGTATTGAAAATTCTGGAAATATTCGCATGGAAATTGTTTGTAAGGAAATTATTTAACAAAGCAACTACTGTTACATCATAAGCAAAAGATACGTGCCCATGTGTTGTAAAAATGTCAGCTCTATAGCTTCAGAAGATTTCGAGAAAATAATTTAATATTATGATGACAGGAAGTTGCTCACAAACATCACCTTAAAAGCATAATGCGATAAGAGTTTTGTTATGTAATATTAGTTACACTTAAAACAGATACAGTACCTAGGTAACTTTTCTTTGTACTGTAATATTGTTTTGATTAGTTTATTGATTACTTTTGTAAGGCTAAAGATACCATCAATATAAATTCCAACTTATCATGTCATACTCAATCTCTTTCTTTGGAATATCACTTTCTTTATGAATGATGTGTTTCATCCACTTAATACAATATAATATTATTCTACTATGGAATTTAAGTGAATATTCCTTCTCAACTCTCTGTTATGTTATTAAGATTTAAAACACAAGTGCAATATTAAGAAATCAGTGTTAGTGCTTTTGTTTTACAGACAATATAGATAATATTAAACAGAAAGAAGCCATATAAAAATAACGACATAAAATTTCACGTTCCGTTTGAAGTTTGTGCACCACTGTTCTTAATCCAACAGGTTGCTTATTCATATACACAACCGTTCCCCTTTCCATACTTAGCGCTTGCTGCCCGCGCACGACGTCAAGGTCAGAAAAATGCATTTGCTTTGACATCACTGATCTATATAATTCTTCCTCATTCAATAAGTAGCGCTTGATGCCCGCGCACGACGTCAAGGTCAGAAAAATGCACTTGCTTTGACATCACTGATATATATAATTCTTCCTCATTCAATACGTAGCGCTTGATGCCCGCGCACGACGTCAAGGTCAGAAAAATGCACTTGCTTTGACATCACTGATATATATAATTCTTCCTCATTCAATACGTAGCGCTTGATGCCCGCGCACGACGTCAAGGTCAGAAAAATGCACTTGCTTTGACATCACTGATATATATAATTCTTCCTCATTCAATACGTAGCGCTTGATGCCCGCGCACGACGTTAAGGTCAGAAAAATGCACTTGCTTTGACATCACTGATATATATAATTATTCCTCATTCAATACGTAGCGCTTGATGCCCGCGCACGACGTCAAGGTCAGAAAAATGCACTTGCTTTGACATCACTGATATACATAATTCTTCCTCATTCCATACGTAGCGCTTGATGCCCGCGCACGACGTCAAGGTCAGAAAAATGCACTTGCTTTGACATCACTGATATACATAATTCTTCCTCATTCCATACGTAGCGCTTGATGCCCGCGCACGACGTCAAGGTCAGAAAAATGCACTTGCTTTGACATCACTGATATACATAATTCTTCCTCATTCCATACGTAGCGCTTGTGCCCGCGCACGACGTCAAGGCCAGAAAAATGCACTTGCTTTGACATCACTGATATACATAATTCTTTCTCATTCCATACGTAGCGCTTGATGCTCGCGCACGACGTCAAGGTCAGAAAAATGCACTTGCTTTGACATCACTGATATATATAATTCTTCCTCATTCCATACGTAGCGCTTAATGCCCGCGCACGACGTCAAGGTCAGAAAAATGCACTTGCTTTGACATCACTGATATACATAATTCTTCCTCATTCCATACGTAGCGCTTGATGCCCGCGCACGACGTCAAGGTCAGAAAAATGCACTTGCTTTGACATCACTGATATACATAATTCTTTCTCATTCCATACGTAGCGCTTGATGCCCGCGCACGACGTCAAGGTCAGAAAAATGCACTTGCTTTGACATCACTGCTTTACATAATTATTCCTCATTCCATACGTAGCGCTTGATGCCCACGCACGACGTCAAGGTCAGAAAAATGCACTTGCTTTGACATCTCTACTCTATGTCTTCTGTGCTCATTGGGAAGGTCCGTATCAAATTTCACTGAATTACGTCCATTGGTTGGAAGTTATATGGGATATTCAAGGGCCGAGAATGAGTGAAACATTCCGTGGAATCCGGCCTGCAAAAGCAAGTTAGCCAGCCAGGCAATGTTTGTGTGTGCTTGGATATATCCACCACGAGCCATGACCGTCGCGAGTGCGTCTGTTTGGGTATACGGAGCGCATCCTCTTGGCCGCGGTCCAGCCGACATCGTCCATCGTATTGAACGGAGTCTTTCTCCAGAAAGAGGAGATCAGACAGTCCTGCTGCCTTTCGCGTCATTTATAGATGATTATTGGTCACGAAGAAACTTCGGGTCAATAGATAAGCAGTCAAGACTTTATACAAACACACAGGCAGACTGATATGAGAAGTCATTGATATCAGAGGTGCTCTGAATTATTATTTTTGTGAAAATATTCAACTCTATTTGTATCACATATTTAAAGAAAGAAGATTATCCATCTAATCCACGAACGATTAGGGAAAACACTCTAATTTTACTTGAAGCAAGTAAGGAGATAGGTTTCGAAATAAATCCTAAAATGACAAAGTATATGATTACATCTCGTGACCAGAATATAATACGAAATGGAGATATGAAAATGGGAATTATATCCTTTAGAGAGATGGAAAAATTCAAATATCTTGAGCAATAGTAACAAATATAAATGACGCTCGGGAGAAAATTAAAAGTAGAATAAAAATGGGAAATGCGTGTTATTATTCGGTTGAGAAGCTTTTGTCATCTAGTCTGCTGTCAAAAAATCTTAATGTGTGTGTGTGTGCTCATGGAGTTCTTCTTTTTCTACAATATAAGAAAATTATTTTACTCATTTATATTTATTATCATCCGGTTCTGGTAAGAAAAAATGTCCGTTTTTTTAAGTATTTTTTCTATAAAAATTAACTATTTTTTTGAGTATCTGATAAGTCTATAAAAGGACCTTGTAATCGAATTAGTTCATTTTTATTATAAAATAAAAGGTCTCCTTTTCCAATTAATTGTTCCGCTCCTGTACAATCTAGAATGGTTATAGAGTCTATTTTAGAACTTACTCTAAACGCAATTCTTGCGGTAAAATTAGATTTAATTAGTCCAGTAATAACATCTAATGCCTACCCACTTCACTTGCGTGATTCGGGTTCAGCATACTGCGGATAGATGGCAGGACTGTGACCCATTTTCAAGTTGCACACCACTTCGGCGGGCCACGTTATGCATGATGTGTCTATGAAGAGTTATGTCATGTACTAGGGTGAGTGTACAGGATGTTTCCGGGCTAGTGTTACAAACTTTCAGGGATGATGGGAAAGGGCACATGTATCAATTTGAGATAAGGAACCCTGGTCCGGAAATGACTGAGTCGAAAGTTATAAGCAAAAATAGTTGTGTGGAAATGAAATAATTTTATTCCTCTGTACACCTTATTTATGTGTATTTATCTGTACATCTTACACATACTGTATTCATCTGACGTTGTTTACGTTGTCTACTTACAGCATTCCGTTCAGTGCGCTGTCTGAGGGTTGGGGACAGGAAACTACAATAAAGCAATGCAGATAGCGTAATGTGTAACGGATATGTTCGGTCCTGATATGCACGTCTGTAGACAGCAGTGTATGTGTACAAGTTGCAGTGTCCAATCGATCAGTCCTAGTGAAATGGAGGAGTACACGAGAGCGGAATATGCAGACCTGATTTTCGAATACGGATGAGCCAATGGGAACAGTAGACAAGCTCACAGATTGTATCGGGGCAAGTACCCACGTAGGACACATCTGGCCCATACCATCTTTCCACGACTGTTCCAAAGGTTACGAGAAGGAGGGCACGTGGTGCCAAATTACAATTCCATTTCCTCACAACTATTTTTGCTTATAAATTTCGACTCAGTCATTTCCGGACCAGTGTCCTTAACGCCTTATCTTTAATTGATACATGTGCCCTTCTCATCATCCCTGAAAATTTGTAACACCAGCCCGGAAACACCCTGTATGTGTAAGTGTAGTGGGTAGATGGGTGATAATGATGAAGGTGAGGAAGGGAGAAGGGGAAACCCAGTGCCGACACGTAGCCTACTTCTGTCAAATAGCACCAAGGGGCCGTCAGACTTAACGTCCCCGTCCGAAGGACGAATCACTATCAACAGTAACACATGCCTTCTCTTCATATGCATTGCGGAGAAATTTGGGATTTAACCCAGGCATATTGCTGCACAAATTAGTGATTATAAGTTGTGCATCGTCATCTTTCCTAGTCCCGAGGTAGAAATTTTACATGAAAATTTCTGACCTCGCCGGGAATCGAACCCGGGCCAGCTAGTCTGGAGATAGACGCGCTACCACAGAGTTAGCGTTAGCGTTATGTTTTGTTTAACGACGCTCGCAACTGCAGAGGTTATATCAGCGTCGCTCCACAGAGTTAACTCGGCGGACCAAAAAGCTTAAAGTTAGAATTTATAAGACAGTTATATTACCGGTTGTTCTGCATGGTTGTGAAACTTGGACTCTCACATTGAGAGAGGAACAGGGGTTAAGAGTGTTCGAGAATAATGTGCTTAGGAAAATATTTGGGGCTAAGAGGGATGAAGTTACAGGAGAATGGAGAAAGTTACACAATGCAGAACTGCACGCAATGTATTCGTTACCTAACATAATTAGGAGCATTAAATCCAACGTTTGAGATGGGCAGGACATGTAGCACGTATGGGCGAATCCAGAAAGGCTTATGGAGTGTTAGTTAGGAGACCTGTGTGAAAAAGACCTTTGGGGAGACCAAGACGTAGATGGGAGGATAATATTAAAATGGATTTGAGGGAGGTGGGACGGTAAGGAGTGGATTAATCTTGCTCAGGATAGAGACCATTGGCGGGCTTATGTGAGAGTGACAATGAACCTTCGGATTCTCTAAAAGCCATTTGTAAGTAAGTAAGTAAGAATATCTGTTCTGTTCTAAAAACTTAAATCTGCTCTTTTTTTTAATTTATTTATTTTATGTCGCTTTAATTTAACAAGTCATATAGCAAATATGATTATTAGAGGAGAAAAACTCGCTCCGGCGCCGGGGATCTAACCCGGGTCCTTGATTCTACGTACCAAGTCCTCTAACTACTGAGCTACGCCGAAGTTCAATCCACAGCACCGGATCTAATTCCTCTTCTCTATTGTTTTTTCCTTTGTGGTCTCACTCCAAGTTCGACATATATGTTGACATACGAGGCGCATCCAGAAAATAAGTTTCGCGATTTTTTTCCCTTGAAAGTTAACGTAATTAGCCGTCTCAATTGCGCATGCGTAATAGATCTATGACGTATCAATCATATGCCAGCCGGAGAGCGTGGCAGCAGTGGTCCGATATGGAAGCTCTTATTCCTTCTCCCGCCGCCTGCGAGGTTCCGTCGGTGATAAAGTTCTTTAATGCACAAAGCATTGCGCCAATTGAAATTCATCGGCAGCTCTGTCAGGTCTATGGGCCGAACATCATGAGTAAGCAGATGGTGCGTCGCTGGTGTAGGCAGTTTTCCGAAGGTCGTCAAAGTGTCCATGATGAAGAGCGCAGTGGGTGACCGTCCATCATCAATGATGATCGTGTTGAGCTGGTGCGGCAGTGCATCATGGAGAACCGTCGCTTCACGATTACGGAGCTGAGCAGCCATTTTCCACAGATATCGCGATCCTTGTTGCATGAGTTTGTCACTAAGTACCTGCTGTTCAAAAAAGTGTGTGCCAGGTGGGTGCCGAAAAACCTGACACCCGAACACAAAATGCAACGTTTAGGAGCAGCACTGACATTTCTGCAACGGTATCACGATGACGGCGACGAGTTCCTCGACAGGATCGTCACGGGCGATAAGACTTGGATTTCGCACTTCACCCCGGAAACCAAGCAGCAGTCAATGCATTGGCGGTATAGTGGATCTCCGGTCAGGACGAAATTCAAACAGATGCTGTCGGTACGGAAAGTGGTGTGCACGGTGTTCTGGGACAGGAAGGGCATTCTGCGCATTGACTTCCTTCCAAGAGGTCAAACAGTGAACGCTGACCGTTACTGTGAAACACTGCGAAAATTGCGACGTGCCATTCAAAACAAGAGGCGTGGAATGCTTACTGCAGGTGTTGTGCTCCTCCATGACAATGCTCGTCCACATACGGCTCGGCGCACAGCAGCTGTTTTTACGGAATTTAGCTGGGAGTTGTTTCATCTCCCACCCTACAGTCCTAATCTTGCTCCCAGCGATTTTAACGTTTTCTTGCACCTCAAGAAATTCCTGTCCTCCGGTGAGCGTTTTGGCAACGACGAAGAGCTGAAGACGTCTGTCACATTCTGGTTCCATTCACAGGCGGCAGAGATCTACGACAGAGAGATACAAAAGTTGATCCCACGATACGACAAGTGTCTCAGTTCTCATGGTGACTATGTTGAAAAATAGCTGAAACGTTGCTGTACCTGTTGCCAATAAATGTTTTCCTGAAAGTGTGTGTTCTTTTTTTTTAAATAGGGAAACTTACTTTCTGGATGCACCTCGTAATATATTAAGTCAACTGCCATTATACAAGGAGCGCACTCAATTGAGTGACTTAGTGGCCTGGATTCTCTGGCGCCGGAGCGAGTTTTTCTCCTCTAATGACCATTGTTACCATAACAGATATATTCTGTAGGACCAAAAAATTAATCTTTACGTACTATAAGTCATATGGCGGCAATGCATAAATAATTATTACAGTTTACATAGTATTTCTGTATCAGGCCTATTGTTAATTTAAATACATTTGCATATATTGATAGGTTAAAAGAAATTAATCGAGTTATATGATGAAATGTTGATAAGTCTGTTTATATGTGGAATAATTGATCTCGTTGGAGGTGATATAATGGACATTCATGAATTATGTGACGTACAGAGATCCTAGTATGACAGTTGGTACATAATGAAGGAAGGGTTCTATACAGTAGATAAGAATGTGTAATTTGGCATGGTCAATTCGTAATCTGGTGATTGTAACATATTTCATTTTGGAATGTTGTATTACTTCATGAAGTTTGCTGGATGATGACTCTTTCGATCTTGTTTGCCAATGGTTAAGCAGTTTTCAAGATATCTATTTAACGATGCATTTTCAGCTCATTATAAATACTTACATTTTGCATTGTGAAAACAATAAGTCAGTTGAATAAAATTCTGTAATATCTTGTAACTGATTACTTATAATAATAATAATAATAATAATAATAATAATAATAATAATAATAATAATAATAATAATAATAATAATTTATTTTAGCTGGCAGAGTTAAGGCCGTAAGGCCTTCTCTTCCACTCAACCAGCAAAAAGTATACATACAGTACATATGTATGAACTTACAAAGAATTCAACAATTTTATTTAGATGAGAGTTACATGTATACAAGAGTTATTTACGAATTAAACAATAGAATACTATGAACTATTAATTAAACACTGAAATACAAACTATGTAGCAGAAATAAGCTAAAATACATAGAATGTTAATATATTTCAAATAATATTAGATAATAGAAAGAGATTATTATGAGACAATTTTGAAAATACAGCACTATCAGGATGCATGTCTAATGGAAGAAGTAACAATGTAGACAGTGATAGTTTAAGTCAGTATGATTGGAGTGAAATACTAAAAAGGTTATCTTTTAAGCCGTATTTAAAAGTGTTTATTGTCTTGCAGCCCCTAATACTTTGTGACAGGGAATTCCATTGTCGCGAGGTGGATACTGTAAAAGATGACGAATAACAAGATGTTCTATGAAGAGGTATACTTAGCGTGCCACAAATAAGTGAACTGGTATTTACGTCGTGGTTAGAGTATAGATAGGAGAAACGAGACGAAAGGTAATTTGGTGTTGAAGTGTGCAGAATTCGAAAGAGTAAAGACAAAGAATGTAAAGTTCTACATTCTTTAAGTCGGAGCCACGAAAGACTTGCGAAGGACGGTGATATGTGATCATATCTTCGGATGTTGCACACGTATCTGACGCACATATTCTGAACTCGCTGTAACTTGACTGACAGTTCAGAACTTAGGTCACTTAACAAAACGTCACAATAATCGAAGTGCAGCATTACTAGGGTTTGTACTAGGGTAAGTTTTAGTTGCTGGGGCAAGAAGTTTCTTAAGTGACTCAAACAGCGAATCATTAGTGAAACTTAGTGAAATTAGTGAAACTTAGCATTGAAAGTTATTATTGATCAGCAGAAGTAATCACTGATTTTGAATTGAATAAAAGTTTACTTTCGCTGATAAGTAATATCTGAAAAATTTGAAGGGTTTACTTAATAAACAAATGAGCAAATACATACTAGTACATTTAGATACGATACATTGCAGATTGCCTTGCTAAATAACGTAAAAGTAGACTCAATAAGTGTTGAATTAATAAGAAAATAGTAATAACTGATCAGTAAAGATGAGGGGTTTGTGCGCGGCACGAAAAACACGTTGACTCGACAGGGAGCATAGGTGGACAGACAGGTGAACAACTACTGTTATTGCAAGTTATCTTGAACCTTCTGAGCGGGGACAGAGGGGCAGAGGGAAGGAAGCGCGTAACATGGGTGGAGCCAACTGAGTTGTTTTGCGCATGCTCCGCAGCATAATCTCTTGTCAAGAAACATTGAGCTATTTCCTTCACTGCGTACCAGTAGTGTTAACACGGAGCAGCAACCACAGGGTAGTAATTATGGTGAAATCACATCACCGCAGAGAAAAAGTAATGCTGTTATCCATAGCGGAGAAAGAGAAATCATCGCAAATATAATAAAATTAAGCGTTGCGAGGAGGAAAAATTAAACAAATATTTGCTGGAACCTCTTGCTAAGGAATATGAGAGAGTGGCTAAATACTCTGGCAAAAGTATTAGTTCCGTGAAGAGAATTAAAAATAATATTGAGTTACAACCGAATGAACCTCACACTACTCCGGGAAAGAATAGGTATGTAATGTTTAGACATTATTGCTATAATGTTATGTACAATAGTGTGTGTATTGAGAGCGACATAATGAATTACTGTTGCAAGTTATTATTTTCTTATACTTCTACCAAACATATTATTTCATTCCAGAATTAGACTTGTGTAAAGTTGAAGTGGACGACTTCGATCAACATGTCATTCGGAATACAATAGAAGAATTCTATCGTGTTCAGAAAGTAGTACCTACGATTAAGAAGATAATTCCGAATGGATGATGCCATTGATGAAATAATTAATTTTGGAACAAGCGATGATAGCAACAATGAGAGGGATATGGATTGTGTATAATTGTAAATTAATGTAAATTTAAATAATAAGCCTGTAGAATATTGTTATAAGAATATGTACATATTAGCTTAAGGTGTAAGTCATGCAGGCCTATATAATGTATAGAAGTAGCTGTAGTAACTCCGCCATTGCCGGTCCCCAGCCCGGATGAGAGAGGAGTGTACACACGATTATATTTAAATACTTACTCAATACAGGTTAATTAAAGCTTGCTAAGAAACTATGTTCTCCTCTCAAAACCGGAGTATCGAGAGAAGATGATGTCTGTATTGAACCAAGTTCTTTTACAGTAGAGAGCCGTAAGGTAAAAGAACCAACGTTTTTTTAAAAGAGTCACGTTACCCGAGGGAGGGGCATCCTTGCCGTGTCGTTACGTTGATGAGTACATGCCGTACCGAGCAGTTCCAAAGACTGACTTAGGGGATGTAAGGTTCAGGATAACTTGCAATGACAGTATGACCAGTGCAACCAAAAGAAATGCAACTGCATGCTATCCATGTGCCTACCTGCCGTCTTATCATAACAACACGGAATGAACACAGGCCTTCACAATCCAATGCACTGCAGTGGTGAACGGACGTAGTGAGCAATATTTACCTACAATGACGGAAACTAAGCAAACAATTGTATGTACAGTATGTGAGTATGAAATTAAAATATTGTGTAGGAAGTATTACGTAGAAAGACGTTGTAACAGCAGAAAATATAAAGACAATATTTCACGCGCTTTAAAGGTGGTGATTCCCTCAACATCAAAATTAGTATGAAACGCAAAATCAGAATTTGCCAAGGATATATGTGCGATGATGATTAAAACACATATTCCGTTCGAGGATTTTTCGAAAAATATACCAAGCAGCGCGTTCCGAATCAGACAACGCTCCGTAAAGACTATGTATCTGATTGCATAGCAATAATAAAAGAAGTGTCAGAAAAAATCAAGGAAGGACCTCCAGGACCTTGCACACAGAGAATAAAGAATAAATAACAGAAAAATAAGAGCTATTTAACAATTTGTAACATGCTGAATAATGCAAAATCATCAGACGATAGGATAGTATACCTGGCATATGCACCGCTTTTCGCAGTTCAAAACCTGTGTGAGTGATCGACGACGACGTTTGACATTCGATAATTTAATAATGTTAGTAGTGCAGTGTAATTCGGCTTGTGATGGCTCTAAAGCTATGGATGAATCATAAAGGCAAGTTTCGTCTTCTAACTATACTAATGTTTCTACATATTCCTCATATTTGTATATTGTGATCTGCTAGACCTTAACGGAGTGTTGCATTTGTCATTTTTAGGCTGTACTCTTCGCATGGTTTGTTTACGTCGGAAGTCAACACAGGCACTGGGCATACAGCTGTATAACGTCTATGTACAGGCAACCTGACGACAAACCGTACAAATCCCTCATCTTTACTGATCAGTATTGAGTAAACTCTAAATTGCAAGTTATTGCTTAACTCTTATTAAGTTGTCAAAAGTAATCACTAAAATTTCTGCAAGTATAAGAGTTTACTTATTTTTATTCAACTAACACAAAGACAATGACTCAGAATGCATTTCCATAAAATTTGAAGTTAATGAAATAGTGTCCTTTTTTCACAGTTAAAAATTGTTGCTTTCATTTCCAATAATTTTGCAAAAAAAAAAAAAAAAAAAAAAAAAAAAGTCAGAATTAAACGCAATACAAATAGGCCTACTATTCAAACGGAACTTCTTTAGACAGAGTACGAACCCTGTGAAACAAAAATTCTGTGACGGACATTTTAATAAGGCTTTGTGTGTTGAATTATGCTGAAACTGATCAGGAAGGGAAAAAGGAATTGGCTGGATCACTGGCAGAGAAGAAACTACCTACTGAAGGATGCACTGGAAGGAACGATGAACGAGAGAAGAATTCGGGGCAAAAGAAGATATCAGATGATAGACGACATTAAGTTCTATAGATCATAAATTATGCGGAGACTAAGAGGAAGGCGGAAAATAATAAATATTGGTGAATGCTAGGTTTGCAGTGAAAGGCCTCCCCTTGGGCAGAAAACTATGTAAAAACGTGTTTTCTTTTTGATATCATAAAAATGGGGTTATTATAAAATGGTATTATATATTTTTGTTCAAACTTACAAACATTATTTAAAATCGATTAAAATTCGATTAACTTATTTACTTATGGCTTTTAAGGAACCCGCAAGCTAATTGCCGCCCTCACATAAGCCCGCCATTGGTCCCTATCCTGAGCAAGATTAATCCAGTCTCCACCATCATATCCCACCTCCCTCAGATACATTTTAATATTATCCTCCCATCTACGTCTCGGCCTCCCCAAAGGTCTTATTCCCTCTGGCCTTCCAACTAACACTCTATATGCATTTCTGGATTCGTCCATACGTGCCACATATCTTGCCCATCTTAAACGTCTGGATTTAATGTTCCTAATTATGTCAGGTGAAGAATACAATGCGTGCAGTTCTGTGTTGTGTAACTTTCTCCATTCTCCTGTAACTTCATCCCCCTTAGCCCCAAATATTTTCCTAAGCACCTTATTCTCAAACACCCTTAATCTCTCTTCCTCTCTCAAAGTGAGAGTTCAAGTTTCACATCCATACAGAACAACCGGTAATATAACTGTTTTATAAATTCTAACTTTCCGATTTTTTGACAAAAGCTTCTCAACCGAATAATAACAGGCATTTCCCATATTTATTATGCGTTTAATTTCCTCCCGAGTGCCATTTATATTTGTTACTGTTGCTCCAAGATATTTGAATTTTTTCACCTCTTCGAAGGATAAATCTCCAATTTTTATATTTCCATTTCGAACAATATTCTGGTCACAAGACATAATCATATCCTTTGTCTTTTCTGAATTTACTTCCAAATCTATTGCTTTACTTGCTTCAAGTAGAATTTCCGTGTTTTCCCAAATCGTTTGTGGATTTTCTCCTAACATGTTCACGTCATCCACATAGGCAAGAAGCTGATGTAACCCGTTCAATTCTAAACCCTCTGTGTAATCCTGAACTTTACTAAAGTTGTTATTAATTGGTCCAGCAGAATAATATCTATTATAATGACAATTAATATTTGAGGAGAAAAATTCGCTCCGGCGCCGGGGATCGAACCCGGTTCCTTGGCACCAGATCGAACTCTCCTCGTACAGTGTTCCCCTTTTGTGGCCTGTCTCCAAGTTGGGCATATACATTGACGTTGATAAGAGTTCGATCCGGTGCTGTGGATTGAATTCGGCGTAGCTCAGTAGTGAGAGCGCTTGGTACGTAGAACCAAGGACCCGGGTTTGATCCCCGGCGCCACCACAGTGGGCCAGAATGCGATTCTAGCGGGAAAAAATTAATTTACATAAAATGTTATATCAGTAGGCGACAAAATGATTATATAAGGAAAATTAAATATAATAGATAACAGAAAAACCAAAAGAATGCCATGAACTCAGTGGTTAGGTACCACAAGCAAATATTTTAGTAATATTAGAGCTTACCTATTCGGAATTGTAAATCAGTGTTTGATGAGGGACTAGAATCATCTGTAGAATTATCATCATCTTCGTCCATGTCGTCTTCATTGTTATCATCATCATCATCATCATCATCATCGTCGTCGTCATTATCGTCGTCGTCACCGCCACCTCGGTTGTTATCTTTTCATAAGAAGCTCCAGTTACTCTTGGTTCCACGAGCAAACAACGAACATCTAAGGATAATGATCCCTTCTTTTTATTCCTCAATGCTGCACTCAACTGAGCAATCACAGGATCCGAAGTTACGAGTAAGATATTAAAACATCCTGTATAGTAGCCCTACGAGGAAACTTTCTGGCATGGCTTTCCCTGTATTTTGTTAAGTGCTTATATCTTGCTTCTAGGGCCCCTTCTGATAACATTCCAATTGGCAAGATAACTCTTCTCCCGTTTACCATTCCTTCCAGTGCATCCTTCAGTAGGCAGTTTCTTCTCAGCCAGTGACCCAACCAATTCCTTTTCCTCTTCCTAATCAGTTTCAGCATCATTCTTTCTTCACCCACTCTTTCCAACACAGCTTCATTTGTTATTCTGTCTGTCCATTTCACACGCTCCATTCATACTTCAAAAACTTTTCTAGTCGTTTCTCTTCACTTCGTTATAATGTCCATGTTTCTGCACTTCACTAGTCTCTTCCTTAGGTATTTTTCCAAAGGTCCGCAGAAGATGCTCCTTTTTCGATTAAAAGCTTCCTTTGCCATTGCTATCCTCATTTTGACTTCCTGGCAGCAGCTCATGTTACTGCTTACAGTACACCCCAAGTATTTGAAGCTGTTGTACTGCCTCATTTAGAATTCTCACTTTTAGTTGCTTTATTTTCCTTCACTCTTCGAATTGTTTGCATTTATCTTCACAAGTCGTTCAATTATGTGATCTAACAATGACTGTAAATCTATTTCGGCGAAATATTCTGTAACTTTCACGTTTTCTTTTGGTGGATAACTTCTTAATTTTGCTTCCCCGACAGTATTGTATGATGGGTATATATTACTGTGCCTTTGTTTAGCTCCCATGCGTATATTACTATATTGGATTTTAGATAAATTATTGTCTATAAGAAATGACAAAGCTTCTTCTAGAGAATATGGAATAGGTAATGGGTGGGATGACTCGTATGCCTTTCTGTATCTAGTGGCTCTGCGAGGGGTAGTTTCGGTATTGCTCTTAATCATTTTTGCTGCGTCCCTTTTACCGGAAGCTCGAGGTGAGATTTGAGCAGCCACTGTTAATTCTTATTGCGATCACTCTTTAATTAAAGCTTCTAACCTTTTCTGTTTAATTTTCATTTCTCTTTAGTCAAAGAGTTTTCTAGGCCTTCCACGTTTAGAGGTGAAAGGAACTGGACTGGCCGTTTTAAAATTTTGGGATGTAGCTTTATAAACTTCATCAGAAAAATATAGTTCTTTTTCTAGCGAATTGGAATTTATTGTTAGAAACCTAGTTTCATTCTATTACTTTTTGCCATTGCTCTTGAAATCTGCATTTGAAAACACTCAATGTCAATTTAATACAACGTAACACTTCAGAAGAAGAAGAAGAAGAAGAAGAGTCCTCTATGTTTAGTTTAGATTGTACATAATGCACCAGCTGATCCTCACTCTGTGTTTTATCACTCAACATTTCTCATAGCTCACGATGCTTTATGGGAGGTCGCGACGAAACGCGCGCCTCTGCAAATAAAATAAAATATCTAAGAATGGGGCAAATTTGGGCACATACTGAAACTTTACCCTCAATCGTTATGAGTTTCTGCACATTTTGATATGAAAATCTAAACGGATACATTTGGATACATTTTTAAATTACTGTATAAATTTAGAAAATAAGAATTTTACTAGCTGATTACATCAGCTTGTTAACACCTTCAATATAAATTACTGATGAAAAAATGAGAATTTTAACTATATTGATGTGCAAGTGCATATCTGTAGCTTTCTTTTCCATACTTCAGATATTCACAATAATGCACTGGCACCAAATTAACAACCAACAAAGTTCACTGTTAACACACAACTAGCGACGAGACGGAACGCTCCCTCAAGGAAGTGCAGATTACGGTTGTTATATATAAACATGTCCGTTTATTTTTCATCTCTAAGGTCGATTTTCTTAAGCTATGATTATCTGTTAACAGATTCAGAGGAAAAAAATGGGGAGTAAAGTAAGTTGAATTTTTATTTTCTTCCTGCTAGATTCGAATTCTGGCCCACTGTGGCGCCGGAGCGAATTTTTATCCTCAAATATTAATCCTGAACTTTCCTAATGGCATATTAACAGGTTAATCTATTAATCGATTAAAGGCATTCAGTTAACCGATCAAAATTTTTAATCGATCGACAACTCTAGTTTTTATACAGTAATTTTGTAATATCTGAATTACATATTGTAAAAAATTGTAACCTGATGAAGCCAGAATATGCGAAAACGTTCTCAACGATTTTATAATTTTTTATTCAAATTAGTAAGTCATTTGGCTGATGTGGCGCAAAATAAAACTATATATTGTAAATAACCCTATTTAATGTAATTATTTACGTGTATGTTTACAATATTTATTTCGTATTGCATCATCATAAACTTTCACAGTCTCACATACCGTATTATAAAAGTATTTTCAGTATACATTCTATTGTTCATCTTCTGTTTTGGGAAATGCAATGCAGTTGTGATACATGATTTCTAGCAGAGACAACTACGTAAATCTGGCGTTGTTATCTCTCCATTCAGAGCTATCTTATCTGGCGTGTCATCCCGTCCCATCACGCACAGCCTCTGCAAACAAGCCTCACGCGAAAATGGGGCACATTGCTTGTCGAGTCTCCAAATCTGGCAACCCGAACAGAACCTTGTCATGCAGCAGCAGGAGGAAGAAGAGTGGGGGGGGGGGGTGTCCTGTCCTCTTGTACCACGCAAGTGCAAGGTGCGCATTGGAAAGAATTCGCTAAATTATTGGGCCAAGTGCAACTCATTCTACCATGCCTTCTAATAAAGGGGCCTCACATCCTAGAAAAAGTTCGACCATTAATGCGAGTTCTATTGCTACTGTCAGTCAGGTATTAGACGTGTGGATGAATTCCAAATGTCTAAATCAGCGGTGGCGAAAATGTAATTGTGCGCCGAGCCACTGTGTAACCTGCAACGTGCATAGCACATATGGAGGGAGGCGGACACCCGAAGGGGAAGTGAAGCAACTGTCTGACTTATTAACGGATTTTCATTTTCCTTACGTCAAGCACTTAAATATAATTTTATACAGTATAAGACTACAAACTAATGTTTAGTACGTGTAACGAAGAAAGAAATGAAAAATATTACAACCTAAAATTAACTGTCTTCAGAATGTCTCTGCGACAAATTTTCAAAATCAGGAATTATGTCACTTACTGCCAGTCGTAGTTGATCACGAAGGTATTTGTCTGTCAGTCGTGATCTAAATTTGGTTTTTACAATCTTAATTGTTGAAAATAATTTTTCATAAACGTGAGTTGTAGCGCACATGGCTTCAACAGAGCAAGCGAATGAACGAAGCTTCGGATATTTATTTTTTGGCAAAGATTTGAAAGTTCAACATTTGTCAAGTCCTTACATTTAGCTTTCATTTCACATCACATGGTAAATCAGTGAGTTCAAATTGAAGAGCTAACCGTATTATTCGTACATCTGCTGAAAAAGGGTCGACGTACAGAGATGATGATGATGATGATGATGATGATGATGATGATGATGATGATGATGATGACAACAACAGTAACACTTAACCTTTTAATGTTTCATCAATAACATGTAGTATAATGCCGTTTTATGTTATACAGCCGTTTTCCTCGTAATACTTGTGAACAAATCATACATTTAATATTCTCATCATATTGACAGCAAAAAAATTGCGTCCTCCAATCCTACTTGAAACTTTCGAACATTGTTTCGAGAGAGACATATGCCACTCGTAGGTCAGAGAGAAATACAAGTGGAACGGAGTTTGACTCCAGTGAGTGAGAGGATGGGGGTTGGCGGAGGTTAGAAGCAAGCGAAATGCACAGCTATCATTGCGAGCCACAATGTCTCGCGAGTCACGTTCTCGCCACGGCTGGTCTAAATAATATTGGAAAAGTTTTCCCCATAAATAAATAGCTACTACGCTCAATCACTGATACACAAGCACGTAGAATACTTCACTCAGTTTCGAGAATGAAAGTACAATAGTTAATTATATTGGTTTACATGCTTTAGAGTATGAATCTATCATTCAGTCATTCATTCATAGTAGCCCACATCTGTGGAGTAACGGTCAGCGCGTCTGGCTGCGAAACCAGGTGGCCCGGGTTCGAATCCCGGTCGGGGCAAGTTACCTGGTTGAGGATTTTTCCGGGGTTTTCCCTCAACCCAATACGAGCAAATGCTGGGTAACTTTCGGTGCTGGACCCCGGACTCATTTCACCGGCATTATCACCTTCATATCATTCAGACGCTAAATAACGTAGATGTTGATACAGCGTCGTAAAATAACCCAATAAAAATTCATTCATAGTTTTCTGTCCAAGCGCAGACCTTTCACTGCAGACCCAGCGTTCCCCAATCTTTCCTATTTTCCGCCTTCCTTTAACTCTCCGCATATTATCTATACACCTTAATGTCTCTCATCTGATATCTTTTTCTGCCACGAATTCTTCTCCTGTTCACCATTCCTTTCAATGCATCCTTCAGTACTGTTCTCCAACCAGGAGATAAACCGTGAAAGGAATGTGCTTACTATTGCGTCATCTATTGGAGCGAAGTAGATAGATAATATTACCGTTATAACGTCAGTTTAAAAATCATGCGCTCTCCTGCATATGTTATTTCCTGTAGGGAGGGATTAAAAGACCAAGAGATTAACAGTGACCTAATTTTGTAACTAGGGTAGTATAAAAATGTGTTATGGTTTGTGCTTTGAGAGATAAGAGTACCCACGTGTGTGACCTTATGACATCTTATGACATCAACATTCATTCACAGCATCACCCCGCCTCCCTTCATTCCCTGGAGACTTTCTCGTGGTTGGAGTACAGTAGTCAATTTCTTCTCAGTCAGTGACTCAGTCAATTCCTTTTTCTCTTCATGTTCATTTTCAGCACCATCCTTTTTTCTCCCACTCTTTCCAAAACAGCTTCATTTCTTATTCTGTCCGTCCATTTCACATGCTTCATTATTCTCTACACCCACATCTCAAATGCTTCTATTCGTTTCTCTTAACTTCGTCGTAATGCCCATGTTTCTGTTCCATACAGTTCCACACTCTATACAAAACACTTCACCAGTCTCTTCTTTAGTTTTTTTTTTTCCAGAGGTCCACATAATATGCTCCTTTTTCTATTAAAAGCTTCCTTTGCCATTGCTATCCTCTTTTTAACTTCTTGGCAGCATCTCATATTACTGCTTATAGTACACCCCAAGTATTTGAAGCTTGCTCTACTGCCTCATTTAGAATTCGTATATTTACCTTCTTTAGTTTTCTTCCGATAACCACGGTCTTGATCTTGTTTTCATTTGTCTTCATTCGATACTGCTCACAGCCGCCATTTAGTATATCCCTTAGTATCGTCTCTTTTTCTGCTAACAATGCCATATCATCAACAAATATTATGCACTTTATTCTTCTTCCTCCTACTGTCACCCTTCCCATGTTCTGAAAACAATTCTTAATTAAATCCTTCAAGTAGATGTTGAACAGGGTAGGTAATGAAGGTTATTATGTTACAGTGTTTCAGAATAGTATGTTTTTTTAACAACAATAAAGATTTTTATTGCTAGCAAAAATTACATACAATAACAAAGATTTTACAATCCTATTGTAATACTCGTATATAAATGTTCTTCAAAATTCGAAATTGATTACCAATCTCATAGTCAAATAGCCTACATTTTAGAAATTAATGTATAAATACAATGTAACTGGGTCACACCTAAAAAAGCAAGATGCTTGATGCATGTAACACCTGCAACAACTTCTACATAGGACAAACAGGCAGATCATTTCAAACACGTTACAAAGAACACATCACAGCTATAACAAAATTACAAAACACCTCCACATATGCAGAACACATCACAAATGCCAACCACACCTACAGAGACATCAACACAGACATGGAAATACTGCACATCCAACCAAAAAGCCAGAAACTCAACACACTAGAACAATATGAAATATACAGACACACGAAAACACACCCCAACGATATTCTCAACACACAATTCAATTTCAAAACACATACACTCTTTGACTCTACACTACGAACGCACCCACATAGGAACCAAGAGGCGCCAAGACCAACAACGACCAGTTCCGAAGATGACCGAAAATAGGTCGAAACATGTTAACAAGGTACGTTAATATTTAAGACAAGAAAGTACTTATCATACATATTCCGAAATAAACATACTATGTTAATAATACAACATTGTTAAAGTGACAAAAAAATAAACAAAGAATAAGAATTTACGGGCCGTATTCATAGACATTCTTAGCGCGGGCTTCCGGTGGATGATCAGCGAACTAACGTTTTTCGTATTCATAAACCAGTGTTAGCGATATATGATATGAATCCTGTACAAGTAACCAGTCGATAGCCGGGGCTAGTTTAGCGCGCTCGTAGCGCGGCCTAGCGAAATGTCTATGCATAGCACCGTACATGATTATAATTTTAAAAACAGTTCTAGCACTTGTTTTTTTAATAATGTGTATGCCAAATTTAATTAAAAACTCTTCAGATACAGGGGTGTTACTACAAATACTGGAAATCCTTCCAGATTTAGATAGGTCATTAGAAACACCCAGAGACACATTAAATGAAATAGAATCTGTCAGCACTTACTAGCCATGTCTCTGAGATGCTGGTTGCGTTACTTGGTTTAACGCCGATTTGCTTGACTCCCGGTTAGTCTCCGTAGTTTTTACACTGCTTAATGAAGACAAATGACGACGCAGTGTGATTGATGAATGCTTGAGACGGGCCAGCATATCTCGCCGGAGGACGTGTTCTTGCGCCTCGTTCAAGGACGTCGAAACAGTGAATGAGTCTACTATCTGTGTGAACCGCAGAAGGAAGATGTAAAATCCAACACTTGGCAGTTCTACATAAAATATACGTACTCTATCCAGCGATAAAAAAAATATATATTGTTCTAGGCTGCATTATTACATCGTTGACAGCAATGATCTGTTTAAAAGCAGTGGCGTAGAGTTAAGATAAGATATAGTGGACAGTTTAAGCCAATATTTTGGTAAAGATCAATCACAGAAAATCTCCGGTAAAATTATTAATTTTTATTGCTTACCGGTATATTACTTCCTATACACTTATCTAATTTGTGTACCTTATTCGTGTAACTGTCTAATTCGACTACCTAATTTACCTACCTTTCTAATCTGTGTATCTAATCTGCCTACCTGTAGGCTATCTACCTAATTTATCTACCTGTACAACTCGTCTAGCCACCGACGTAGTTCAGTCGACTAAGGTGCTTGCCTGCCGATCCGGAGTTGCGCTACGGTGCATTACCTGTTTTTTCCCCGAGGTTTTCCCCAAACGTAAGACAAATGTCAGATGATCTATAGCGAATCCTCGCCTCATCTCGCCAAATATATCATCTCGCTATCACTAATCTCATCGACGTTAAATAATCTCGTAGTTGATGCAGCGTCGTTAAATACCCAAATAAAAAGTATAACACGTCTACCTAATCTGTTTACGTAATCTGTTTGTATAATCTCTTTACGTAGTATAATCTGTTTACGTAATATACGTAATCTATCTAATCTAGTTGTATAATCTCTCTGCCTGTCTAATCTGTGTAAATGTCTAATCTGTCTATTTAATTTGTCTGCCTGTATAATCTGTCTACTAATCTATATAAATTTACTGTCTAATCTGTTTACTTCATCCATTTGTCTAATCTGTGTAACTGTCCAGTCTGTCTACCTTATTTACCTACCTGGCTAATCTGTGTACCTAATCTATATACAGTATCTGACTTATCTGTGTACTTAATTTATCTGCCTGTATAATCTAATTAATTTATTTACCTGTGCTATCTATCTATCTATCTATCTATCTATCTATCTATCTATCTATCTATCTATCTATCTATCTATCTATCTATCTATCTATCTATCTATCTACCCACCCACCCACTCACCTACCTACCTACCTACCTATCCATCCATCCATCCATCCATCCATCCATCCATCCATCCATCCAATCTGGGTACCTAGTCTATGTAGGCCTGACTGTTTAATCTGAATCATATGTATCTACCTTCCTAATTTCTGTACCTAACCTACTTACTTTTATACTCAGTCTACCTAATATATCTGTGTGTAATCTGCCTAGCTAATCTGTCTACCAATTTGTCTATGTAACTTCCTAATTTCTGTACGTAACCTAACCTAACCTGTATAGTATATCTACCTAATTTTTCTGTGTGTAATCTGCCTCCCTGGTCTGTCTCCCTGTATAATCTGTCTACCTAATTTTTCTGTGTGTAATTTGCCTCCCTGATCTGTCTCTCTGTACAATCTGTCTACTTATTTTCTTGTGTGTAATCTGCCTCCCTGGTCTGTCTCTCTGTATAATCTGTCTACCTAATTTTTCTGTGTGTAATTTGCCTCCCTGATCTGTCTCTTTGTACAATCTGTCTACTTATTTTCTTGTGTGTAATCTGCCTCCCTGGTCTGTCTCCCTGTATAATCTGTCTACCTAATTTTTCTGTGTGTAATTTGCCTCCCTGATCTGTCTCTCTGTACAATCTGTCTACTTATTTTCCTGTGTGTAATCTGCCTCCCTGGTCTGTCTCTCTGTATAACCTGTCTACCTAATTTTTCTGTGTATAATCTGCCTCTCTGATCTGTCCCTCGGTATAATCTATCTACCTAATTTAGCTATCTCTCTAATCTGTCTACCTATATAGTTTGTCTACCTAATTAATCTACCTATGTAATCTGTGTACCTACTCTATCTGTCTAATCAGTGCACCTAATCTATGTATTCTGTTTACGTAACTTAGCTATAAATCTAATCTACCTATCTATAAAAGCTACATATTTGATTGTTCTTTATATGCACAATACAGACCTATGTACATACGTAGTCTTATGTAAGCTGTCCAGTGTCCATTCATTGTCATAATCATATTCTGTCTATTCTTCGTCATTACAGATGATTGATTCATCATCATCATCAACATCATTATCATCATCATAGTGTACTCTAGCTCTGTTCTGATGTGATATGGGTTGTTATCGTTTGCCTGGGAAATGGTTCCAAGGTGCGTTACTTGGGAACTGTGTGAGGAAAAAGAGAAAGCTAGCTCTCTGGTCTGCGCGACTGTGTTGGAAACTAGGCAACGGGGTCTGCCGTCAGCTGACACACTTGCAACTATCTCTGTGAAGGCCGTACAACCGATGTGACGTAATTCTGCAATTGCTGACCGATGCCTCCCCCGCTCGGAGTGGGCCTCACTCCTGGCCGTGAAGCCTGGACCTCGAGTGCTTGTTTACGCTTCGCACGCACGTCGTCTTCCCATACTCCCACATGTTACTTCTCGCCTATTTCATTTCTATAACATTCTCTTACCTCTGATTGAGGTTCTGGCTGATATGTACATACATGTAGTTTCTAAAATTCCATTATTTTTAGTTTTAAGGGTAAAATAATATTACAGATAAACAATGAACTATTCAGGAGTATCATTTCCTTAATTAGCTAGTATTCTGAAGCTAAAAATGTGTTATGAATTCCATACTTGCTTCGTACAATCCCCCGCCCCCATTTTAACTACAAAATTACATTTTCTTACATACTTACTTACTTACTTACTTGCCCTCCATTGGACCCTATCCTGTGCAAGATTACTCCATTCTCTATTATCATATCCCACCTCCTTCAAATCCATTTTAATATTATCTTCCCATCTACGACTCGACCTCCCCAAAGGTATTTTTCTCTCCGGCATCCCAACTAACACTCTATATGCATTTCTGGATTCGCTCATACGTGCTATATGCCCTGCCCATCTCAAACATCTGGATTTAATGTTCCTAATTATGTCAGGTGAAGAATACAATGCGTGCAGTTCTGTGCAGTCCATTGTCCTGTAACTTCATCCCTCTTAGCCCCAAATATTTTCCTAAGCACCTTATTCTCAAACACCCTTAACCTAAGTTCCTCTCTCAAAGTGAGAGTCCAAGTTTCACAACCATAAAGAACAACCGGTAATATAACTGTTTTATAAATTCTAACTTTCAGATTTTTTGACAGCAGACTGGATGATAAAAGCTTCTCAACCGAATAACAACAGGCATTTCCCATATTTATTCTGTGTTTAATTTCCTTCCGAGTATCATTTATATTTGTTACTGTTGCTCCAAGATATTTGAACTTCTCCACCTCTTCAAAAGATAAATTTCGAATTTTTATATTTCCATTTCGTACAATATTCTCGTCACGAGACGTAATCTTTCTTACGCAGTTATCACAACAATTGTTACAAATCACGCCACTCTTGTAAATTCTTTAAGACTGTACATTAGGATTCATAATTAAACTGTAAATAATCAAGTTTCTCAGGTCGTATGATTTGTAACAATTTTTGTGATAAGTGCTTAAGAATAATGTAATTTTTAGTTAAAAATTGAAAAACAAAATCTGTACAAAGCAATTAACAATACAATTTTAGCTTCAGAACACTAGCCAATTAAAAAAATGATACTTCTGAATAGTTCATTCTCATTTTTTACCCTTAAAACTAAAGACGGAAAGATATTTTACTAACAATTTCAAATTAGTGTAACTCTGAAAATATTGAGATTAGGATACATGTTTATATGACATTTTTATGGTCTAATTTATTTAACACTAATTTCACGTTTAGGTGCCAATTAGCATAGAAAAAGAAGTGATAGGGGATTCTAGGAAATTCCTACGATTGCATATAACGTGTATGCAAATACGAGTATTAGGTATTGGTATTATGACAGATAAATGCAATTATTGTCTATAAAATTTAGGTATATTTAAGGAACAGAATGAAATCAGCTATGAATAACAGTCAATCGTGGAATAATAATAATAATAATAATAATAATAATAATAATAATAATAATAATAATAATAATAATAATAATAGAGAGAATTAAAAACTAACTGGTATACTGTATAGAAGCATATGAGGTACTCCCGTATATGTGTAATGCCAAGCCTGTATTAACTTTCTATAGCTACGCATGTATTGTGCATGCGTCTGTTTTGAGTCCATTTTAAAGCATTACTGAATGACTCCTCTTGTGTAAAGGAATGGACTAGTTTACATTGTTGAGTTTTATCGGATATGACGTAAGGATTTTCATGGCAATTGAAGTCAAGTATGCCTACCTGCCATTGGGGAAAAAATATAATTAAGACAAATTGTATTAACACAGTTTTCCCTTTAGTTTTTCATGATAACATTCATATGTTCCATTTAAAAGTAAGACAATAAACACAATTTGCATTTTGCTTGCTTGTTTTAGGTTCCATTGTCAGTATACAGCATCTTGAAATACTGTAATTACTAGACTAAAGACTGAAGTTAAAGACGCATTGGGTATATAGTACGCCGAACACAGGTAATGCAACGGATAAGGATATAAACAACCAGGTCGTCGCTGCGTGTTCGTGGAGTACAGTCCACTTCCAACATTCTGAAGCTATACTAGTAAACACATGCTTGAGCCGTGATGTTCATTTTCGTCGTGAACTTTGCAGTGAATAATAACGTGCATTCGTAAGTTACGGAACTTGAACATATGCGGATGTCACTTGAAATGATTTCATATTGCAAGAAATTCTTTCAATAGCACATGGCATTATTGGTATACGATGTAGTAGAAGATATTTCTATTTTCTGATATTTTTTCGTGTTTCATTAGGATATTGCATATGTCGCTCATCACTGAAAACCCACTAATTTTCTATGTAGGCTACTTTTCTAGAAATGTCCTAAAATGTACATCATTTAATTTATTAATTGTGATGATGGCACTGAACATCATGGTAGGCTACACAAATCCAATGCGTAGAGTTATTATCTTCATAATTTTCATATTTCGATGGCACTGTTTCTCTTGGATTACGTTCAACACACTTTCTGTGTCTTTTGGTATTGCAGTTTCTTTCAATGCACTGTTTTTATCACTTTTACGTTTATTTTACACAATTTATATGTAATGATGTCTATATTGACAGTGAAAATATTAGTTCAAATATTCTCAACTATGCCCTGCAATATTACACGCTTGAGCGTCTTATCTAAGACGTTTTACCTCTGCAATGAATCTTCAATCAGCCATAAAGATGTAGTTATTTAAATAATACGACTAGTAAGAGCAGTGATCGATAAGACTACTCACTATGACTGCGTCCGGTTTTGACTTTCTAGAGGAAGAGGACAGAGGATGCGTAACTATTTTGTATATCAACGTATCTGTACCTGCGCTGTGACGTCACATATACTTCGAATTAGGCAACTTCATTCCAGTTTATAGGTAGCTGGAATACGGAGCCTAGTAATTACATATGTAGGCCTGTAAGGAGAATATGAGGTCGAAACTTGAGTGTCCCGTTCTGGAAAAGTTACATTTGGTTCTATTGGTACCAACGTTTTCCGAACCAAATGGAACAAGCCAATCGACATGCACTGGGCAGAGCTGATCTTACAGAGAAGTAAGGGTTGAAGATCACCTGCAGACACCGCAGCGTGGAGTGTAGCCGGCGGCGGTAACAGCAGCCAGGTGCCGCCCATTCACTGCCATCGCGTCACGGACGGCCAGTCAAGCTGACAATAGGCAATATAATTGTTTTTTGCGCTTATGTCACGCCTGCACATGAAGGAACGCCTGATTCGATGCTGGCCGTGACAGGACACGATGACTGGCGTTCGGAGAAGGCTAGTGCGATAAATTGAGTAAATGCACCGTGTAGTGAGTGACCTTCCATGACTGATGCTACATAGCAGAGGAAGGTGAAGAGAAGTACAGAAGGACGACGTAGAGAAGCAGAGAAGGACGACGGAGAGAAGTAGAAAAGGACGACGAATAGAAGTAGAGAAGGACGACGTAGAGAAATAGACAAGGACGACGGAGAGAAATTTGTAGAGAAGGACGACAAAGAGAAGTAGAGAAGAGACGAAGTGAAGTAGAGAAGGACAACAGAGAGAAGTAGAGAAGGACGATAAAGGGAAGTAGAGGAGGACGACGGAGAGAAGTAGAGGAGGACGAAGGAGAGAAGTAGAAGAGGACGAAGGAGAGAAGTAGAGGACAGTAAAGGAGGACGACGGAGAGAAGTAGACAAGGACGACGAAGGGAAGTTTGTAGAGAAGGGCGACGGAGAAAAGTTTGTGGTGAAGGACGACAAAGAGATGTAGAGAAGACAACGAAGTGAAGTAGAGAAGGACAACAGAGAGAAGTAGAGAAGGACGATAAAGAGAAGTAGAGAAGACGACGAAGTGAAGTAGAGAAGGACGACAGACAAAGTAGAGGAGGACGACGGAGAGAAGTAGACAAGGACGACGAAGAGAAGTTTGTAAAGAAGGACGACGGAGAGAAGTAGAAAAGGACGACGAAGAGAAGTAGAGAAGGACGACAGAAAGAAGTAGAGAAGGACGACGGAGAGAAGTAGACAAGGACGACGAAGGGAAGTAGGGAGGGACGAGGAAGAGAAGTATAGAAGGACGACGAAGAGAAGTAGGAGGATGACAGAAAGAAGTAGAGAAGGACGACGAAGATAAATAGAGGACGACGAAGGGAAGTAGAGAGGGACGAGGAAGAGAAGTATAGAAGGACGGCAGAGAAGTAGATAAGGACGACGGAGAGAAGTAGGGGACGACGAAGGGAAGTAGAGAAGGACGAAGAAGAGATGTAAAGAAGGACGAAGGAGAGGACGAGAAATAGAAGTGGAGGAGGACGACGGAGAGGAGAATGACTATAAAGAGGAGGAAACGGAGAACGACGACGAAGGGGAAGAAAAATGAATGGACGTCAAAGAGGAAGAGAAAGAAAGGGACGACGAAGAGGAGGACGAAGAGAAGGAGAATGACAAGCAGGAAGTGCAGAGGGAGCGAGAGTTGGTAGAACAATGGGAGGAAGAAGAAGAAACGAAAGATTATGAATTAGGAGGAAGCAAGGAGAAAGTGAAAGAAAGGAGTAGGGTAATAAGCAGCAGAAACGATTCAAATTACAATATGGAAAGCGGAACGGAAAAACAAAGGTAGTGTTGACTTGGGGGGGGGGGATGCGGAGTGTCGCAACAGCAACTGCTGAGCTGTCAACTTCCTTCTTAGCTCATAATCCACGGGTGTTCCTGCTAATTAAGGCTTCAGCGTTTTTGTCGTCATATGGACACGGATGGTATTTAGCATGCGACCTTCATCTGTCGGTATCTCGTGACGTGGGCCGGTGTTACTAACCTGCGGACCACAGGGTAACTGACCTTAGCATCGAAGTCAAATGATTCACCACCTAACACGCCATAACAAAAATTCACTCTTTAAGAAGCAGTTTGTTGAATATTTCTGTACCGTGAACGAGATTTTATTATAAGTCCAAATATTGTCACTTCTGGTCTCCCTCAGCATGAATGATGTAAAAGTCTGAAAACGCGACCACAATTATACGCTAGTTGGTATGCAATCAAGTAGTCCACAGACGTTCTATTTCATATTGAATTTCTGTGTTTACCAAGAAACTAGGCTGTGAAAGTTGTAATCAAGGAATGATCCCCGTTGATGGAAAACACTTAACTTACTAGACAACCTTTGCTTCTACTGTAACGACAGCAAAATTATATTGCTGATTTATGGTAGCTTTCTGTTTAACTCTGCAGTATTAGCAAGACTGAGCACTAATATAATTAATTAGAGGCCATGAATGTGGTAAATCGAGAACTAAAAACGAGGACAAGGTAGAGTATCCACCGGCCCCTGAACGAATATTGCACACTTTTACCACAGCCAATATGGCGCTATAAACCAATTTTCAATACTTTTATCATAGCCACAACACTTTTCAATATGTATTTCAATGTCATTATTCCGTGTATATATAAATACACATACACTAGCCGTACCCGTGCGCTCCGCTGCACCCGTTAGAGATAAATATATAATAATTACATAATTAAAATAGGACATTTGATCCAGGGAAATTTCGTGTATGATAGAAGGATAAATCGTTTATTATGTTACTTAATTTAAATTGTATCAAAAAGATTAAAATGCGATCATTTTGATCCACAGACCATTCATTTGGTCATAAAAATTATTTTAGGAAATACAGGAAACGTATGTACAGAATAGCCTATCAAGTTTTCTGTGCATAAGAAGCTATTTTAATCTTACCTGTCCTCGATTCACTCAGAAGTTACTGTAATAACATTATAGCATTATGTCCATCTAGAGAAACTACACTTTCCAATGGTGAATTAATAATTAATTATACAAATCGGTTAATTTAGCTTCCGATATTACTTCATACAAACACAAATATTCTCTGTAGGCTATGTTTCATAGCTTTCCATTGTTGTTGTCCAAGGCCCCTTATAGATGAAGTCATTTGTTTTTTTATTTCATTTCACTGCCTTAGATTGCGTTGTTATTGTAATTTTGAAACTCATTTATCTCATTAAATATCAGTCCTATCAAAATTTTGCATAGAATAAAACTTATCGGAAATTAGTTTTAATGAACATTTTGTTATGTAACATTTTTCATGAAAATTAATAATAAGGGAGATATTTCGATTTATTTAATTCAAGCCCCCTTATAACTCCCCTTTTAAATAAAATGTTTTGAATGCCATATAGCCTAAATTCTAAGTTGCAACGAACTTAATTTATATTCCAATTTTCATATAAATCGGTTCAGCCATTATCGCGTGAAAAGGTAACAAACATCTAGACAGACAGATAGACATACAAACAAAAATTTCAAAAAAGCGATTTTCGGTTTCAGGGCGGTTAATTATATATGTTAGGACCAATTATTTTTAGAAAATCGAAAATTTCCAGAAAAATTTCGGCTACAGATATATATATGTATATATATATATATATATATATATATATATATATATATATATATAGTGAGGGAAGTTGGGGGAAAAAACCAGAGGCGGTATGCTACTCCAAGATTTCCCTCTGGCATACCTCGATTTAAAAAAGGCATACCCCCCTCCCTTACAACATAGACATAAATAAAGTATACATTAAATTGTTTCGTGCAGTCAGTAACGCGAATCTTTGAAGCTTATGCAACACATTAAATTTCTTAATAAAATAATTTCAAGTTCCTTCAGTTATTTACTAGGTCATTTTACAACGTCCTTTGAGACTTATCACTTAAAATAATGTTAAAGATTCAAAGTGCCTTACTTAATTATTAATAAAAAGTGCAAAATAAATGACACAGTCACTAAATTGGCAACAATGGCCACCACAAGCTACAGACCTCAGCCTTCTATACCTGATATACTACCATTGTAAATATTCCAGGGGTTGAGCTTATCAAATAAGCGTGTCTAAATATACACTGAATACAGTTCCAGAAGCTATCACTGCATTAACACATTGATTAATGCACAAAACACACTCTTAACGAACTAAATGTAATTATGAAGAATGTAGATAAGTGTCGCCCACCATCACGTTCCACTTCTTCCACTAGATGGCTCCCGACACGACATACACCAAGGAGGGCAACATTTGTAAACGAAATGATACTAAACTTGAGGAATGTTAGTACAGGTGTATAGTATTATGTGACAGGTTAGGTGAGGTTAGATTAGGTGTGTATTATGTGACAGGTTAGGTTACGTGTGTAGTATTATGTGGGGTTAGGTTAGGTTAGGTTAGATTAGATTAGGTGTGTAGTATTATGAGAGAGGTTATATTAGATTATGGTGTTGTATTATGTGAGAGGTATTTGGCGATACTGAAAACCCCGTCACATAAAAAAAATATGGTCAATTTTTTTCATTCACGTACGACGAATTTGGTATATAAGTAAAGTACGTATTTGGGGTGGGTGATCACATCGAATTTACACTACCCCATTCTATAAATTCTAGGTATTTTCAAGGTATTTTAACATTTTTCTCTAGTGCCAGGGACATAAGTAACCTTCACCAAAGACGAAAGTGGTTTCCCCTGTGAATATGTATGTAGCTAAAATATACCTCGGAATTAGACCTTAAAGCCAACTCTTAGGCACCTAAAATAGGCTCTAAAATTATCAAAATAGATACTGAAATACAGTATTAAACGGTTAAAAATATGATTTTATGCACCTAAATATGTTTCTACATATTCAAACTACAGTTAACTGTAAAAATGAAATTTCATTAGTGAGTGTTAAGCATTACGGTAAACAGTGAAGAAAGCAGGTAAAAAGTATTGTGGTTAAAAAACTTTTTATTGTTATTTCAAACCATATATGACGGAATATTTCACTGAATGGCATATGTTATGTGCAGAGGGAAGAATAATACGAGAATATGACATAACTCCGCAATGAATTGGCCGATTATCATGAGACAAGTTCTGGGTATATTATCTTAGTGTATATCATCATAAAAAATGTGCAAAATTGAAAATCAATGAGCAATGAATTGACCGATTATCATGAAACAAGTTCTGCATATCTTATCTTAGTGTATATTATCATAATAAATGTGCAGAATTCAAAACAAATGAGCAATGAATTGACCGATTATCATGAAAAAAGTTCTGGGTATATTATCTTAGTGTATATTATCATAATAAATGTGCAAAATTCAAAACAAATGAGCAATGAATTGACCGATTATCATGAAACAAATTCTGGGTATATTATCTTAGTGTAGGATGTACAAAATTCAAAATAAATGAGCAATGAATTGACCGATTCTCATGAGACAAGTTCTGGGTATATTATCTTAGTATATATCATCATAATAAATGTGCAAAAGTGAAAATAAATTAGCAATGAATTGACCGATTACCATGAAACAAGGTCACGGTATATTATCTTAGTGTATATTACTTACTGGTTTTTAAGAAACCCAGAGGTTCATTGCCGCCCTCACATAAGCCCGCCATTGGTCCCTATCCTGAGCAAGATTAATCCAGTCCCTACCATCATATCCCACCTCCCTCAAATCCATCTTAACCCATTAACGCCCAGTGGTCTATTTATAGACCCTTGCACACTCGACTACATTAGATTTTTTTATTGGTGCCCCATTGATTCAGTATTAATGATCATAATAAATATATCATGTAAGATGTTAACTAAGCTTGCCAACATTTTATCCTCCTTCAAAAATAAGAATTCATTAAGGTATCTTATTTCGAATTAGTTAGATATAAAATGATGTCGCACTGTGTAAAGAATATAATTAATTTTCCGTGTTATAATGTCTCGATATTGTTATTGATTTGTGATTTAGTAGTGTCAAGGTTACTACTATTGCATCGCACAAGAAAAACACAGATTTATGTACAATGATTGGAGCAATATGAACTGAAACGGCTGCGGTCTATAATTAGACCGATGGGCACTTATGATATCATATGAAATAACAGTGGAGAAAGGTGTGTCATTGCACTCTGTACCGCAACAGTTGATATCAGCAAGTGACTGTCGGCAGTAGTACTGTGCTATTGCAAGTAGATTAGCATCTGAAAGATGATTAGCACCTATTCGATCCCCAGAACGTGTTATTGTTGCCCTAAATTGGAAATAAATGTGATACGGTGTACGTCTGTAGTGTATACATTTTTGAACAATGGATATATTCCTTTTTACTTCTAAGTACAGTGATCTATAAAATATGCAGTAATACTTCTCGACCAATAAAGAAAACCATGCATCCTATTTTCACCAACATATTATAACAGTAAACAGGAAAAAATTCAATATTGTAATGGTACGATATATTGTTGTCCCGTGCTGTGGCGTCATGGTCTAAGGCATCCTGTCTAGGACTCGCGTTACGGAATGCACGCTGGTTCGAGTCCTCATGGAGGAAGAAATTTCGTCATGAAATTTCGGCCAGTGTATGGGGCCGGTGCCCACCCAGAATCGTGATGCACTTAGGGAGCTACGATAGGTAGCGAAATCTGGTTTCGCAAGCCAGCTATAACGGCTGGGAGGGTCATCGTGCTAACCACACGATACTTCCATTCTGATTGGATGATCGTCCACCTCTCCTTCGGATGTGGACATGAGGTCAGCAGCCGGCTGGTCGGTCTTGGCCCTTCATGGGCTGTAACGCCAAGGATTTACTTTTTTACCATATATTGCTTCATTTTCTTTTGTAATATTATGTCAGATGGTATCACTTTTGACTAATTTCTTCTGTGGCCAACATCACATTGAGGTTTTCTATTCCCTGTGTAAAAAATCTCTGGTAAGGACACAGCTGAAATGACGTCAGTAATAGGCACGACTTAGTCTTAGGCAGCAGAGTTGTGCTGAATGTGCTCGATTGCATTGTACATCCTCATGCTCGCGACACATAATTTGATAATTTTTTTTATAAGTAGAGACCTTTTGTTCCACCTTCAGGATCTTGGTTTCCGGGTTACAGAAACTGTGAGAGAAAACAGAATGGATGCCTTTACTCTTCAGGATACGAAATTACTACAGAATGCAGTACGAGAGTCCTACGATTGTACATTTGACACTAATAGTGAAATTCTGTTTGTGAAGTGGGATGACAACAGATGTGTACTTGTAGGATCAAACTGTGATGTAGGGGCTTCTGGAAGCAGGTGGGACAGAAATGAAAGACAGAATATAAGTGTGCAGCAACTACAGATCAATATTTTTTAGTAGGGGATTTTATGACGCTTTATCACCATCTTAGGTTATTTAGCGTCTGTATGAGATGAAGATAATAATGCCAGTGAAATGAGTACGGGGTCCAGCACCGAAAGTTACCCAGCGTTTGTTTATATTGGGTTGAGAGAAAACTCCGGAAAAATCTCAACCAGGTAACTTGCCCCGAGCGGAATCGAACCCGGGCCACATGGTTTCGTGGCCAGACGCGCTAACCTTTACTTCACAGGTCATAAAGAAATATGGTAAGTACATGGGTGGAGTGGACCATCATGATTGGTTAGCAGGGAAATATGCCATTTCAATCCATGGAAAAAGTGGTACTGAGATCTCTATGTCAGAATGCTGGATATGGCTATAGTAAATGGTTGGATTGTCTACAGAGAAATACATGGACGAGACTCCCTGGACCTACTTGAATTCCGACAATGCTTGGCTGTTCAATATCTCTAGATGTTTTCGAACTGCGAGAGAATGGAGCGCCCTATTTCATCACCTCGAGGAGTGAAATTTGGTATGAGGATGGCAAAACGACCCTCTCAGAAACACTGCCGGATGGAATGGTGTAAATGCAGACCAGTAACATTCCGCAAGAAGTGTGATGAAACTCTCTGTCAAAGATGCTTTGAGCCTTACCACACTCTGTAAAGACAGATATTACTAAAATAAATGTGTTCCATTATTGCTGCAGCATTGTATTGTTGCATTAAATACTAAAACTGTCATAAATAAATTTATTTATATTGGTGTAAATGTTTCAGATTATACTATATTAAATTCACAAAAAATATATTTACTTTATTGCAAATGAATACCCAGATATCATAAGTGCCCAGCGATCTATTTATAGACCGGGTGATTTTCAGTTACTTGGTGCACGGCAGAATAAACAAAACGTATTATTGGCATCTTATGGATTAAATTTATGAAATAGATATATTATCTTCGTTTTTTTAAACAAAAATAATTTGGGCGTTAATGGGTTAATATTATCTTCCCATCTACGTCTCGGCCTCCCCAAAGGTCTTTTCCCCTCTGGCCTCCCAACTAATACTCTATATGCATTTCTGGATTCGCCCATACGTGCCACATGCCCTGCCCATCTCAAACGTCTGGATTTAACGTTCCTAATTACGTCAGGTGAAGGATACAATGCGTGCAGCTCTGCGTTGTGTAAATCTTAGTGTATATTATCATAATAAATGTAAAAATTCAAAATAAATGAGCAATGAATTGACTGATTATCATGAAACAAATTCTGGGTATGTTATCTTAGTATATATCATCATAATAAATGTGCAAAAGTGAAAATAAATGAGCAATGAATTGACCGATTATCATGAAACAAGTTCAGGGTATATTATCTTAGTGTATATTATCATAATAAATGTAAAAATTCAAAATAAATGAGCAATGAATTGACTGATTATCATGAAACAAGTTCTGGGTATATTATCTTAGTATATATCATCATAATAAATGTGCAAAAGTGAAAATAAATTAGCAATGAATTGACCGATAATCATGAAACAAGTTCTGGGTATATTATCTTAGTGTATATCATCATAATAAATGTGCAAAATTGAAAATAAATGAGCAATGAATTGACTGATTATCATGAAACAAGTTTCTGGGTGTATTATCTTAGTATGTATCTTCATAATAAATATGCAAAATTCAAAATAAATACTTCACTGTCTGCTCAGGCTTTTAACATCTTCGGAGATTGTGCCCTGCTGGTGTTCAGATTTCTCCTTTCAAAATTCTCTTACGTTCGCTTAAATAGAACGGTGAAAATCAGAGTGAGAGAAGTGACCAACAGGCTTGGAGTTCACATACACATTTCCTATCAGCCCCATTTTCCCTTGCAAGGACGTGTATTTCCGCACCTTTTAAAATGTTTCCTCTTCGATTTCCTCAGTTATTCAATCATCTACATGACAATCATGAAATATTTGGTATATGAATTTCTTACAAAACACCGGACTTAAAAAAACCGACATTACTTATCAGATGACCTATATTTCTCTGCTGTTTCACAAAACGCCAGTCTCTGTGCCTATTTCAACTATCCGTTTCCCATTAGTCTAACAATAAGAAGCCCTCTTTACTTGCAGTGAATATATCAAGGCTTGGCTACCCCTTACAATCATGTCACCCGGCACACGCGACGCCGCGAGATTGGAAGTCGCTAGTTAATCCTGTCATTACAAGCGTCCAGCCTTGGATCTGCCGTCAATCATTGCGTAACGGTGCGATATAGCTGGCCCCGTAACTCAGGAGCTTTTCTTGTATGCTTATAGTCTGTCGTAGGATGAAAACACAGTTTATTTTGGGTAATTTTATAAATTTTATTAGCTGCATTTACTAAATTAAATGATCAAAATGTGCTACACTGTTGACTAGACAGTAATACGACCAATTTCGGAATTCCTCCACATAGCATTGCCATAGTATCAAAACAATACGTAAATTACGTACTGTAAATCCAAACTTAGACTTTTATTATCCTCTAGTTAGCTAGTTAACGACGCTGTTTCAACTCTTCGGTTATTTAACTTAGATTACATTGGTGATAGCGAGATGGTATTTGGTTAGATGAAACCGAGGATTCGCCATAGATTACCTGACATTCGCTTTACGGTTGGGGAAAACCTCGGGAAAAATCCAGCCAGGTAATCAGCGCAAGCGGGAATCGAACGTACGCCCAAGCTCAATTCCGAATCTGCAGGCAAGCACCTCAGTCGACTGAGCTACGCTGGTGGCTATTATCCTGTATCATGTTTTTAAATTTTAAATGATAGATTTATAATACACAACCATAATATTCCTTAATATTAGTTCGTGTTACTATAGGCATCCAACAAGGAAAATTCGGTGCGCAGAAACTAGCGGACGTGACTGACTCGCGCAGATGACATATGTACCCGTTTCCAGCATGCTCTCAAGCCTACTGCAGGGGAGTAAGAGGGGTATAGCATGCGCGCCGCGAGGAGTCCGAGCTGAGTTTTGTTTGTAGGATACCTATACCTGAAATAACCTGTACTCAACTATAGCTTTTGTAGTTTTCTTCTCTTCAGCTCTAGTCGACAATAACAAAAATCCAAGTTTTCAGGCGACGATAGAGAAACAAATTTATTTAATTTAATTTATTCATTTAACTAGCTAGCTAGTGAGTACAAATTAAAATTGTAAAACAAAAATGTTTCTAGCCACTACCGTAATAGCCAGGCTCGTGTACTGTGTGGTCTTAGCCAATAATATAACATTAAATATACGAGGACACTTTACTAAATACAGTAATTAACTTAATTCAAACCGATACATAAAACACAAGAGCAAAATAAAAAAAAAGAAGAAAAAGAAAAAGAGAGAAAAAACACATTGAATATAAATTGACAATCAGACAGAAGCCAGTGATATTCAATAAAAACATGAATATAGTCGACAGAAATAAAAGGTAAAAAAAATGCACACATCTGTTAATATTATATATCATGAATAATTATAAACAATTTGAATACTCTTTCAAATTTAAGTATCAAAATAAAGAGGTGCCATTTGAAATTTCAGAGGGAGGATGGGAGAGTGTTTGGGTGAAACCTAAAATGCAATTAACACTGGTTTTGAACTTCGGCCTCAAAATCTAAATTATTGACGTTTTTTTGTTTACAATACATTTAATTGAAATAAATAGTTATTTAGAAGGGAAAGTGTTGAAATATACAGAGTGGAAATAAGCTTTCAGATTGAATGGAGCGATAGGGTATACTTAAATGAATAGAAAACCTGTATTACGTTTTGTGATTGAATGCACAGAAATCCGGCAACATCGCCGCTAACACACACTACTCATGATACAGATGTAAGAGGTCAACGAACTCGGTGTGTCTCTGGCTCGATGTTGCCACTTACTCGCATGTGCAGTGGCTTTAAATTAGGGGGTTTTAAAATTAAATTTACACGAAAACCGTGCACGCTATTGAAATATACCAGAGGGATAAATTATTCTTTATTAGTTTTCCTATCGATATGGACAAAAATCACTATTCTATTCGCAATAGTTATTGAATAAGAGGTTGTTAAACATTTGGGAAAAACATTTCTTTTTTCTGAAAATACTATTAACTTTCTACCAATATGATGATATAGTTCTTTGTTACATACAACAGGAACTATTCGCTCTGGAAATCTACAAGGCGGCAGCTCCACCCACATAAATTCATGCATTAAATAAATAAACATAACAATGTACACAATACCGTAGCAAAAACATGCAAAGCTCTCTTGAAATGCCCGTCACAGAATTTTGTTTCACAGCGTTAGATTCGTACTCTGTCTAAAGAAGTTTCACTTTAAAAATTACTTTTTAAATCCATCGCTTTAAAAGTTATTTTTTAAATCCACCACTTTAAAAATCCCTATTCATGGAGTTGAAACGAGTAACTGGGAGAACAGTGTTTCTTGCACCTCTTTCATTCCCACGCATAAGCAAGCACTTTCGGTTTCTTCCAATCGGATATTGGCATGCTGCATCTACACGGTTCAACTATCGATTCGCGTATGCATTCAATTTGGGGAGGATATTAAAAGACGTATGTTGAAAACGCAAGTTCAAATTAAACTTTTGCATATTGTGTGTCTACACGGTGCGCGGTGTTGAACGTCAACTTCACTCCATATAATAATTAATAAATAATCTTGATTTTCAAAATTGTGGTTGAACACTCCATAGGCACTCGTATTTGCGATAATCTTCAATAAAAATAATCGTACTTGCCGATATTTTCAGCTTAAAAGGTCCAACATCATCAAAGAAAAGAATTTTCAGTTTATTCATGGCCACCCGGAACATTCAACTTCTCGCTACATCCAATTGTTGAACGAAATAACGCACAAGATACCCAATACCCACCAGCGATGAGTAACTTTCAATAATTACTGCATGCGTTCTCATTTTTAGTGGAAAAAGGTATGCACAATTGATTGCGTTTCGTTCACTCCTGCATGCATTGCTTGCATACGTAAAGTTGAAAGAAAAGTTGAACCGTGTAGATGAATCTTTAGATATAGAAGTCATTTCGAAATATTTGATAAAATTGTCACACGATAGAGAAACCCAAATATTTTTATTAATAGTAGATATACATCATATAAGGAGCTTGGTATCAAAGTTGGACAACTCCACTTTTGCTTTTTTACAAGAGAGGCGAAAAACTAGATCCTTAGAAACCAATGTCACCGATATACTGACATTTTTTTTAACATTCTCATGGGTCATAGAAATATTTTTTCATTCTCAAAATGTGATTAAAATTAATATTCAGGTCGAAATTTAAGTTTAAAAAGTGGAGTTGTCCATCTCTGAAACTAAGTCATGGAGTTGTCTGTTTTTGAAACCAAATGAAGCCATATTTAAAGTGGAGTTGTCTGTTTTTGAAACCAAACGAAGCCATATTTAAAGTGGAGTTGTCTGTTTTTGAAACCAAATGAAGCCATATTTAAAGTGGAGTTGTCTATTTTTGAAACCAAACGAAGCCATATTTAAAGTGGAGTTGTCTGTTTTTGAAACCAAACGAAGCCATATTTAAAGTGGAGTTGTCTGTTTTTGAAACCAAACGAAGCCATATTTAAAGTGGAGTTGTCTGTTTTTGAAACCAAATGAAGCCATATTTAAAGTGGAGTTGTCTATTTTTGAAACCAAACGAAGCCATATTTAAAGTGGAGTTGTCTGTTTTTGAAACCAAATGAAGCCATATTTAAAGTGGAGTCGTCTGTTTTTGAAACCAAATGGAGTCATATTTAAAGTGGAGTTGTCTGTTTTTGAAACCAAACGAAGCCATATTTAAAGTGGAGTTGTCTGTTTTTGAAACCAAACGAAGCCATATTTAAAGTGAAGTTGTCTGTTTTTGAAACCAAACGAAGCCATATTTAAAGTGGAGTTGTCTGTTTTTGAAACCAAATGGAGCCATATTTAAAGTGAAGTTGTCTGTTTTTGAAACCAAACGAAGCCATATTTAAAGTAGAGTTGTCTGTTTTTGAAACCAAATGAAGCCATATTTGAAGTGGAGTTGTCTGTTTTTGAAACCAAACGAAGCCATATATTAAACTAAAATTGTCTACTTTTGAATCTAAGTCTCTTCTAACTCGGTTTCAAAGAAAACTTACGTAAAACAGTACTTATTCATCCACAAACCGATTATATAAACAATCAGCCATGTTGGATTCGCGATGCGTGGTGGGAAAAGGTGGTACGAATGTGGGCTTCTCATTGGCTACTGAAAGAGTTGTCCTAATTTGAAACCAAACCCCAGTGAAGTTTACACTATGAATCTAAAGCGCACAATTAAGAGCTATTTTCGCTCTGATCTGTCCGTTTTTGAACCTAAACAGTTCCAGAATCGCATTCAGCACACAAAATTCTATAATAAACAAGCAATATCTCGAAATCGAAAAAAATGGAGTTATCTAACTTTGATACTATGCTTCTCATATGCTTTCGTATTAATTTTAGTGGGCCTACAGCCAAAGTGTTATGTTCGATGAGAGCATAAATACAGTCGTGTAGATAATGGTCATCCCTGAGCACTACGCATGTTGACAATGTGGTCACAGCGCCTTCTTACTAGGAAACGCAGAAAATCGAAATTGTTGAATCATTTATAGCGATAGTCTTTGCCGTGCTCATAGCAACGCTTCTTTTAAATCGCAGAGACTTCGTTTCCGTCATACGCCCAGCTCCAAGCAATGATTCACACGGTCGTAGGCCTCATCTTCCTGATTATCTACTTCCTCTATTTCCGCAGCTGCTCTTTCAGTTCTTATGATTTTTCTCTTTTTTATATTTTTTATGCTTTTTCCCTTTCATTCACTCTTATTTCTGCCTTTCTTTTCTTTTCCTCTTTGCTCTCCTTCCTCGTTCTAATATTCTTCTTTTTCTTCTATTATCCCCTCTCCTTTCCTCCTCTCAAATAATTTCTTATCATCTTAATTATCTTCCTCTTTATTGTCTTTTTCATCTTTATTCTCTTTCTCCAGGTGGAAAAATTTAAATATCTTGGAGCAACAGCAACAACTAGAAATGACACTCGGGAGGAAACTAAACGCAGAATAAATATGGGAAATGCCTGTTATTATTCGGTTGAGAAGCTTTTGTCATCTAGTCTGCTGTCAAAAAATCTGAAAGTTAGAATTTATAAAACAGTTATATTACCGGTTGTTCTGTATGGCTGTGAAACTTGGACTCTCACTTTGAGAGAGGAACAGAGATTAAGGTTGTTTGAGAATAAGATTCTTAGGAATATATTTGGGGCTAAGAGGGATGAGGTTACAGAAGAATGGAGAAAGTTACACAACGCAGAGCTACACGCATTTTATTCTTCACCTGACATAATTAGGAACATTAAATCCAGACGTTTGAGATGGGCAGAGCATGTAGCACGTATGGGCGAATCCAGAAATATATATAGAGTGTTAGTTGGGAGGCCGGAGGAAAAAAGTCCTTTGGGGAGGCCGAGACGTAGATGGGAAGGTAATATTAAAATGGATTTGAGGGAGGTGGGATATGATGGTAGAGACTGGATTAATCTTGCTCAGGATAGGGACCAATGGCGAGCTTATGTGAGGGCGGCAATGAACCTCCGGGTTCCTTAAAAGCCAGTAGGTAAGTAAGTATTCTCTTTCTCATTTCTCATCAACATCATGATTAACATCTACGGAGTGGGCGAAAAGTTCCACTTCACCTATTTATTTTTTCTGCAAAACAAATCTGTGCTTGAAAAATGTGTCGGTGATACTCGTATGACATCTGTCGGAAGTATTTTGAGGTGTGATCATAGCAGGCGACACCTGATGGACCTGAAGAAAACCATAACACACTAAAATTTCCAGCTATTCCAAGAGTGCAAGAAGGCGAGGCGAATACGAGAGTTTTATGTGTGGAGGAGATACAGTCAACTCTGGATATAGTGAACTCGGTTATAGTGAACATTCGGCTTTAGTGAACCTAAATCGTTGGTCCCGATCCGCATACATTAAAAAATACATTAATATTTCCGTTTATAGTGGACCTTCGCTTCGGTTATAGTGAACCTTGAATCCTGACAAATTCTTATTTGAAGTCAGATCTTCTTGTGTATAATTGAAAGAATGTGTTGAGAACAACATTCTAAGTTTCTTACTCCTTTAGTCAAAGAACAAAGGTAGGATTGGTGATTCCTAGACAGTGAGCTGTACTGTAAATCCAGGCAACGCGTGACGACCTTGCCTCACTCCACCGCCGAAGGGTTGACATTCAATTCTCAGGCACTCTACTGTTATTTATAATTCTCCACCGTCAAGGGTTGCCTTTTGCTCTCAGAAACATTTTCATTATAACTGATAGCTCGAAACAACGGAAAATGAAGTTGTCTTCTTTTATTAAAAGGGAACGAGCATTATAATCAAAGCATAAATGAACGTAAGATTTCGATTGCTTTCAAACTCCATCAACCCTCTCCCAGTTTCCATTAAGTGACCCGGAAAATTCCAAGGCTGAGTACGCAGTCACACCATAACGTGACCAGTCTGTTTCTAGTATTTCAACAGTGAATGTACTGTATATAAATGTCGAAGCGTAAAGTGTTTTCTTTGGAAGATACGGCGAATATTATAAGTGACATTGAACGTGGTCTTTCGCAAGCGGACGTGGGTCGCATAGTTTAAAGTAAATCAACTGTGAGTAACAATATACAGTGTAATCCATTCCACAAAAATGAAATATTTTATTTTCTTGTTTACAATTTTATTTCATTCATTTGTCATTTAAGGTTAGGGGAGAGACACTTCGTATTAGAGACCGGCAAATCACACAAGACTCACGCCCGTACCCGGTTGCCGTCAGGCTTGGGTTCCGGTGACGCTACAAAGCAAGTTAACTTTTAGCCTGAACCCATTGAGCCCGGGTTTTATAGGTTCAGTCCAGGCGGGACCCAAGAAAGCCTGCCTGTTTGCTCGTATTATAAGGTAGAGTGACTTGCATTCACGGAAGCCAGTCTGCGCTGGTTAAGATGAAACAGTACTAGTTTGAGGAGGAGAGGAGAGGAGAGGAGAGGAGAGGAGAGGAGAGGAGAGGAGAGGAGAGGAGAGGAGAGGAGAGGAGAGGAGAGGAGAGGAGAGGAGAGGAGAGGAGAGGAGAGGAGAGGAGAATGTTGAAAAGATATTGGTAACAATTATTATGAATATCAACAACTATTTTAGAAAAATATTTCATTTTAACTTTTTCCTTATCAACAATTAAAAGCCTCATGAATACCTGTAAACTGTATAAAAGTTTTTCGTTCTTCAGAATATTGATTTGCTATTTAAATTCTGAGGGACAGATTTCTTTTTATTTATGAAGCTGAAAGTTTGAATGGTTTGCATTAAATTTATATTACTACGATGAAAAGGAAAGTGCAAGTAATTTATAATAACTGTTGGCATTTAATGGTTATTATGTTGACGAGAAATAGTTTTCTTTGTCTTTATTTACGGTACGATTCAGAAGGCAACAAATTAAGTTTTCAGTAGTTTATCTATATCTATAGGCTTCTTGTCAGATTTGAATGACTTGGTTCATATTTATTATGCATCTGAAAGCAGCAGTCTGCTGCAGGTCGGCGGAACCCAACAGGCCTTTCGGGTCACTCGTAGGACTGTTTGGGAGTCACGTGCAACCACACTGCCTACCTACTTGAGAGGGAAGGTTGCAGGCAGGCGAACGATACGCAGCGTAAGCCCGCTCACGGACGTAAACAGTCATGGGCAAGCCTGATCGACAGTTTGCCGGCCCCTACTTCGTATATAGTGAACCTCGGATATAGTGAATGAAACATCCAAGTCTGCAGAGTTTCACTATATCCGGAGTTGACTGTACTTGTTTTTGTTAGGTTTATTTATACACACTTTAACATCTGTGGTAATATCGCGTGTTTAGAATCTGTGAGTATACAAGTAGGCCGTGGTTACTATTGTTTCTCTTGTGTGTTGTAGATGGTTTGTGTTACATGAACATGATTTTTGATTTTGATTAATGTTTATATTAGTGATTAAAGCGCTGGTGGATCATGGTTTGTAAATTACCAATCCGGTATTTGCCTTTTTGACAGAGGGAAACAGTGAAAAACTCCAGTCAGATTTATCGGCCATGGAGTTAGAACCCAAGATCTCCCGAATGCGAGTCCCAAACGCTACCGTCTGAGTCAGCTCGGCCGGTCAAGGGGAGACTTGTGGTGTCAAGAGCGGCAACTTACCAGAAAAAAATATGTAGTCATAATATGTCATACGCCTGGCCAAATATTTGTCTGCTAATTTTATTTATTGACAGTTATATAGCGAAAATATTTTATTTCAAAGTCTTTCTTCATGTGATCGCGCATTGTTGATCGTGGCACTTGCAACACGGCGGCACGTTTTCCTTTTGCTTTCATCTGCGATCGATCCATTGACTCGGCGACTGCAGCACAGTTTCTCGCCGAATGAAGGGTCTCCCACTTCGCTTCGCGTCTTTAACACAGCCCGTACTGAAGTTTCAAAACAATAACAACAAACATAAACAAATCATTCATTTCCTAGCAACAGAAAACAAATGAGCAGAACTTTTATAGTAAAGGACGTTTGAGACAGCCTAGTATACAGTCATATGTGACAAGACTGACTATAAATGAAACGCACCTGTGCGGTATAGGGAAATGTGGTCGAAGTGTATTAGGGAGCATGTACAAGAATAACACTGGACTGCAAAGAACAAACAGTGAAAATGTAAATGATTTTACGAAAATAAAGTAAATATTTACGCAAAGCATAAAAGAAATTGATTAATATTCTATAGGTCTACTATACCGTACAGGTCCAAAGAACATCTTTTCTTCTTCCGTAAGGAATAGGTCAGTCCAGTGGTGGAGTCTTAAAAAAAATTGCCCTGGTTCTGGAATTTTCGTTGTCTTCATCATCATCATCATCATCATCCTCATCGTCATCACCATCATCATCGTTATCACCACTACCACTACCACCATCATCATCATCATCATCATCATCATCATCATCATCATCATCATCATCATCATCATCATCATCATCACAATTTTCGCAGAAATACCTATGGAATGTCACACGAAAATACATTGTTCGACTGTAAATTACTATTATTATTATTATTATTATTATTATTATTATTATTATTATTATTATTATTATTATCTTCTTCTTCAGCCTGACAAATGTTAGGCCACAAGGCCTGTTGCGGTCTCATATAAAATTTTCACGCCATCTCTTAGCAGGACGACCCACAGATCTTTGGCCATGTGATACATAATCATAAATTGCCTTTGGGAGTCTATTATTACTCATTCTTTCCAAATGATGTTCCCAATTAGACTGATATTGAACAATGTAATCTAAAACTGGTTGAGTTTTTAGTTCCTTTAAAATTTCACAATTTCTTTTCAGATCCCATTTAGTATATCCAGCTGTTCTTCGCATGAATCGCATTTCATAAGCCGTTATTCTGCTTTTATCTGCTTTCCTCAGTGTCCATGCTTCGCTGCCATAGCTGAGCTTCGGTCGTGCCAATGTGTTGTAGAGACGTATGCGGATGTGTTTCTGAACCAAGGATGGTTTCATCACACTATTTATAATGCCCATAGCACTTGTGTATTTATTAATTTTCTGTGATATGTCCAATTTTTCAAAACTGGAAAGATTGTAACCTAAATATGGGAAACTATTACATCTTTCTAATATTTTATTATCGAGACAAATTTTACTTTGTATTGGGTATTTCCCACGGAATGCCATAATTTTTGTTTTATCTGTTGAAATTTCCATATTGTATGTGGCTGGTACTTGCTGCAAATTATATATTGACCTTTGGAGGTCGTCTTCTGAAAGTGCTAATAGTAATAATAATAATAATAATAATAATAATAATAATAATAATAATTATTATTATTATTATTATTATTATTATTATTATTATTATTATTATTATTATTATCCATATCAATAGAAGTATTATTTCTATGGGTTCAGAAGATATCGTGCTTATAACTTTCGTGGATATGAGACTTAAATTCAATGTGTTTACAAAAACATATTTAGCCTATAGATTATTCTGAGCAAGTACGATAATACAAATAATATCCCAAATTGTAAATATGTTTCGTTCGTCAGCTGTTGTTGGGAGAGCTGTACATTTCTGTGATGCACTGTTTCTAGGAAAGAGCTTTAAAATAGTTTTGAAGTAAATATGAAATATTCACAGCTGGGCCAATAGTTAATAGTGCAACTTTTGTTTTAGAATTCACATGTGTTTAATTGTATCTTCAGCTCCTTGAATTTGAAGTTCTTCTTGGCTTCTTTTCTCATAATATTCCTGTCTGATTTGTACTTGCAACTTCTATTAATGAGCACAGTCTTTTTCTCTTCGTTCTGTGTGAGACTTATTGAATGACACGAAGCTATCTGCAAATACTCGTATTGTAGATTCCAAAGTACTGTTGTTATTCCGTCTTCGTTTGTTGACACTGGACTTGTCTTATGTTCCTGGCACTCTGTTTGATAAGAAGGAAAAAAGACTGAAAGAGTAAGTGAAGTATTAAGATACTTAGAAAACAGGGAATTATGAATAAGGAAAGGACGAAAATAATGAAAGAAGAAACAATAGCCTATAGCAGTACATGAAGAAAAGAAGACCATCTGTGACCTTACAATTCAATACTTTAGGGATTATTATCATATACAAGGACAGATTGAAGTATTTGGACTATTGTTCGGAGCAAGGGGAACAATTCCAAAATTCTCAGTTGAATGTTTTAAGTTTTTTGGAATTCCTTTAAAACTTTTAAAAATTATTGCTATAGACGTAATGATATATTCTGTTCAGATCTTACGTAATCACCTGTACACCTAAATTTCTTTATATTCTATTTGATTACTAATAATTATTGAATAAACGTACTTCTCAAGGGTAGCTTCCATTTGAAAATAATAATCATAACACAAATGTTTATTTTTATTTTTATTTGTTCAGTATGCGTGTCTTTTGGCAACCCTTATTGAAGGGCAGCTACCCTTGTGGGATTTATATATAAATGCAGGAACTCAGGAAGATAAGAGAAAAGGAAAGAGAATTTTTTTACTCGGTTATTTAACGACGTTGTATCAACTACGAGGTTATTTGGCATCAATGTGATTGGTGATAGCGATATGATATTTGGCGAGATGAGGCCGAGGATTCGCCATAGATTACCTGATTGCCTTACGATTGGGGAAAATCTCAGAAAAAAACAACCAGGTAATTAGCCCAAGAAAGAGAAATTACATACAGATTAAAGACAGGAAGGGAGCAAATTAATAAGAAATAAAAAGGCAACTAAATAAGAAAGAGAGAAGGCAAATAACAAAGAAAGGAAGAACATATGAACATATGAAATAAAGATAAAAGGGAAATGAAGGAAATATGAGAGAAAGATGAGATAAATAACAAAAGAAGAAACAAAGATGGTAGAGACCAAGAAAAGGACGGTAGGAATGAAGATGTAAAGGAAAAAAGAATAAAAGCAATAAATGATCGTACAAAAATGAGGTCATTATAAGAAATAAAGTAAAAAAGAGAGAGAAAGAAAGAAAGAACGAAAGAGACGGAAAACGAAAGAAAGAATAAGTAAATACAGGAAGATAGGAAGGACGAAGCAATCATATAAAAGTAATAAATTACGGAAGAAAGAAAGAAAGAAAGAAAGAAAGAAAGAAAGAAAAAGAAAGAGAGAAAGAAAGAAAAAAGAGGGAAAGAAAGAGAGAGAAAGAGAAAGAAAGAGAGAGAGAAAGAAAGAAAAAAAGGAGAGAGAAAGAAAGAAAGAACGAGGGAGAAAGAAAGAAAGAGAGAGAAAGAAAGAAAGAATGCAAATGAATAAATTACGAAAGAAATAAGAAAGACTGAAAGAAAGAAAGAAAGAGAAAAAGAAAGAAAGAAAAAAAGAAAGAGAGAGAGGAAGAAAGAAAAAGAGAGAAAGAAAGAAAAAAGGAGAGAGAAAGAAAGAGACAGAAAGAAAGAAAGAACGAGGGAGAAAGAGAGAGAGAAAGAAAGAAAGAGAAAGGAAGAAAGAAAGAAAGAATGCAAATGAATAATGAAGAAAGGAAGAAATTTATTGTTGAACAAAAACAAGACAAAGAAGGAACGAAAAAAGAAACCCAGGCGAAAGATGAGAAAAGTAAGAAAGAAGCAAAGAAAGGAAGAATCAAGATAATAAATATGTAGAAATGAGAATAATACGAAATAAAAAACGTATAAAATATGAAAAAAGAAAAGAAAGAAATATAAAAGAAGAAAGGAAAGAAATTAACAAGAAATAAAGAAAGTGAGGACGAAAAGAAGAAAGAAAATAAAAATACAGAAAGATGGGAAGACAGATAGAAAAGAAGGACGAAATAATTATATATAAATATAGAATGGAAGAGGAAAGGCAACCAAATAAGAATGAAAGTGTGAGATGACAAATGGATATTGAAGAAACAGATAATTTGTGAAATAAAAATAAACAAAGTAATTGGAAGAGAGGAGGGACGAAGACAGGAAGAAGAGAGATAGATGAGATATATAACAATGGAAGGAAGAAAACCAAGTAAAAGAGTAAGCAATAAGAAGATCGAGGCAAAGGTAATAAGAAGGAAGAAAAAAGAAAGCAATTAGGTACAGTGGACTCTCCTAAGTTCGACTGAACAGAATTGAAAGTTCAGTCCAATAAGGGTAATGGGTGTGGCAGGTGAAATGAATACAAATTCTTATTGGTTATCCATCAACGAATACAGTACTGTACCTGGATTTCCTGCCCGCCCCGAGACTTGTGTATGCGCTTCTAGTACCACAGTGGGTTTCGACAGTTCCGACTCACAACGGCACAATTCTCAAATAGAAAAAGAAGAGTTCATTAATTTGAAACCAGTGATTAAATACGGATGTCCTAATCAATAAAATATTTTGTTTTCCTTTAACAAAGTATCACTACAAGACACAGAACGAATTCCCATTCAAATGGCAAACCCATTTCTTAGTATCCGTATAGGGACATGTTTAATTCTCTTACGTAAGCAGTCGAACTATAGAATGTCGAACTTAAGAGCTTCTACTGTACTGAGAAAATAAATAAATAACTTAGTTAGAAATAAATTAAATGCGAAAGAAAGAAGAAAATATTGAAGATACATAGAACATGAGAAATAAATACATTAAGAGAAAAAAGAAACGGAGGGATAAAGAAAGAAGTTAAGAAAGAAATCAAATTAATGAAAAGAAAAAGAAGGAAGTGTGTACTAAAAATAAACATAAAATGGAAAGAAAGCAAATTAATGAAAAATAAAAGAAAAAAGTACGTTATAAAAATAAGCATTAAAAATAAAAGAGAAGGGACCAAGGAAGAAAAAAGGGCGAAGTTTGAGAAGGATTAAGAAGGATAGGAAGGAAACAAGTAAATAACGACGTAGGAAGGATGAAATAAACAAAGAAACCAAGAAAAAGGAAGGAATTATCAGGAACATAAGTAAATAGGTGAAAAGAAAGTAAATACGAGACAAGGAAGAACTGAGTATTAAAGACCTACATAGAAAATAAGAAATTAAGGACGCAAGGAAGGAATGAAGAACGCAAGCAAGAAAGAAATGAAAAGAAGAGAGAAAGATAGAAAGACACAAAAAATAAAGAAGATATAAATAAAGGATAAGAAGAATAAATAGTAAAGAAAGAGGACAAATAAATAAAAAATAAAGTAATAAGAAAAGAGAGAAAGAAGGCAAATTAAAAAAGTATGAAATAAAAATGGGCATAGAGAATAAGTAAAGAAAAGACAAACGAAGACAAGGAAAGGAAATACGAAATAAATAAGAAAACAAGTAAAGAAATAAAGAAGATAGAGAGATCAAGAAAGTAGGGGTGAAGAAAAAATAAAGAAGAGAGGGAGTAAGAGTATAAATAAATTGGTGAAAAGAAACGAAACAAAAAAAGAAAATATTAAAAATACTGTAAGGAGAAAATAAGAAAGAAAGTTAGGATGAAAGAAAAAAAGAAAGGAACAAATGATGGAATGAGGTAAGAAAGAATGAACATAAAAAATAAGAAAGAAATTTAAAATACATGGAAATTGGATGACAGAAAAAAGAAGAATACAGTAAACAAAAGATGTAAGGGGGAAAATAAATAAATAGGAAAAAGCTTATGAAATAAAAGGTAAGAAATTAAAGAAAGAAGGGGAAAGAAAAATAATGAAAGATGATAGGACCAAAGAAAGAGACAGAAAAAAGAAGAAAGCATCAGAAACAAAGAAGAAAGAAAAGAAGTAACAAAATAAACAAACAATGAAAAAAATGAAGAAGAACAAAAGATTATGAATTAGGGAAAAGAAATGGAAAAAATGGAATAAAGGAAGAGTTAAATAATAAACAGTACCTCTTCAATTAAATGTCATTAATTATTATCTGATCCTCAGCTGAGTCTGCTTCTATTTCGAAGATCGATGTTTTGCTTCATGACATACATCGATGTTTCGCTTCATGACGTACTGCCATCAGTTAAGGGGAACTCTACCACCTTACTACTGCATCAGCTCTCTGGAGTTGTATAGAGCTGCATTCCAGTAGCGTCAATAGGCAAGAAACTGGTAATTTTACTGGCCACAATGTAAATCTGCATTTGCAGTTACGAAGGCCATGATCACCTCAAGGTCATCTCCATGGAAATCAATTAAAATAGACTTTCAATCCTTTCAGTTGCCCTTGTGCACTTTTACAGTCATGCACCATTATGCTGGAATGAACCGATATGTGGCAAAATAGAAAGAGGAATTTATACATATTCATGTAATGCGTTCATATTTCGATCTTGTGTTAGCAAAACATTTCACTTAATAGTAAGTTATTAGCTTTTGTCGTCAATTTAATATATAGTGGATCAAAGAATCGGGAGATTTTTAAAAATTGAAATGAAACTTCAGATATTGTATTAAATTAACTTTTCTTCTTCTTCTTCTCCCTTCAAGGTTTAGGTGATATCACCTGTTCCGGTCTCTATCGTCCAGCCACCTCTTGCGAGGTCTACCCAGATCCCAGATCCCAGATTAAATTAATTTTTATTATATGAAAATGTAGAATATAGTACGCCACTTGCATGTAACTACTACTTCTTGAAAATAACGTCCTTCAAATGCTCTCCACCAACGTGCATACATTCTTGTAATCGCTCTTTGAAGTTTCTCATTACACTTCGCAACATTTCGACTATGTTGTTTGAAATTTCTTCACGAATTGTTGTCTTCATTTATTCAATGTTTCTCGGTTTGTTTGTGTATATCTTACTTTTAGATACCCTCCCATAAAAATAAATCACATGCAATGAAATCGGGGGGATCGTGTAGGCCAGGGAATGTCTCAATTTCTCGATCTGACATGATTCCCAAACAAATCTGGGATTTCCATCATAGAGATGGCTGCAGTATATGCTATTGCACCGTCTTGCTGAAACCAAGTTGATACGAAAATGCCTTCTTCTCAATTGACCACATAAATTTTTTTTCTGCGCATTGACCATTTAGATAATAAGATTTTACAGAAAATCCTCGTTGCTTACTAGTCCAATACTCCATGTTTAATAAATTGCAATAATCAGGCTAAACAATGAAAATGAATCTAAGCCTACTAAAATAATCAGTATACTACCAACAACAAAATTACTCGTATAATTTCCCGTTTCTTTGCCCCAACTTGTATATACTGTATCTTCAAAAATTAAACGACTTAATACCAACATTCCATTGTTTCCGAACAATTTATTAGGTTCACGTAATCATAAGAAACTATGCCTAAAATTTATATTTTAATAGCACCTAAAAATGCCTATTTTAACGATAAAGCCTATTTTGACCTATTGAGTATGTTTTGCCTCTAATAGGCCGGAACACCCATTCTTACTTCAAAATTTATATTTTAAATTCCAAAATGTATTTTTCAGTGTTCGTTAATCGTGTCACAGGGCATATCAGGTTACAATATCCAAATGTAAATAAATTGATTTCTGCTGTAAAAAGAGTTTTCGTCAAGGCGCCAACAAGGGTTCAGATTTTCCTTGATAAATTGCCCAATGTCTCTCTGCCACCAGAACCTATACTAACCTACTGGGGAACACAGTTGAAAGTTGCAGAATACTACAACGATCACATTAGTGAAGTGAAAGATGTTGTTTCAAATCTAGAAAATGAGTCTGCAAGCATTGTTTCTACAAAGGAATTGATGGAAGATTCTGGTATTCAGAGGGATCTAGCATTTTTAAAGTCACACTTCACTTTCCTAGTGCACGCTATTGCAGCACTGGAAGCAGCAGGAAAACCACTGTATGAACAAATGGAAATATTTTATGATATGCAAGAAAGGATCAAAAGTGTTCCTGGTTATGTTGGAAATAAAGTACAGGATAAACTGGAGCAAGTTCTGCAGAGAAATGTGGGACTGAAGGACCTGCGTACTGCTTCAGATATCCTAGCAGGGAAGAACACGGATTTACAATGTAACATTCCTGTCCATCTAGTGTCAAAATTGAAATACGCTCCTGCTACTTCAATGGATGTGGAGCATACAAGTTTGTGTTGAGTGACAGACGGCATTGTTTTCTAACTGATAATTTAGAAAAAGTATTGGTAATTTATTGTGAAACTAATTATGGACATTAATGGACAAGGTTGGTAAAAAGTAATTCATTTGACTTGTCTGTGTACTGAATTTATGTCTAAAACATATTTTTCACATTTCATTGTTTAGTTTATGTATAACTAGTTATATATTTATTATTCTTCTAGTTCTAGTAATAATAATAATAATAATAATAATAATAATAATAATAATAATAATAGTTTTATTTTCCCTGGCAGAGTTAAGGCCATCAGGCCTTTTCTTCCACTCAACCAGGATCAAATCACATACAGAAAAAATACATACCGGTATACAAATATGAACTTAAAAATAATAATAAACATAATTAAGTAGAAAAGAGAGATTGAATACATATACACAATCAGTATTAACTTTGAAATAACAATAATAAAAATATATATATGTAATAAAAAAGAGACTGAATACATAATCACAAACAGAAAAATACATTCTAGTATACAAGTATTAAGTTAAAAGAAAAAAAAAAGAATTAGTACATATAAATACAATCTCACAACTAAAGGAATAGTACAATTAGTATGATCAGCACAGCACGTGTTACATTGAGACAATGACAATTACCTAGATATTAGTGTTAATGGAAAAATAAAGTAATGACTGTGTAAAATAATAATAATAATAATAATAATAATAATAATAATAATAATAATAATAATAATAATAATAAATAAAAACTATAACTGTGTATAAACACTTAAAATTATTAAATTCTAAAAGTGAATTCCTGATGATTTGAAACTTGTTTTTAAAGAAAACATTATTTTTTGTTAGAACCTATTTCCAATTCTTTAGAGACTATTTCCTACACTTTTAAGTCTATTTTAGGCACCAAAAATTACATTTTAACGACCTAAAAATCTGGTACTCTAATGATAGCTATATGACCGAAGGCCAATGCTGTCATTGAACATTGTATAACGCACTGCAGCCAAATGAATGAATGAATGAATACGCGTACTGTAGTTTGAAGAGAACTGGAACATGACAATATCTACACCCGTGAAGAAACACTACTTCCAAAAGAAATGGGAATGTGATTATTTTACAGCATTGTTGAAGAAGACGAAAGAATTGCTTATTTACTGTGTTCCATCCAATTTATTTCTACTCGTCATTTCAATATTAAACGACATTTCAACAAAGCCCATATTAAGAATTATGGAATAGACAAACTTTCGGGTAAGTTCATTATTACGAACTGTATATTGAACATTTTGTATATAAATTAAGGACGTCACTTGTTGTGTTCATTTTGAATTAAAATGAATAGTGACATTTATATTAATTTTAAGGTTCATTACTTAAATGTTACAAATTTATGTTTGCGTAGGTGTTGATAGGAGGAAAGTTTTGCAAAATCTAAAGCAGGTTAGACGCAAAGAAACCTCAAAGAAACTACCGACAGAAAATCTAGCATAATCGTAAACCTAGAAACGACATAACGCAGTATAAATGCAATGAATTTATTACAATCCTTTTTGAAAATTACAGTGCCGCCACTACACGGGCTATTCCATATGAAATCGATCAGTAAAAAACCTCGCATTTTTTTATACTCTAATTTTTTCCCTATTTATACAAGGTGCTGAGGAGAGTGCGTTTGAAAAAATATACTATCGAAAGTCAAGCGGTTTTCGTATTGTTGAGCGACAAATTTAGCGTATTTTATAAAACAAGCCTCTTTCAGCGTTCAGAACTCTGGAACCATTTACTGCAGAACAATGAACGAGAGCTCATTTTGAAGCTGACATTTGGTAGGTTATGATAAGAAGTAAACCTTATTTTTATTGTATACAGAGAGACAGATAATCTGATTTTACTTAGTTTTAGGCTTTTTGCCCATTTGTAAAAATGTAAAAAAAATATTGAGAAAAAACCTTGCATTATTAAGAGGGATTCTGCATTGTTTGCTTAGTGTCACGGCAATAAGTTTCGGGGGTATTAAATAAATTATATTCACACGCCTAGACTTGAAAGGCGCAACACAGCAAGCACTGGCCGAGAGCTGAAGATAGCGAGTGTTGGGCGTCATTTTACTCCTGTGTTTATGAAAACCTGTGATAAAGCTAGCCAAGCTATGCGCTACTAGACGAAACATCACGTGTTTATGTCTCCTGGCCTTGCTTGCCTAGGCTAGCTCCCGCCTCACAGTCAGCTGGTTAGCTCACGCGCGTACTATTTATTTTCTTTATTTGATTTTTCAATACTTTCGTATTAACGTTGCACCCGTTTATTTGTACTCTCAATGCGGAATCTAACCATATATTTTAAAAATATTTTTTCGTGGGCAAAGGTGTCTTAATTAAGAAAAATCTAAATTTCTCCATTTCCATAAAAAGTAAGAAAAACTGTTTACATGTCAATATAAACTTTATCTTTTCAGCATCAAAATAAACGATGATTTTGATCATTGGGTGAAAGGGTTTCGGAGCCACAACAGTTTAAAGTTGCTAATTTTGTGAAAATACGATAAATTAAAATATTTTTAATTCAAACACCATGAAGTTCTGATGCCTTAAACTTTGCACAAAGCATTGTATCATAGTTGTCTACGGACAGAAAAAGTTTCATTGTAGTTAAAAATTGCAAGGTCAATTTTCTCTATATTTCGGTCGATTTGAGATGGAATAGCCCACACGTAAAGAATGTCAACAACTCTAAACAGAAGTCGATCATCCCCAATAGAAGTGGAGTGAGGCTGACGTCATATTTCCCCTACTTACGGGTTCTACAGGCCTGCCCCAGGGGATCGCGACACCCACCTTGGGAACCACTGTTCTAGACCACACAGCCATCGCAAAAGTGGATTGACACATTAGACAATACAATAAAAATCTACGAGTTTAAGTGACATCAGTAGCCTTGGTCGTTGTATGTTGACCTTCAAGTTTCTTTGAAATTGCAAATCATCTGCGATATGCCAGCTCACACCTTTATCTGAGTGTCTAGCGGGTTTTTATATCAATGGAACAGCTCTGCGAATTTGCACAATCAGCAATGAAGAGTGTCGACTTAGCTTGTCGTAGAAGTGACTATGGTTCGATTACTGGAAATTTGTATGCGATTCGTAGTGAACAGAGCTACTATGATACAGATTGGTTATGGGGCTTTCTTTATTTTCATTCCACCATTGCTCCGTTAGCGTCATCGCCATTTGCTATTAATACTCTGTTACAAAATAAACAAATTTCTCTCTCATCAAAAGTACAGTATATCTGATCAAATGAAATAGTCTAAATTAATAAATTATAGAATTCATTCTAATGTATGAAACACATAGGTCTAAAATGTTTTTAGATTACAAAAAGGCTTTTGATAAAGTAAATATAATTCTTTGTTTAAAATTTTGCATGGATATAAAATTCCTAATCAGCTACTTTGTGCATTAATGGATATATAAGATGAAAACATAATAGCAATAAAGACTGGATGAAGATGGTAGTTAGAGTGATAAATGTTACTTGTAGATTCCACATCATTTCACTGCATGCTCATGAGTCCAGGCTTCGAGACTTCTGACTCAATAGAGCAGTTCAGTGGGAAATCCGTATAACGGCATACTGAGTATAGTGGTAAAGCGTACTGTGGTAGGGGTACTGTAGAATGAATGCCAACAAATACGCAAAGAGGGTTGCGAAATTCAAGAAACTAGCACACACTCTTCCTCTACCTCCAGAGCCCATTATTACTAGATGGGGTACATGGCTTAATGCAGCTATTTATTATGCCCGTACAATTGTGCAGATAATCAACACATTCAATGACGACTGTTCTCCAATCAGAATAATTAAAGCTCTGGATTTGAAGGTTCTGATGAATAATTTGGTTTTCATACAAACCCATTTTCAAACTGTGTCTGAAACTATCACACGGTTAGAAAAGTCAGAGCAAGAGATGCCGGAAGTCCTCAAATTAATTGAGGAAATGACACAGAGAATTAATGAGACACCAAGTACACCGGTTACTGAACGTGTAAAACAGAAGTGGAAATCAATTTTATGCAAAAATAACGGATATGGAACATTATGTAACATAAGCAGCAAATTAGTGGACATAGAGTCACCCGAGAATAAAGGACAGTCTCTTAGAGACTGCAATGATGTTAGGTTTTTTCGTTTTGCTCCTATCAAGTCATGCGACGTACAAACTTTGTTTAGCATATAACCGAAAAAGATTTACGTTTGAGACACTGAGAATGTATCTTGTAGTACATTGCAATTCGGTACTGTAACTGCACTTCCTAAAGACGACCAATAGGATAAATGAAGAAATTAAAATTTCTACATGTTTATTTCCACCATTAACACTATGTATAATTAAACACAAATGCTTATAAAAGACAGGAGAATAAATGCTTTTCACATTCTTTTGACATTGTCATTGTGTAATGTATATTTACTTTCAAAATGTACCTAAGTGTGTGTTTCCCCATACTACCGTACTCTACTCTAAACAGCAACGTTGTTACCTGAACACATCTCTACCTTTCGCTACCTGCAGCGAGGCAACAACCTATAGTACATGCACAGTAAACTTATTGTATCTGGTTCCAAGTCTCGAAACCTACTCATGACTATCTGCCCTTAATGCCGATTGTCTGTAAAGATGGGAACCTTAAGCTCCCGTCACGCTCTGGGCCGATTTGGCCTGTAATATGGTTTATTTTACCTTTCAATGCTTTAGAACTTGATAATATTTCGTAACATGTTACTTTTATCCCACAAACATTGGTTAGTCCGTAGTACAGGAAACAAGTAAGTAGTTTTTATGCCACCACAACTTGGAACAACTGTGCTGAGGACAATGCGACCTCTCTTTCGATTCGTTCATACTGTACGTTGCACTTCTGTATAGCAGCATATGTAAGCGACATTGTTTGTCCAACGTCTTTCATACAGCTTTACGAGTAAATACTGTAATAAAACACAGTGATATAGGTAACAGCTGATTTCATCCGGGCTATGTGGCAACATCGCTCGCTGTCGTAATACTCCAGTTAACTTAATGACACTGTATACTTCTATTGCTGCAGAACTTGATGTCCATACAACCAGTTAAAACAATGAGGATCGCTTATTATATCGGCTGTAAAGTTACCCAGTCTTCCTCTGTTATTTACGGACATATTTAGGTCTAGTGTTCGAACAAGAGCGAGAATCAATGTAATTTTTCAAGAACAAATACTGTGTAGGTAAACTTTTACTAGGATGGAAGTAAAAAAGTAGATTTAGAGATTTTTGCAGTTATTTTATTTTCGTCTGTCTTCTAAACTATTGCACGAATTTTGTTGAATAGCATACCGAAAAATTCTGCCCTCCCCCCCACAGTCAAAATAGAGACTCACTGACAGCCTTCTCTTTTTGCACCCAATAGCAGTTTTATAATACAAGAAATTGTGACTAGCTGGCTTTTCGAGGATCGAACTCGGAATGGATCCATGCACTTAGGTTCACACTGGTTCATTGTACACCCAGCAGGTATGTATGCGATGATTTTTTCCCAGTCCAACAGGTAAATTCGTGAATCCGATGTTGACAGGCGAGCTATCCTGCCTCAGCCCTGATACAGCCAAGACTCGAGTCTAGTATTATCGCCGCGCTCTCATGGTTAACATGTCGGCATCCTACAATAAAGTGCGGTGTGCTTTTAAAACATAATTTTGCCGACCGATTGTTGCTCTGTAGGTTTCACTCTAAGCGTCACGTTGTCATGTCTACTTCCTCGATAAGAATAAGCACTAGTTTGTTATATTGTTAAATGGCTATAATAATAATAATAATAATAATAATAATAATAATAATAATAATAATAATAATAATTATTATTATTATTATTATTATTATTATTATTATTATTATTATTATTATTATTATTATTTCATATACGAGTACGTTGACATTCTTAACTGTTAATAATAACGCTTTAATAATAATTTTAATCACATACCTTAATGTTCGTCCTCAGTACAAGACATTGAACCTCGGTTTTATTCCACGTGGATTAGACAAGTAGGTGCCATTTTTTTTATCATCCAATTTAATAAACCCTATTTCACCCTGAGGTATATTAGGGTTATAGTTGGTATCAAAATACATATTTTATAAGCAATAAACAATAATAAAATTATAATACAAAATTGTGGTCAAGGTTACAATTCACATGAATTATGTACAAGAATGCACCTTAATGAAAGAATGGATCGTTTCATAAAGCCTCAAGGCATGTCTCTATATTTATATCTAATGGTTATAGGAAGATATATATATATATATATATATATATATATATATATATATATATATATATATAATAGCTATTAAACATGTTATTTTAGAAGCAATAAATAGCTATACTAAGAGATGGCTTAAAATTTACGAATTAAATACATTATTTAGTAACAACAATTGGCAATAATCAGGTATTACAAGAAATGGCTCAAATTTAGAAATCAAATGCCTAATTAAAATAAAAATTAAAACCAATAGTACAATATTATAGTATGCGAAATTGAAGACTTACAGTTTCATTATAGTTGATTAGAACTAATACGATTTTTTTTTCCCGGAATAATTTAACATTTTACAGTTTCACGAATATTCTATTCAAGAAGGACATAAAATACGTATATGATTTGGAGTTGGTAAGTATATTGGTTAACGGTTTGGTAAATGTATAATTTAAAGTGTTCAGTAACAACTCAAGCTCGCATCTTTCACGGCAAAAGACTGGATAATCATATAATACATGTTTGACATCTTGAGATTCCTCCCCACAAATGCAAGTTGCATCGTCTTTAATATGGAATCTATTTAAGTATTCCCCGAATTTTCCATGCCCAGTCAAAAACTGTGTCAGTACGAAATTTGGCGTTATTACTTTACATTTATTACGATCATAGACCGTTGGAAAATATAGCTCTTTTGTAAGAATTCCCTTATCACTATTGACCCATCTTTCGTTCCATTCTTGCATATAATGTTCTTTGGCTACTTTTTTATATATTATATCGGACACAAATTGTACGATAGTGGCATATCAGCACATCATCATGAGGTGCCATTTAATAATGGAAGCAGCTTATTGGTTGCATTATTGAAATTGAGGCGAGTGATTGGAGCGGCGACATAAGAAATTTGAAAACAATAATGCAATTAAATTTCAAAGACCTGCCGAATATTATGCACGAGGCCTCTCAAAGACCTCCAGAATGTTAACCATAAGAGCGCGGCGATAATACCTGATAAACCTCAAGGTCAGGTCCGATCATTCCATGAGGAGTGGGACATTTCATCAAAATTTGAAAATTCTAAGACAAGGTGGGATTTTTATTTTAACTATTGCCTATACAAGAATATTTTGATGGGAAACTGTTTTTTTTATGGAACTGAGCAACAGACCTGGCTTCTATTCTCCGGCAAGAAGCATGAATTTACAATATTTCTCTTACATAGCAGCTGTGTTTGTACTGTGTTGTTGCAAGCATGACCTTGCACTATGAAGAACACATGCTTAGGGAGTTCTGCAGCTTAGTAATGTATCTTGGTATGAAATCGTCACTGGAGTGAAGTCAAGATGGCCTAAAACTTCAAAATCTTAAGACTAGATTATGGGTAAATAGCAGTAGCGGCCGGTGATCGAAATCCTCGGTGAGGTCAGATGCAACTAGTTTAAGTGCCTCCGATAGGAAATGTTTATTCATGATATTTTTATTTATTTTATTTGGTTATTTAACGACGCTGAATCAACTACTAGGTTATTTAGCGTCGATGAGATTGATGATAGCGAGATGATGCCGAGGATTCGCCATAGATTATCTTGCATTCACATTACGGTTGGGAAAAACCTCGGAAAAAACCCAACCAGCCCAAGCGGGGATCGAACCCGCGCCCGAACGCAACTTCAGACCGGCAGGCAAGTGCCTTAACCGACTGAGCCACGCCGGTGGCTTTCATGATATTAATTAGTACTGTTATTATATTATTAATATCATTATTACTATTATTATTATTATTATTACTATTATTATTATTACTATTGTTATTAGCCTATTATTGATGAAAAATAATAATTTCACTCACCAAATAAGCTGTAATACTGTGAGTTTCAGTGATTGTTTCAGTGTGATGAAGCAACCCACATTATATGTTGAAAATCCCCTTTCTTTCTTTTCTTTTTATTTTTTTCCCTTGACAGCAACGAACAAGGCCAACAGAGAAGTTTATTTTACACCACATTACCACTTAACCATTTATGTTGCCCATACCAGGATGCAATAGAAACTCGCGTTTTAATATTTCCTGTCAGAAAAATTGTCAGCGATGTCGTAGGTATCTCGGTAGGCTCTCTCTTTATTTAAAACTTCCTTTCTTTCAATATTATTTCTTCTCGAAAAAGGACATTCTAACAATGAATTAATTAACTACACCAGCATTATTTCTCGCATTTGTTTCTGTTTATATTTTCCCGAAATACATAACAACATTGGCCCAGATTCACTACTGTACTACGAAGTACAATAGTATAACACCCTAGCTTAAGTCATAAACTAAGACATAAGGGGAGGGAACAGTGTGGTCTCTGCCTGCCAAAGAGCTGGAATTTGTGTTATTTATGGCCTATTTAGGAAGACCATTGCTATTCCCACCCCACTCTACCCTTGAGGCCGGCCCATGGATGTGAGGAGTGAAACCTGACCAGGCCACTAGGTCAGACGAATTGTGTCTCAGCTACAACGTTTTAAGCGCAAGCTCAAAGCCCGCGAAAACACACGACGTGCATAAGCCAGACCCGGCACGAGCGATTCTGGCCTCAGGAACAAATTTTACTGCAAAACAGGTCTATATAATCAGAAGCCAGACCCGGCACGAGCGATCCTGGCCTCAGGAGCAAATTTTACTGCAAAACAGGTCTATATACATCACAAAGTTTTCAAATGCTTCTACAGCGATATATGCTTCATTCAAATAACTAATACATTATATAAAAACACAAAATTTGATTTCAGTTAAGCCAAGTGACTGAGGCCCGGCCTCACTTGCCTCAGTCAATCAGCCGCCACTGGTAAATAGTGACCATATATTGAATTTTACCTGTAACTGTTTAAAGAATTTGGAATGTTGCTCTATAAACTCACTTGCTCTTGCGGCTTCTGCTACTCTTCTACTACCATTTCACTCAGTGGTGCTTGCTTCTGATAAGTGTTTGAAACGAGCGCTCCTTTCGACTGGGGAGGGATCTGCCGGGCGATGTACAGCGAGCGGAGGCCAGTCTCGAGCTCGAGCGATTACACACGAAGAGGATTCGGACAAAACGATCTCAGATATCGTTAAGCATCGATTTCATGCAGGACACTGCTACCACAATCTAGTATATACAGTCACGAAGCTCAATACGTAGGGAATATGCATCCATAGATAGTTGCTAACCACTAGGATCGCTACTATCGCCTCATCACAGACAATGCTAAACAGTACTGGCACAGTCTATTGTTCCTAGTACCCTCAACAACTCAAGCTTCGTGACTGTATATACTAGAAACTAGACTGCTGCTACTATGTAACTTTTCGTTCTGAAAATGAATTTTAAAACGCTACATTTGTTCCGATCAAATTTCTGCACATTTAAGGGATAAAACTAAAATTATTTCAATCATTTATTGTCATAATACACTGGTCTCTTAAATTGACTGACCATATTGGGAATTATATCAATAACTTTTCCAAAACACACTGTAAAATGTTCATATAAAAAAATTCTTTCGAAAAGGAAGTAAAAACCAGCAAAATTGTATTACACTTTTTTTTTGTTTGAAATATCTCAAAGAATAATCCCATTAAATTAATGACCGTACTTAGGATTCATTCTGTATACAGTTTATTGAAATTTTGAATTTTACTTAAAAATTTTCATTTGTTAACCGCACAATAGTAGAATGTAACAGCTTACCTGCGGCAATCTTTCAGGGTGGTCAAAATCAATACATTTAAGGAAATATTGAGAAGATTAGACTGGAAATATAATTGTAGATGCATTGTAATTATCTAAGTTGTGTCATGTAATTAATTAAGGTAATATGTAAGTACTTAAGTTGGCAATAGTTGGGTTTAATTGAAATACTCAAGTTAGGCTTACTTTTGCTTATAATAGGCGTTATTATAGCATAGTTTTTATTTGTAGTCCTAGGTTTATTGTATCTATTTATTTAGTTAGAATTAAATTTATGTTTATTTTATTTTTATTGATGTAATTATTGTAAATTTTATTAATATAATTATTGTAATGTTGTTATTGTATATTATATATCACTGCCACCGGGTGTCTACCCAATTGTAGTGTTAATAAATACATACACACATACACATTATGCCCCAGTGTACCGTTAACATAACGGTTAAACAATCATTTTCCACGCCGACGATTCAGTTTCAAGTTCTGGTAAGTCGTAAGTGGAATTTTTGGAAGACTTTTGTAGGGTACTTCCGTTTTCTCTGTCATAATTTTGACAATCTCTTTGATCATTGGCACAATGTAGACGTACTTACATCTGGTGCACCACATTTACTAAGACGACAAAATTGTGTTTAGATTTGGGTAAACTGAAGTTACAGAACATCATAATTACATCAGATCTAAACCAGGAATAAAAGCAGTGGTCCGTCAAGCAATCAGCTGTTTGTAACGGCGCCAGTGGGTAGGAATTAACCCAATTTTTGTTCCCCTGAAGAGCCAGTCTTCGAAGCGTTGTGATTTTTTTCCATTACCAGAAATCCAATCTATGACTCTTCTAAATCATATTTGAAACTTACGGATTTTTGTACACCTCTCAGTGTACAATACTTGTGTTACCTCAACTTAGCTGTTTGTACACTTCTCAACACCTAACACAGTTATTTCATGTCCAGGTTATGCTGAACGGTGAATGAAGGTCACGTAGTCTCACGTACAGGATTGTTGAGAAGGCAGGAAAGATTATTTTGTTTTCACAGAAACTTTTAAATTATTTCGCTACTGTTGCTGTGACAAAAGAAATAATGAACAGCAATTCAAGCTAGACTAAAGTGAGATGAGTGTCTTTTTTTTCTTCTTAACGTGGGACGTTTAAAGACCCGCTCCCACTTAGCGAAATCGAAATCTCTGTCGCCGCTCACATCTAGTGGAATAGAATCGAACCGAAACGTGTTGCAGTTTAAAATAAATCGCATAACAACTTCATCACAGCTACGTGAAAAGACGGAAAGAAAGAAATAGATATCCAAAACGAGAACACCAAATACTGGATTCATGATATTTTAACTATTGAGGATTCCACGTTAAGAAAAAAGCATTGAACATATGGGGCTATTCCAGCAAATGACCAGTTGCCATAGAAACGCCTATCTACTACTTAGCTTCTACAATGTACTAGGGAAGGCCCATAAAACCAACGCGTTTTTCTTAACGTGGAATGCTCTATAGATAGGTTACAGATAGAGAATTTTCCACTTTATGTGACTATATTCCGAGAGATGAAATAAAATTTCGTTTCATAGCGCTCCTTTGGATTTTAATTTTTACGGGATGTTTCCGTTAATTTACTTATTTCTCTTTAAATATTATCACGAGAATAATTTTATTGTTGCTATAGTACTTTTGTGTTTTGGCATAAAATAGCGGATTATTATGAACAAAATTCATTATTTTTTCTTAGCTCATATTATTAAATTGTAATTTTCTCTGTACATACTGTTTCAGAAATAACTTTCAATAAACAAAATTACGCTACCAAAAATGGATATAGCTCATTTGTTTTTATTTGTTCCCCCCCCCCCCACGAAGGCTTCACGAAAACATACGATCATATCCGAAACAAGAAATTTTGTTCCAGCAGTAGAATAAATATTCTAGATCATGAATTCTATTCGATGCGCCGATTTCTGAAGAGACATTCTCTTAGATTCTATTTTACTAACAGTGAGTGTGAGCGGACCTTAAATAGGCACCTAAGTATTCGGGAAAAAGTCAGTTATTTCTGTAATAATAAATGAAGTTTGAATATCATAACAAAAGTATTACCACAGTCTAGTATATAGTCACGAAGCTTGAGATTATGAGGGTACTTGGAACAATAGACTGTGCAGATACTATTTCACATTGTCTGTAATGAGGCGATAGTAGCGATCCTAGTGGTTAGCAACTGTATATACTAGACTGTCATATTTCATTCAAGATTTTTTTAATGTCTCGAGCAGCAAATGTTGCATTAATATTCTTGCACTGCTTACGATATTCATTAGATATTAAAGTTCCTTGTTTTATGACTATGGCATGAAGATTCTCATCAAATGCTGACACGATTATTTGAAACCACACAATCAACCACTTAAACTTTCAATGCATTTGCAGTAATTCCGCGAAACCTCAAAGTCTTTTTGTTGGAAATTTATACAAAAAATGCTGGTTTTCCCTTTATAGATGAGATTTGGCCTTAATCAGTATTTACTACGAATGTAGTAAGGCATTTGTTCTCATGCAATGAGAAAATTCGTAATTCTTAAGTGGACTGGAATCTGACGTCTTTGTAAAAGTTTGTGAAAATATTTAAGGATATTCACAAGATTTTCTTCTGAATGCTGTTCACTCCCTAAAATGGAAACTACTTATGATAAAGAAAATGGCGGCTATATCTAAATGTTTCGAAATAGAGCATTTATTCAGATGTAAATCATTCTTTATGTTATATTATTGGCTAAGACCACAATGTACACGAGTCTGCTTTTAAGACAGTGGCTAGAAACATTTTTGTTTTATAAATGTAATTTTTACTCACTTTGCTAGCTAAATAAATAAAGAAAACTGTATTATTACTTTGTAACTGAGTTAGAGAACTTACAAATCTTTCATGATCCCTTATATACAACTGTTATCACAGCTCTACACCATAAACAAGTTTCTGAATTTTCGCTTATAGTAGGATCTACAAATTTACTGAAGAATGGGTCATTTATACTATAGATCCTCACACTTTTGGAGAATTTCTTGAACATTCTTCACGGTTTGGAAATTCGGATGTCATAGCATGTACTCCTTCCTAGAGATCGACTGAACACGAGAAATCAGGTTACCAACCAATGGATGGAAAGAAAAAATATGTTACACCCAATTCTAAGTTCAAATCGACAAATTATTTATCCTGGTGTTCACTTTAATTGCAATTTAAGACCACAGCTACAAGTATTTAGCAACTGGAAATCTTTCAAATATTTTACTGATCTTCAGCAGATATCTGCATCAAAAGGAGTGACAAGGTATGTGCCAAGAACCCAGAAATAGGTGTACATCTTTTCATTACATTTCATCAGTCAAAAGAAAAAAAAAAATATAGACTCCTGAAATTATTACACCCTCTTCTAGGTTCAAGATGGCAGCAAACATAATCTTTATTTTCCCATTTTTATTTGCATCGAAATCTCACTCATACATCAAGAACAGACACATGCTATGCATACACCAGGTAGACATTTTTCATTAAGGATAGTTCTTCGTTTTTTTTAAGTTCATTATGTGCTCTAAACTATTTACTCACACAGATGTTTCTTGCTTCGAACCACTACAGTGGATAGCAGAAGGTTTAGGGAGTTGTTTAACATTGAAATAATCCATGGCATAGTAACAGGTTGGCAGTACTGCCATGACCTGTCAAGCATTTTTTTTTTTTTGGTTATGATCTCGATTAAAAAAATTCCCCCCCTTTAGGTAAATAATGGAAGATCAAAAAAACCCAACATCAAGAATATATTTACTCTTCATTTTTTTTAATGTTTGAAACACTGTATTTGAGAGATCTCTTTTATGTGCCAAAGCTAAAAACGAGCATTTTCGCTCACTAACATACAGGAGTTTACATAACTTTATGGGAAATACACAACTTGTCTTTATACATAACATCTACCCAAAATAATTGTAACAGATAAATTTTATTCTTAAATCTTGTTTATAATTAGTAATGCTGACCAACTATATATATTCTACAGCCAAACCAAATGGTCAACATAGTTTTTATTTATTGACTTCATGTAAATACTGAACATTGTTTTCATTTTGTTAGCCAGCAAGCAAGAGAAATCCTGTTTGCCAGTTAATTAGCTGAATAAAATCAACACGAACAGTTCATAGGCCAGATATATACAACACACGTAACAACCAGGACTTATTTAAATAACCTCTTGCAACTCGTCAGTTGGTCGATCCAAGTTCTTCTCAACAGTTTTCACTTACGCCTACAGCCGATGTCCAAGCACAAGGAAAACCATTTGATCTAAACGTTACGGCTAAATCTCCATGTTACAGACATCAGCAGTGGCAGCAAATGGAATGTACACGATAAATCCCCCCCCCCCAGTATACCCCCTCCCTATTTTAACAATCTCACAGTGGAAACAAATGTACTACCTAATTTGTTTTTTACTATCTTGCATTTCTTTTAACTACAGCCAAGTTTTGTTATTAAGTGTCTTTATTTTTCTTTTTTTTTTAATTATTTATTTTAATATTTATCGACCTACAATTATTTTTTTTTCACAGGATACGATGCCACAATCACACTCAAAAAGCTATACACCACAGCAGACACTACACAATGTCACCTCCCCCTTCTGTGTGGCGCACGAGTGGTGATTCTGTAGCAATCTCATCATTCCAGACAACACAAGACATGTGATACAATATACACAAATTCATTCAAGCTATGTTCATACTGTTGTTCTTTGAAAGAGATGTGTTGTTCGAAAGTTACAAAAAAAAAAAACAAAGATGACAGAAAGAGAAAAAGATTTAATATTACAATCGTTATGCACTATAAATACAACTTCAAATATACAATGTATGTCTACGGCTGACGTGCATGTTAACAGCATTCAAAATTACGTGATCTGATGAACGATGGAAGTCAAAAATTATACATCACCTTATCCACACATGATATGTTAACACACACAATATACGTATTACAAAAAAAAAAAAAAAAAAAAATAGTTTTAACTACAACAGCCTTTTAACTTTCAACCAACACATGCCTTTGAATGGGGAACATATGCTTGTATGTAACATCCAGTTTTCGTTTTTTAAAAAAAATGTGCTACTTTTCCATTCAAGTGCCAATTGAACTAGGCTATGATAATTATATTACAAATGAGGATGCTGGCCTTGGAAGTCAACTCTGGGTGAGATCTAAGAGACGAAAACCCCCTTCTCCCCTTAAGTCTCTGCACATCCAACACGTTAAGATGACTTCCGACCGCCGCCAACAAATTATTTTTTTTTTACACATGAATGATGGGAGCATGTTTTCTTTTAACGGGGAACTCAACAGTTTATTTGGTGTATAGGTAAATGGCGACGATGAGCCCGTAGAGACCCAACACCTCGGCGAAAATGAGGATCAGAATCATTCCTACGAATAGACGCGGTTGTTGAGCTGTGCCTCGCACACCGGCATCACCAACGATGCCTATGGCGAATCCAGCAGCCAGACCACTGAAACCTACAGCCAAGCCTGCGCCCAGATGAACGAATCCCCTGCAAAATAAAAGGAACAACGTGGTAAGCAGTCAATCCAACATTACAATAACGTTTCACAGAACAAAACCAGAAATCACGTGAAAAAAAAGAAACTAAGAAAAAAAAATTGGTTGAATATTTTGAATACGAAAGCAATTGGCATCACGAGATATGTTAAAGTAATCGATGTATCGAATCTGAAACCTAGAAATGTGACGCTATATCCATTTAAAGTAAGCGAGTCACTACTTTTATGGTTCAATTTAAAAATTATACTAAATAAAATTCACCGAAAAATTTTGTACATAGAAAAACGCAGTATTAAAGAAGTTCACCAGATAAAAATCTTGCGATTGTTATGTACGAGTAACTTCCCGACATAGGATCGACTGTAACAGAAAAAAAATATATATCGACGGTAGGCCTATACAGACATGATTGCCAAATTCATTAATGTCTGGTATTTATTTACAATATAATGGCTCAAATTATAGACTATGATTAGGCATAATTGCGATAAGGAAAATTATTTAAATGTAACACTGCAGTAAAGAATATAGACATACGAAAACTAACAGGAGTAAATCTTGGCACAAGCCCACATTCAAAACCAGTTTTACAGGCACTGATAGTGAAAGCATGATTTCCTTAACCCGATATAGCTTTGTCAAGCCATGAACTAAGCGTTTTTCCTTTTCAATGATCAAGAATTACAAGGACAATAGTTACACCTTTAATAAACTTTTGTACGAAAATATAGCCTATGTAGGGTAAGATAGGTTATGGTTTTAAAATGTCGGCATGGTTACTGCATTCGGATTGGCATTCGGTAGAAAATTACACTACACAACACCGATATAAAGTAAAAATCAGCTGCTTTTAGGTAACGTTGAAAGATTCTTTGCTTAAACAGGTAAATCTCTCTTCACTTAATGCCTTAGTTCAGAAAGAAAATTCGTGGAAAACAAGTGCATATTCTTCTTGGACTTTCCTAACGCTAGCCTTAGGATTTATCCTGTACGAGTCACTCCCATCATTTCTTTGATCATTAAATCGAAGTCACCTGGTCTTCACCATCACTATTCACATATTTCTTTCTAAGATTTCACTGAAATACGACCATCGACACTTCAAAGCACCTGTTTTTTTTCTCTAATAAATCACTCACTGAACTGACACACGGAACTTAAACTAAAGCAGAAAATAACTCAGCTTTTAGTGGTATGCCACCATATGAGATGGGTGGGGCACTTACTTGAAAAGTGTGTACTTTTCTGGTTCTTCTAGTGAACCTGCTATCAGTACAGCCACCACAAGACCGTAAATGGCAAGAATACCCGCCATGACAACAGGAATGATTGATTTCATTATAAGTTCCGGCCGCATCACCGACATGGCAGCAATACCGGTACCAGACTTTGCTGTACCATATGCTGCACCGAGGGCTGTAAAGGGTTAAAAAGTATTTATTAGAAAATTTATTCTCAAGTTGTCACACATTTCTTAAAGTATGTATTAATTAGTTCATAAAAGCTAAAAACGTGCAATTATCTGCAACATTACAGTTAAAACCAATATAATACAACGATTCACTTTAAGATGCATTTAGGTAACAAGAACTTGAGTAAGGCATTTTCCAATGTTTCAAACAATCGTATATTCCATTTTACATATCTTAGGCCTACATCTACATTATCTAGGCTCCAGATTTAAACAATTTGCTCATAATTTGCTACTGTGTAATAACGGAAATTCCACCCGCCTTAGGGTAGTATGACATTACATTAGTCATGGAGCCAATAGTCAATAACCGAAGTAAAAAAGAAGGTGCCTTGGCAGACATACTGAATTATTAGATCATCATCTTTAATTATTGAATTAAGAAAAGATAAAGTCACTAAAATTTGACACTAACCACAATTACACACATTCTGAGAAAAAAAAAAACGGAAGCACGTTCCGGGAACAGTTAGTTTTCCATCTTATACGTCAACGATGACCAGGTGATTCATTATCACTTGGTTTCACACAAGAATAACTTAGTTTTTTTCCACTTTTCAATAACTACGGAGGTTTATATCTGTTGATATTATTAACTTCATAAAAAACGAATGATAACTCAAGACGATGCATTTTAGTTACCACTTCGGAAAGAATGGTTCCGTCGTGGAGCTCCATGTTCCAATCAATAGATACTTTGTACTTTACTCACCACTGAAAACTATCGCCGACGCGGCACCCATTACACCAAAGAAGGGCCCGTATACGGGATGTTCTGCGTCAAGCACCATTTTTAACTATGGAGTATTTACAGGTTCCTTAGAATGTTTCCCGATGGAACAATCTTCATACAATCACTCCCCTAAACTAGGCGGCCCACTGTCAAATATGGCCTACACAGTGGTATGGGTCATGTGATAAGTAGAAATTTTCAGGTGTAGCTGTATTGTATGTCGAGTTCCTATTGGCTACCACCGACTACTGTGTGATTAGAAGACGAATAGAAATATCACTCTCAAACGTTCCATGTGACGTCATAGAGAGGTCGGGCTTCGCCGATCAGCTGTATGCTCTGTGCTATTGAAAATAGATAAGAGTTAATAATTTGAAATAAACGATTAAATTAAAATTATAAATATTGCATATAAAATAATGAGTTTCACTTATAGAATTAATTATAAAACACTTTGACATTTATTTCAAGTTTCAAATATTGTGTTTCTCTTGAAATGTGTAGGTACAGTTGCTTAAAAAAACATATTTGTGTTACATAGGAACGTATTGCTTTTGGACCTATATTTCTAAAATTTATCTTATTTATACTTAATAATTAATGATTATACAATCAAATATTGACGATTGTACTTATTTTCTTGTGGCGAGTCTATAATTTGTGGTCACGTAGATCGAGATATTAAGTGTTCAAAGTTATACAAATGAGCATGTGTATCGCGGATCCAATATTCAATGAGACAGGATAGCCAACTCTAGACGAGGTTGGGTATGAATATGTTTCACATGTGCCATGTGCATCCGTTTAATGTGGAGATGGGTGTTTGTGGTTAGGTTAAGTTAAAAGTTTTTAATGTAGTGTTCGTCATAATTGCTGCGTTTGTCTGCAGTACTTCTCGAAATAAAAAAATAAACTGGTACAATGAAGTTTGCTTATAAGGCAAGTATAATGCCACTTCCGATTTACACGTAATTTCTGCGTTTAATAAAATTATTCAAATTCTTTCGGTTTATGATATTGGAACTTCACCGTGATAAGTAAAGCTAGAGATATAACCCACGTCAATCGCTATTTATGTTTTTCAGTTTGACTTATTGTAGGTATTTATTTTCGAAACATGAATTTAAATTATTTCATTATGGTAATAGTAATTTAATGTCTCTTTTCGCAGTTTTCCAACCTTTTGGGCACTGTATACCGAAAAGGAGATCTGCTGTTCACTCCAGATGGAAATTCGGTTATCAGTCCTGTGGGGAACAGAATTACAATATATGACTTAAAAAAGTAAGACAAATTAATCATTAGGTATTGTAGGAAGATTTCAATTAACAAATAAGCCAAATGGTGTTGCGTTTCATTGCTGCGAAATTATCTAGTTTACGTACACCATTTGTAATTAAAAAATGTATTGTATAGATACATTATATTTTGTGACGATCGTTCTCCAATTTTTCCGGTGCGCGGAAACCTGTATTTTTCTGGGTAAGTTTCTCACGGTCAGTAATGGTTGCCATTCAGCTCCATGGTCATACCACAAGCAATGTCGTAATACGACCTTCGTCCCGAAACAATATTGCGGGAAGGAAATTGGTGTACGTAAACTAGATCCTATTTACCCTTCATTCAGTGTTCTGCCCAAGGACAGGTCTTTCACTGCAAACCCAGCTTTTTCCAATCTTTTCTATTTTCTGCCTTCCTCTTTGTCTTCTCATAATATGGTCCATATATCTTAATGTCGTCTATCATCTAATATCTTCTTCTGTCCCGAACTCTTCTCCCGTTCATCATTCCTTCCATTGCATCCTTCAGAAGTGGCGTTCCTGTAATTCACAATTACCTCATATCCACATTTCAGATGCTTATTTTCACTTCTACATTTAGAACTAATATAAAGAATGGAAATTATAAAACCGGAGTTATTTTAAATGCAACATCATTTGTCATTAAAATGCTTTCCCATCCTATTCTGTCATTGCAGTGTGATATTTATGTGACTTTTAGTCCCTAGGTTGAATAGTTTATATTGCAATTCATGTTACCTGTTTATGTAATCTGCTTAGAATTGTCAAATATCTTCGACCAGATTAAGGAACAGAAACTTCTAACTACGTTTCTGCATGTAAATAATCTTAGATAATCGATAAGTTATATTGGCCTGTTTATAATCTGTAGGCCTATATTAGCATAAAATGCAGGATAATAGTAATATGCGTTACAAGAGCGGTATGTTGAAGTTCTCATGTTCAAGGAAAAGTTTGAAAAAGCGAAACGTAGTTGAGCTTTTTTAATTTCCGAGAATTGAAAGAAAACATACCGCTCGTGTATCATACATTATTTTGTGCGAAGATCGTTTATTACAGACCTGAAAGAGGAATTTCTAATTAGTTGCAATGAAATCTCCATCTTGATTTCTGTTCAATGACGGCTATTTTGGAAAACAAAAATATCTATCTTCAACATTGTTGCTTTAAAATGTTTTCTGTGTTTACTATACTCCAGCAGGCCGTGATATACGTCTTTTTTTTCCCCCAGTCTATAAATGCGAACTTAAAACAAACGGCTTCCTTAATGTTACATGCATCACGAAATGCAGTAACTTTAGTGGAGTTGTAGAGTTTACTTAATTTTTGCAAATATTTAAAAACAATAATTAACAGTGGAATTTAGGTGAAATTGCAGTGGTAAGTTTCCAATTTATAATTATTACTATATTGAACGTCTCTAAAAATAATATGTTAAAAGCCTAAAGCAATAAAATGAATATGTCACTTAAGCGGTAAGAAGAGGGAAATTGTTATGTGTGTTCGGTTGGGAATACTGAATGTGGAATTTTAGACTTACCGCAGGTTGGTTTTGCGCAGAAACCAAGCAAATACGCACGATCTCGCACAAAATTTATTATTTATATTTGTAACTTTCAGATGCCTCTTCAATAGCATTTGGGTGAAAGTTAAGCTAGGATACACCATTACGTAGCACTTACGAAATCACTGGGATAATCTCGAGGCTATGTGTCTCCGACCTCGGCCTGCCACTTAGCTAAACCCTCATTGTACTCTTTCTTACCTTGTCATAAACCGTGGTGCATCACTATCACAGCATTGGTGATTGTGATGTGATGGATAGTGGTGTATTCGAACTTTAACTGCAGTCATTTTTTAAATAGGCTACTCTTTTTAAGACACAGAAAGAAAGTTGATTGAAAACAACTCTGGCTTAATTGAATGTCCTTTTTCAAACTTCTATGAGAAAACGTCTTTTCTAAGAATTTATTTGAATCTGATATGCTATTTTAGGTAATTATTTACTTTATCGATACTGCAGTGTTGCATCATTTACATAGTGCATTATGTTTGTGTCGTATAAGTAACTAACATAACATGGCTACTTCTAATCTATCCAATCCTAACCTAACACAACCCAACCTAACCTAAGCGAACCTAACTTCTGGAGAGTGAGGGATAGTTTAAAGTATAGGCTAGTAGGATGGATGTCACATAGGAAGAAGTGGAGAAATAGTGAATACGAACAGAATCGACAAAGTAAATAAATACACTATTTGCGGATTTGGTAGAACTAGACAATTTATTGTTCATATTCTTGAAAATTACCATTCATTTTCTACTAGTATTCAATTTATGATCATTGCTTGCAAATTGCAATGCATATTTGACAATTTATTTTGATCTTTCTATTCTGTCACAGTATTTTGAGAATGTATAACTGTTTACATGTAAGCCTAGAAGAGTAGCGAGATTATGTTTCTTTAAATTATTTTCCCCCACGAATCGAACTTTTCTGAAAACTATGTAATAACTATATCTTGTGTTTGTGTTGTCATCTGATCTCTCCCATTAGTTTAATACTCTAGATCTCTTGGGTGACTTGCAATATCTAGTAGAAAGGCCAGATCTTGTACCCATAACTGATCTTTTAGAAGTGATAGGCTACATAATAACTTTTCATTTTTTGGAACAGTATTGTTTCTTCCAAAAGTAAATAAAACTTCTGTGTAGAACAACAGGCTTTCAAATTTAATTTTCAAGTTCTGGAGAAGAATAAGAAGAACAAGCTGTGATTTTGAAGTGCTCCGTACTGGATTAAGTTCACGGTTTTGGACTGCCTTGAGCACACAGTCCATTTTCTGTATTTTCGAACACAGAACCTGTTGATTTTTTTTAATAGATTATTTTACAATGCTGTATGAACATCTTAGGTTATTTAGCATCTGAATGAGATGAAGGTGATAATGCCAGTGAAATGAGTCCAGGGTCCAGCACCGATATTTGCTCATATTGGGTTCTTGGAAAACCCCAGAAAAAACCTCAACCAGGTAACTTGCCCCAACCGGGATTCGAACCCAGACTACCTGGTTTTGCGGCCAGACACGCTAACCATTACTCCACATGTGTGGACAGAGAACCTGTTGGTGAATAATGTAGTGGAAAGATTGCACTTATTGTTTGTCTGGATACTCCTCATTCAGTTTTACTTCTAGCATACTGGTAAAATTAATACAACTAATTAAAGCAACGTGATTAACACCATAGCACAAGTAAAAATACAATCAGAGTTGACAGACCAGCTGCAAATAAAGAATTGATTATAGCAAGGAGATGAGCTGGCCCCAATCTTTCTTAATCTGATATATCATGAAGAAATTATAGGTGTCAGTGGATTCAACCATTATTATCTGCCTGTCATAACAGATGACCATATAGGTCCGGAAAACAATTAAAAAAATGCATATATGGAATAGAGAAAAAAATCAATACAATAGGTAGCAATCATAGTACAATATGCAATTTAGTAAGTTTAAAAATTAAACATTATGTAAATGGTTTATGTAAAATATCTATGGATTTCTGTAAGATATTTAAACAAATATTTTTAATATCTTGGGATGTCATATCATATTGTGTTAAAATGTCAGTAGTAGGGGAGACTGTTGTACCTTTAAACACTTTTCACATTTTATTTTTTTTTTAGTTTTGGGAAATGATATTTTTTAAATTAAAAAATACTTTAAATAATTATTGAAGATTCCTTTACAACTTCGTGTATATATTTTCCTGTTCTACACATCTATTAAGGATGGAAAAAATAAAATGTAATATGTTCAAAGGTACAACAGGTTCATGTACCTTAGAACATACCCTCTTGTAAGTTGGAACACTTGTATTATAGGTGGGAATATAGTTGTAAGAACTGACAATCATATTTAAAATGTATTTGCAATCATAAACCATAGCAGTCTTCTCTGATTTAGATTTTATTTCCTGGAGGTACAAGAATTGCTTCAACAGCTTTCTTCAAGGCATCCGGATCAATTAGGGACCTCATAATTCCGGACTTACTTTGTGACATGATCTTAAAATAAAGACAAAAAGCAATAGTATTATGTACCTTGGAACATGTTCCATGGTACAAGATGTTCTGTGTTCAAATGTATAAGAGGGTGCACGTTTAAGCAAATATGGCTCCCAAAACTAGAGAATCGAATAAATCATGAAAATTAAAATATGTTATTACTCACCAGATGATACGGAACACATTGTACTTAATGAATGGTAACATATACAATCGGGTTTTATGTTAGATAACATATATCAGTGAACGAAATGTTTACTTTTGGTACTAAAAAAGATTCTTTCGTTCACAGAACTCACATTTTGCAATAAATCAAACCAAAACTACGACCAGATCTACTTAGTGGCTTTCCCTACAATCTACTTCAGTTTGAGTCCTCTAGGTATTAGCAAAAAATAAAAAACAAAAAATGTTCAAAGGTACACTATGCTAAAGGTACAACAGTCTCCCCTATTTTTATATGCCGATCCGTGGGCACCTCACCTCCCATGTGTAATCAATTGCATTATACCTCTCACTCAAGTGAGGAACACATGGGCGGTAAATGACTTGTTTTTTTTTATCAATCGCTAAGGCTTGAGATACATCCTTTTCGAACTGTACAGTTGGACCTTTTTCATCTGTCTATTAAGAGCAACTATATCCGCTTGTCTGTTACTGCCATCCTCAGATATACAATGTACTTCTACATGTACTTCAAGATTTTTTATTTTTCCTTAAATGTGAGGCAATATAAGAGCGAACACTATGATGACGTACATTGCGCAATAAATCTCCTTTACATAATCCTAGCACATGACCAAGAGTCTCAGTCGCCTCACATCCTGGAGTTCTACACTCATGAAGTCGTTCGCCCAGGTACTGATCTTACTGCTGCAGTATTGCATGACATTTTAATGGCAGTGGTCCATTCTGATGACGATAATCCTTTTCTGTCACTCATCCAAGAATTTACTTTTGGTTCATCTTGAAAAACTGATACTCTTTTTCCTTTATGCTGAAGACTAGCCCAAGCTTTAAAGGCTAGTTAGTAAGGTATGCTGATGACATCAGTATTGTATGTTGGAAAGATTCAAAAAGACAGTGGGAACAGTATACACAGATCTAGAGGAGATAGCTAAGGAGGTGTAAACACGAATAAAACTAAAATAGTAGTACAAACCAAGAATCAGAATACATGATAAAGTACTTAAATTAAATAATACAGATATAGAAAGACCAGAAAACTTTAAATATTTGGGCTTGATCGTAAACAAAAGAAAATGATGAATCAGTTGAAATCCAAGAAAGGATATAAATGGCCAACATCATCTGTTTGGTCAAGAAAAATTCATAGGAATAACAAGTTAAGGATCCATAAAACAGTCAGATCAGTATTGTGCTATGGATGTGAAACTTGTACTATGTCCTGTAAAATGGTGGAAATGTTGGGACAGCTTCGAGAGGAAGATCTTAAGACGGAGTTATGGCCTGGCTCAGGATGAGAGGGGATGGAGGGTAAGGTATAATACAGAGATACATAATTTATATGAAGATGTTAAAGTTTCCAAATTTATTAAATTAAGACGACTGTGGAGTAACGGTCAGCATGTCTGGCTGCGAAACCAGGTGGCACGGGTTCGAATCCCGGTCGGGGCAAGTTACCTGGTTGAGGTTTTTTTCCAGGGTTTTTCCTCAACCCGATACGAGCAAATGCTGGGTAACTTTCGGTGCTGGACCCCGGACTCATTTCACCGGCATTATCACTTTCATATCATTCAGACACTAAAATAACCTAGATGTTGATACAGCGTCATAAAATAACCCAATAAAGACGACTGCAGTGGACAGGACATATTATAAGAATGAAAGAAGAGAGGATCCCGAGGAAAGTCCTATCTCAACAAATTTATAGTAAAAGAAACTTTGAAAAACCTAAGAAGAGATGGAAGGATGAAGTCAGACAGAATGCCTACAGACTTGTGGGGATACGAGCATGGAAAACAAAAGCTAGAGATAGAGAGTATTGGAGGCGACATATATAGGATATGACTCAATTTTAGCACATAACAGAAGTAGTAGTAGTTACATGGATGTGAATGAATTCTAAAAAGTCCTCGGGGATACTTACAAATTGTTAGGGGCGGCTCGTCCATAAGAGCTGCGGAGCTGCAGCACTCCCTGCTTGGACAGGAAAATAAAAATAATATTTATTTTAATTTGTAGAAGAATTGTTACAGCTTTTATTGGTAAATTGCTTTATATTTCATCTGACCGGGAATATGTACTATTATCTTATGCATAATCTTTTTGCGTGTCGACTGTATTGGGATTGACACTGCATTCAAAGTCGTCCTGGGATCTGCAGGGTGGTCAGCTCATAGAGAGTGTGTCTTGCATGGTCAGGAGTTAGAGAGGTGAAGGGAAGCAGAGGGAAACTGCCACTGTTTAAAACCCATATCTCGCTGCAGTGGCTTGCAGAGCTAGGCTACAAGGGATCTTTCCTCTCCTCCCACACCGCTATTGTAATGCTGCGTCAAATGGATTCTCTATTCCCTTTAAACTTAATGACAAAATTTTTCTTTTCTTTTCACATACTTATTGTTGTAGAATCTTATCAAGTTAATATAACGAAATTAATGTTCTCTTTTGCCTTATTATTACGTATATATCCAACCTCCAGCAGAACCTAATATTTGCCTTAACTCAAAATGATTGCACGAGTAGAATCCTTTTGATATAACACGTAAAATACGAAAGAGACTTCTTTTCCAGTTTTAGAAAATTGTTGACCATCAGTATATCTGAGTATTGCTTTGGTGTGACGTCTTAATACCATAACTTAACCAGTGCAAATTTGCAAGCATGAGTGTGTGTGTGAATTACAGAATATTAATTTTATTTTTCTCAACTTTCCCTTCCGGAGAATATTGATGTAATGAAGTGAAATTAAAGGGTCGTCCATTACCCGACTTAAATCTTACTTAAGCTTCATCCAGCCGAAATAGTGCATATATGTAAGGAAGTATAAGAATGAAATTTACGCTAAGCATTTGTGGTTACGTGGATGTGAACAAAAAAAATCTATATTTTGTTTTCCTTGCCTCCTCTTTGATGGTAATGCTGCATGGATTTTTTTTATTGGGTTATTTTACGACGCTGTATCAACATCTAGGTTATTTAGCGTCTGAATGATATGAAGGTGATAATGCCGGTGAAATGAGTCCAGGGTCCAGCACCGAAAGTTACCCAGCATTTGCTCGTATTGGGTTGAGGGAAAACCCCGGAAAAAACCTCAACCAGGTAACTTGCCCCGACCGGGATTCGAACCCGGGCCACCTGGTTTCGCAGCCAGACGCGCTGACCGTTACTCCACAGGTGTGGACTGCTGCAAGGACTAGGAGTGGTGTGACAGATTTAGAACATTTGCCCCTAAAAAGCAAAATGCACGAATCTTCGCAGTCTCACCTGAAAAATGTTGTTTCATTGGCTATGTTACGCAACTCATACTGCTGTGCAATTAAGTGAAATGAACAGAACAAACATACTCAAACATAATCAAGAAGTGAGAAAAAATCGTGAAATTATTTTTAAAAAAATATTGATTGTATCAAATTTTGTGGCCGATATGAACTTCCCCTTAGGGGACATGATGAAAAAACGATTCGAAGAACCTTGATGTGATTCGTGGGTTGCTACAGTTCGTGAGTAATCTAAACGAGCCTCTCAAAAATCATTTGGAACATGCCACTGTTTAAGGTTATTCTAAGACAATTCAGAATGAACTGGTAGATTGTAAGTTGAGTATCTGCCGATCTGAAATTCAGACTGAAATCGATGGTATTAGTTTTTCTTAGGGATTAGCAAATGGTCCCACAGACATCTCCCAACTAAGTCAGGAAGTTTTGGTTTTTCGACATGTAGTGCATTTATTTTTGTCCTATAGGCCTACTTATTAGTAATGGTATCAAGAAGTGAAATTTGTAGTACCGAAATCTACTGCAGCTCTCCCAATCCACATGTTCACGAGCCGCCACTGCAAATTGTTATCGCAGACTGGAAGAAATATTGCAATTTGCACCACAAGTTGAATGCTACTACTTTTATTGAATGCAATTGTAAAGCATTGAAATACAGTAAAACCCCGATAAGACTCTTTTCAAGGGACCGGGTGTAAAACGCGTATTAACCGGGACCACATATTAGGCGGGTATACTAATTTTGACTCATATACACTATCTATTAGCATTTTTCTTTATTGAAATACATGATTCATGAAAGGTAATACAGTATTACTCCATTATGTAATTATTGTACTCTACGTCAAAGACATTTACATTATGTACTGTACTTAATTCTTTCGAAAAAAAAAGTCATTTATAATTGTTTGCCATTGCGTGTTCTCCAAGTCCTCATGTTTACCACTCTTCAGTTTCTGCGATTACATCCTCCCTACGTCGCAGCTGTAGTGATTGAGTCGCGATTTTTATTATCGTTCTTAATGTTGACGATGGGATTCCTAGTGCATCACAGAGTTGTTTCTGAGTAAGAGTACTGTTCTCATCGTACTTTCGTAAGATTTACAATTTTCCCGACACAGAAAGGGCTTTTCGTTTAACACTCATTGTATAATCACATTCACAGACACTTCAATACACAAAAGGACAACAAACTGCGCAGCAAAAATTTCCAGAATTTTATTACAGCCGAGTGAGGAATGTTGTTTGAGAGAGAGGGTTAGCAAGAGGGTGAGGTATTGTAACTGTATGTAGGCTTTAACCACGCAGGTAAGGAGTCGAATAAGGGAGCGTAGCAAGATGCTGGGGTATACTAAGGTTTGAAGTATGAAGGTTTAAATGTGCAGGTAACGGGTCGAATACCAATACTTTTCAGGTTAATGGCACCAGTAAGTTCATTGGTCAAAATGTTTCATTGCTGTTACAGCACATTGCTGAAAATTACATCGAAAATATTCCAGAAAAATAGCGTATTACGCGGGTCTTGAGCACAACAAATGGGGTATTTTATAAAGGCGTTATATATGAAATGTGCATGGACCGGACAAAAAAAGCATATTACACGGGATAGCGTAATAAGCAGGCGTGTCTTATCGAGGTTTTACTGTATTAAGGATGCTTTCTGTAGTTTTTGCAAGTCGTCTGCTATCTTTGTTATCCCTTCAACAACTATATTTCGTGACAAAGAATTTCTTTGAATGCTTTCACATTTTCAGAACAGACATTTTCAACTGTTTTTATCATGCATTCCTTAACTGAAAAGCTTTCACTGGAAATTTTGATATGTTTCACCAGTAAACAGACAGATGAATTCATTACTAGTTTTCTCTGCTGTGGTTAATTTTTGTAAATTCACTGCCTTTGAAGTTGTTCTTGATTTCCTTCAGCTTTTCTTTTAATTTACCCTCGAATTGTGAATTGTATCATAAATTCATTGCAAATAATACACACAATATTACCTCTAACCTCTGTACAAAAGTGGGTACGTTCCCATCTTTCCTGGAACTCTTTCTTTTCACTACGAACCTTTCTTTTTTTGAATGGCTTGGAAAGACACATCCGTGTAGATGGAATGGGCTGCAAAAGAAAAAATCATGGGCCACCACTTTGACATCCCTGTCCTAATGTATGGTAATAAATAATGGATTGATGGCAGTGCAAACAAGAGCATTATGATAAAACTTGTTGAACACTGTTTTGCCGAGTATAAATTCCACTTGGACTTGCTGGAATTTGTTGATCTTCAACATGAAAGCATATACTTTACCAGTTAGGCTAATGGTGCACTTAAAAGGAGCATAATCATAACTAATTTTGTCTTGTTATTTTTGCAGTAACAAATCTTCAACCCTGCCGGTTGAATCGAGATTCAATTATACAACTCTTGACTTGTCACCAAATGGATGCACACTTTTAGCAGTTAACGAAGGTAAGACTTCAATTAAACAGATTTAATTTTTACAATGGAAGCTTGTGAAATAGAAATACAATCTGATTTTTTTTACCAGTAGCGGTACTTGACTTTACATCATTCACCCCCATCTGTAAGTGATGTGCAAATCTGTAGGCACTGTGAGGTGAGGTATTTAGCACTTCATGATGATAATTCATGAAAAAATGATGTAATGTCGATAGACGAAATGGGAGTACCTTGTGAAAGCCTATCACCAAGGACCTACTTTGTCCACTACAAATTCCACTTCGATCCACCAGGATTCGAACCTGAGTTACCAGTGTGAAAAAAGTTAACGTTCTAGCTGTTCAACTAATTGTGTCTTAAGTTAGGTTGAAAGGTTTAAGTCACATATCAATTCCACATAACCTAATAAAAGCAGTAATTGAGTAACTTTGTTTTACAGTGAAACCTGCTCAAGACGGAAGTGACATGGTCCTAATTTTTTTTTCCGTTGTGGACAGGTCTCCGTATTATTCAGGTGTGACATTAAAATGGAATATTTTGTCATTCATATACATGAAAAACAAAATGGCATACCGCAAACTGCAAGAAGTACAAAATATTCCATTTAACACTCATCATATTAAATCAGCTTTGTGTCTCTTTTTACATTGAGAATCTTCTTGATTAAAATCTCATTTTCTGTATAAATATTATCGTAACTCGTTCATTAGTCATTAAGCATTACTAAAGTTTACTAATCTCATTCTATTTAATATCTAACACTATACTCTAATACTGTACTGCATATCACTGCACATTATTAATTAATTGGACTAGGAGCCATCTATTAGAAGCCTTGAAGTCTGGTTTATGTAATTTCTTTCCCAGTTCAATAGCTTGCTTTGCAGGATAGATCCAGAAATTGGCTTGTTCTTTGAAAGGTCATGAAGAACCCACTCCCACAACAGTTCATTTATTTTCACATAAACAGTTGCTTTCTGGCTCCTTTTATGTCACCAATATTGGCTGAACACCACCCACTCATTATGATCTTTATTTTTTTAAGTGTCACACCTGCGTTTTCCACAACTCTACTTCAATATTATTTCATACAGACTTTGTTTCTAATTTTCCTTTATCTTGATAACTTTTACTTCATCACTTAATGTTAATGCCACATTTTATGCTCTTTTTTTTTTTTTTTTTTTTTTTTTCTGGAAATCACTACACTTGCGTTCTGTTTAGCTACGACAGTATACGGGTATGAAGCATTGAAAATCTTTGAAGGGACTCGTCTGCTTAGTCAACAGGGTAACAAAATTTATGACCGACAGGCCAACACACCCTCGTATCCTCTAGAATTTTGCAAAGAAAACTTGTTTTTATCATAGTGACCTACATATTTCGTATATTCCTTGGAATTACACGGTGTTTCAAAATATAGTTACAAAATATATTGTGTCCAAAATATTGTTTCCGTTTTGAACAGTAGCAGAGAGTTTCCGTTTCCGTGTTGGACAGTTTCCGTTTTATTCGGGAAAAATTACACATAATACATACAAATTTCGCCGGGACCAATAAATTGTTCCGAAATAGACAGGATTCCGGATTATTCAGGTTCCGATTTGAACAGGTTTCACTGTAATAGTATTTTTCTACAGTATAGTAGTTATCCTTCACCCAAAGAAATTTTGCTCCTCCATAAATCTCTATCCTCAACATCTTCAATAAGATCTCTTCTAGTCATACTCCTTCTGATGCCATCCATCCCTTTTTCTCTTGATTTTCCTCTTTTTCTTCTTTCCTCCATAGTCCACTCCAGCATCATCTTCTGTAGTCTCAGTTTTGCATCCTCTTCACATGTCCAAACCATTTTAATCTTATTTCTTCAATTACTTCAGTAACAGTCTTTTCTACCTCCATAATTTCTCTAAAGGCCTGCTGCCTCTTGACGGAATTGAATCGAACAGAATTTCTCTTCACAGTGTATTTAAATGGAAGATAGCAGAAAGCTTTGCGTCAAATCGAATCAGGAGCAGAATTCAGGAGCTAGAATATTTATTCCACTTCCGGAACAGAATTTTTTGTTTTGGGTACGATCGTAAGTTCTTGTGAAGCCTTCGTAAAAAAACAAATGAACAACATCCATTCTTGGCAGCTTAATTTGTTTATTATTGAAAGTTATTGCTGAAATAATATGTATACAAAAAATCACAGTTTAATATGGACGAAGAAAAATTAATAAATTTTGCGCAGATTTATCCTCTTTTACGGTTCCGTTCGATTCCATTAGATGTGAGCAGCAGCAGACTTTTTGTTTAGATTCGATTCTGCTAAGTGGGAGCGGGCCTTAATTCTTTGATTTTTTAATTTTTCTCTTCTTGATTTTCTTGCTGCTTTGTGCCAGAAGTCCATTTCAGTAGACAGTAATTTGTTTTCGTGTATCCTGTCTAATGTCCAAGACCACAGATGTCCAAAAGTGACCTGTTGTGCCACTGAGCGGTTACAAAATGTCTCTCACTACAGTCATCCATGAAGTTAGTATGAGTATAGTGAGGAACAGGCCAAGAGGGGGATGCTCTACTTTTTACTACTGACTATGTCACGCTTGCACAACTCACTTGAGTGAGGGGAAATTAGAAGATGTTTCATCACGTCACAATGGTAGATTTGGGGACTTAGGTTGTTCCCCTCATTCAAGTGCAAGCATATCCAAAACTCTGCCCCATATAACAGAACACTTTGTATCAATTACTTATAAATGAAGATTTTTGTGTTTTGAAATATTCCTACTACAACGAACTGAGTTCAACATACCAAATATATTCCTTTCTTCACTTATTCTTTTCTAAATTGCAGCTACACTCTTCCTATCAGCTTTTGAAATTGATTCCAAATATTAAAATTTATCGACAAGTTTAATTTCTTATTTTTAAGTTTCTAGCTCTTAGCCTCCTGTCTACAAAATTAGACAGATATCCTATTTCTTGTAATTTATATTCAATCCCCATTGAATAAAATTGTTATTATTTTTATTTTATAAACACTATTTATTGAATATTCTATTCACGAAATAGTCTTAGCAAATGTTGCTTGTCACTCCCCTCCCATCGGGAGGGGTGGCCTACACTTCAGATCATTGGCCTGACAGGAGGGTTGGTGTACACTCCAGACTGTTTGAGGGGGAAATGGTACATGGACTTAGAAGGATGGTGGGACTGGTCATTAGGGTGTTGAGGTTTAGGTCAGTTCGGTGTGGGTGTGGTCAATGGGCTCGCAACTCATCCCAGGGGCGTACAATAGACCTCATGTCACGGTGCACAGGGATGTTCCCCCTCCCAGTCTCATAGAGAAAGTAAAAAAAAAAAAAAAAAAGTCGCTCGTCAATTCATCTTTTCAGATAATTTCACTCGTGGTATTACTCGTGATAATATTACAGTTTCCTTTTCATTAAGATTTTGTCTCTCCCGTGTTTTTGGTTCTGCCTGATTGCCCAGTTATCATATTGCTGACTCTGAATGTCTTCTAGAAGGGATATTTAAAAATTAACTGATTTCTGTATTGTGCGTCGTCTCTTCAATGTTCCAGAGGGCGAGGCCCACATGATCAGCATGGTGAGCCGTAGAGTTATTCACAAATACCGTTTTAGGAGGCCTGTGGCCTGTATAAGATTCAGCCCAGATGGAAAACATTTTGCTGCATGTAAGGATAGCAATGGTAAGTAAATGTAGAATATGATTTCATTTTATTCCATATTGACCAAGAGTTACTAGGTGAAATTATAAATTTGAAAATCTGTAATCTTAGTATGGCAGTTACAAAACATGTAGTTCAATAATTGCATTTTAAATATTAGCTATTAAGCTTTTTTAAATACATATCAGCGGTGAAAACGAAAATGTCTCCGAAAACATTCATTAGATTATGGTGTGTGGATAAGCTTCAGGGCTTCTACCGCGTTGTCTTGGTGTTGGTGGCTGACGTTTCGACCTCTGTGTTGTGGTCATCTTCAGAGCAGTTGTTGGATAAGGAAATAGTCTGCGAGCTGGTATATATATATATATATATTAGGTTGTAGGTTCTCCTTCTGGCATCTGATTGGTCCTACGTTGTCCAATCCGGTTGAGGTCTGTATGAAGGGACCTTATGTGGGCCAGTATTTAATATGAATACTCCCCTTCATACAGACCTCAACCAGATTGGACAACGTAGGACCAATCAGATGCCAGAAGGAGAACCTACGACCTATCACCGCAAGTACTCCCCCCATTGAGACTACTATATATACATATATATATATACATATATATATATATATATATATATATATATATATATATATATATATATATATACCAGCTCGCAGACTATTTCCTTATCCAACAACTGCTCTGAAGATGACCACAACACAGCGGTCGAAATGTCAGCCACCAACACCAAGACAACGTGGTAGAAGCCCTGAAGCTTATCCACACACCATGTACACCAGCCGCGGAAGCCTACGCGAACATTCATTAGATTATGTTTGACAAACATCCACTTAAATTTTCTAACTCTTGTTAAAATAAAAACTGTTGTATCAGCATATTGCGTACTGCATATTCAAGATTTGTCCTCTCTATATTTCACAAAAAGGGAGAATATACAAGGTGATTCAAAAGTCCGACGAAATAGAAAAACTCCGTTATTAGTGCAGATAGTGAAAAATGGAAAAAGGGGAAAGTTATCAGAAATATGTAGTTTTGAATCTAATGTGCTTAAATTTTCAATGTAGAATGCTCAGTTGAGATTGTATACTGGTACAAGTCTCAATGAGAATGGAAAATGTCCTTTGCTATATGCTTCGTCCTTGAAGGGAGCACTGCTCGTATTTGCTCCAGTTGCCCAGCCCTGATCTCAAGTGTTACATTATTCAAGTGATATGTGAAACATTTTTTTTTCCAGTGTTTGTCTTCAAGGCTCCGGGTCCTTATACTGGCCAGTTCAATCCATTTGTCATGGAGCGGGTTTTTCATGGATCTTTTGATGAAACAACTTGCTTGGACTGGTCTTCTGATTCAAGGTAACAGTAGTTTCATGTCCTTTGTATCTATATTTTGTGTTTGATATTTGAAGGACTCAAAATTAAAAACATAAACACCATCTTGCAAATTTTGAGTTCACATTCTAGACTCTGTTCCAACCAATAAGAGAGGTGATGTAAAGCAACCATCTTCATGAAAGCACACTACAGTCAAGACATTTTTGAAACCGTATTTTAATTACATTTACTAAAGCTTCAACACTTTCAGTGCCACTATTCTATTAAAATATATCAAACAAATATACTGTAACGGTTTATATGTTATTTTTTCATGAGAACTCTGGAAAAACAGGTGTTACCCACACTTATGCAGTGAAATATATTAGAACTTGCTCATAGTTTACAAAGATAGGCAGTGCTATTCTACAGTCCCTCCTCAAGACCACAAAAATAATAAACATTATAATATATATATATATATATATATATATATATATATATACATATATACATATACACACACAGTCAACTCCGGATATAGTGAACCTCTGTGGACCTGTTGGAATGCTAGAAACAGACTGATCAGATAGAAATGACAAATGCTGTTACTGTGTGACTGTGTACTCAGCCTTGGAATTTCCCGGGTCACTTATTGGAAACTGGGAGGGGGTTGATGAAGTTTGAAAGCCATCAGAATCTTACCTTCATTTTTGCTCTGGACATGATGTCTGTCCCCTTTTAATAGAAGAAGACAATTTCATTTTCAGTTGTTTCGATGCTATCGGTCATAATGGAAATGTTTCTGAGAACAAAAGGCAACCCTTTTACGGTGGAGGATTAGAAATAACAGTAGAGTAGAGTGCCTGAGAACAGAATGGCAACCCTTCGACTGTGAAGTGAGGCACTTTGCCTGGATTTACAGTACAGCTCATTGTCTAGGAATCGCTAATCCTACCTTTGTCCTTTGACTAAAGGAGTAAGAAACTTAGAATGTTGTTTTCAACACATCAGTGTTGTACAAGAAGGTCTGACTTCAAATAAGAATTTGTCAGGATGCAAGGTTCACTGTAACGGAAGCAAGGATTCACTATAAACTGAAATATTAATGTACTTTTTAATGTATGCGGGTTGGGCCCAACGATTTAGGTTCATTATAGCCGAATGTTCATTATAACCGAGTTCACTACATCCAGAGTTGACTGTATATATTGTGACAGCCGGGAAACGATCTCACGACCTGCAGAAGGAGGGCTAGGTCGGCCATAGCTCGTCGCGGGAAATGAACTTGCGCGCGCATCTGCTTCCTGTGGCATGTGCTGTGGCGTAGAGAGGAGAGGAGAGGAGAGAGAGTGACCGCAGCAGAGAGGGAAGAAATCCAGAGAATTCGGGAGGTGCCATCTTCTGGACATCCGTGGAAATTTCTAGCATCGTACTTTCCCGAAACTATGGCTTGGTTATAAAAGAAGAGTCACAAGTGAGCTGAGGGCAGTTGTTGTAGTCTTTGGACAGCAAGCCAGCCAGTCTTGTGTAGCAGTGAAGCCAGCTTCGAGACCGGAGTTCGACTTGGGTGTGTCCGCAGCTGTGTGAGCGCCCGAAGTCCTGAGTTCGAGTGCAGTGGACCGCAGTTGGGGGACCTGAGTTCGAAGTTCAGTGGACTGTCTCTGAAGGTCTGGGGTTCGAGAGTGACTGAGCTAGAAGAACTAGCCAAGGCAAACGAACTGTGAACTGAGAACTGACAGTTCTGTTTTGTAAATAGTGCTTTGTGAACATTAGTTAAGATTAACAGTTCATTGTTGTTCTCAATAATCCAAGTAAATTGTCATTGTCGTCTGTGGAGTGCAATAACGAAAACTGTGTTACTGTGTGGAGTGGAAATCCCATTGTTGATGGAAGAGTTTAAACTAAATTATTGGAAGTGACTATTGTTGAAACAATAAAATTACATTCTTGTTTTGTAATAAAGTTACAATATATTTTATTATGTACATTAAAAGGATACATTAAAAAACTATGTATACATAAAACAAATATAAATTAAAGAAATGACCTCCATATGAGCAAACGCTTATTGTCGGGAGTTCAAAACCAGACTGTAGGTAAACAGAAAGAAGAGGAAAACAAAAAACAGAAATTAAGCAATAATATAGCACAGATTACAAAAACAAGAGCCTATATGATAAAAGAATTTTGTATGCTATGAGTCCATCATTAACTTATTAGTTTATTATATATTTGCTATATCAATTACATAGGACGAATGTTTTCGCTTTTAAAGAGCATCTTCAGGATGTTTAGGTTCTATTTGTACTTAAACACTTTCATACATAGTATTTACAAATGGTTTTTTAAAATATAAAACATAAAATGTTGACAAGATAAAACATGTGCAAGCAATGTTTGTTATAGTTATTTATGTTATAAGTTCGTAAAGGTTCTCTTTTTGGCACTGTGTAAAGTGTGTTCACAAACATACGAGGGCCAAAAAGATAACTCTGTGAATGTGTGTCATACAATGTCTTTTGTACATTAGCACAGATTTACATAAAATAAATATTTCGGAACAACTGGATAATACCCACGGCAGACCAATATCGATAGTCGACGCTACTCACTGGCCACTAGTCACCGGGCCATACCGAGCCATATCAAACAAAAGAGAATCGAAATGGTGGTAGTCAAATTCGCGGCTATATTCTTAAATAATTCATTCCATTATTCAAGTTCAAGGTTTTATTTAGTACAACGGCAGTTTTTTGAATGCATCAAAAGAAAATGCAGATGTAGTAAGATCTTAAACTAGTTTATCACAAGGAAATGAACAGGAAGAAAGATGTGTTTCACGGAATATCATTAAAATGACGGAAAGTAAATTTCCGGTTAATGTTCGCCAAAGCGTAAAGTACGTAATTATGACCGCGTTGCTGTTTTATTTCTGGCCTACAGAAAAATACCTAGCCTTTTACGAAAAAAAAAAAATTAGGGACCATGAAATTATTCACCGCTTTCATTATAGGCCTATTATTGTTTATCAATATTACGAATCAAAAGCTGTCATATTATATAATTTTAACTACTACATGGACGAATGAAATCAAATTTTATGTTGAAATTAAAAAGGTTCGTCAACTACATGAAAATGATAACATTTATATTACATAATATGTAAATGAACTTCATGTTAAAATCTCCTGTCACTTCCCTATCCCTAAACTAACGTAACCAAAGCTAAGCTAACCTAACCGAAGCAAACCTAACCTAACCTAAGCAAAGCTAACCTAACCAAAGCTAATCTAAGCTAAGCTAACCTAACCTAACCAAAGCTAATCTAAGCTAAGCTAACCTAACCTAACCAAAGCTAACCTAACCTAACCTAACCTTCTCCCATTCCTCGACCTCATATCAATTATCACGTGCAGCACGCGACAGGATCATATTACTTGTCTGCGCATGCGCGGACTTGATTAATAAAAACCTGAACTAACCAAACCTAACCTTCGTAATATATGCAAGATCTGTAACCGGAGCAGGAAGGGATCTCAATCATTGAATCTGCAATGTACACGCGAAAATAAATTCAAGTAAGGATCACGCTCCCACTGCATGAGAGGTTCACGCATGCGCTACAGCAAAACTTTTTGTCGCGAGCCTCTCATCTATGCCAGTCGTCATAATTTACTCGCAATATTTACGCAAATACACATTATCGCTAACAGTGGTGCTATCGCTCAATAATGTTCAGAACGAAGGAGGTAGACAGAGAGAAAAAAAAGAAATATAGCAAAACTGTTTTGTCTCGAGACTCTCATCTAAGCCATGTAATAAGTCACGTAATCTGCTTGCAATATATTTGCGCAAATACACATTGTAGCTAACACTGGTACTATCTCTCAGTAATGTTCAGAACGAAGGAGGCAGAGAGAGAGAGAGAGAAAAAAACAAATTTCTCCCGCCAACTACGCCACATACCAACGTCATGTTCTCACATTGGTGACATTGTGTATTTAGTTAAATTTGGTGTAAACGTAATGGCACGGTTCAAAGCGACAGTGGTAATTCTCCAGTTTAGTGAATATTTCAAGTTGGAGAGGTTATAAGATCATGATGTCAGAGCCACTAAACTCAGAACCATTAAGAAATAAGTATCTGTAGAATGACAGCTTGTTTTATTCATGATCACGATTTCATGGCCGTCTAAATTGCTGGTAAAGATAGCCATCAGAAATATAATAATATGACATCAATTATTTCAATTTATTTAACAAATGACTATTTCTTTTAAACATGAACTGAAATTGCCGAATTCCACATGCTTACAGTATACTATGAATGAGTTAATTGAAGGTATAATTAAAGCAAATTATAGCATACTCGAAAGATAAATGCAATAAATAATCTTAATGAATGACAACATTTAGAAACTCTAATATAAAACCACATGAAAAGGGTGTGTTTATAAGGTTAGATGTTGTTATATTTTTTATGTATTGAAAAATATAAAACATAATTGCTCTTGTTGGGATCAGAAAAGCTGATCCTTTTCTCTAGAGAACATTTACGTTTGTATATTTATATTTATTTTAAGTAGTAACCCTTTTTGTTTTAATTCCTTCTCAGCATAGATATGTAATATTTAAACAGAAAAGTGAAGTGAATATCTTATTATATGAACCAAAGCCTTCAGCTCAGAGCATGAGGAGTGTGGCAGTCTTTGACTTAAAAAATATTCGAGTCTCTTAACTATTATGTTACCCCTAGAACATAAATATTGGGGGACATGTTTGTACTGATAGTCTAGACGGTATTTTGAAGACTGTCAGCTACTATATGCGCCGTAGCATTTCTGGTACTGTATGTGACGTCACAAGCTTGTACAGTAGAACAGTCTACAAAGTACTTCCCGAGTTCGTTTGTTCACGTGTGAGTGTTTCAATACATTGAATAAGCAAAACTAACATTTACTGTGTGTGTGTAAGATAAATAAATGGAAGAAGAGACTATAAAAAAACCAAGTATTGCACAGGCAGAAGCGGAAAATAGTGTTTAAGGCATATAATTATTTTAAAAACGTTGACAATCAGAACACTCCCGGCCATCTTGATGCTGGCTGCAATGTTGCTAACGTGCAAGATATGACTGCAGAAGCATGTGTTGTGGAATTGAGAACCGTGTAAAGAATATTGCTAGTGAAGGAAAGAGGATTTTTTTGGTGTCATGCTTACAGTAATCAATGGTTAAGGTCATTATTGTCTTTTGATAATTTAAATTCTCTCCTCCGCTATTTGTATCGCACATACTCGTGAAGTACGATGTGGCAATGTTGTATGCTGCCTTGCCCTCTCTATCTGTCTCTCTTGACGCAAATGTTAGCAGACTATCGCTTCCAAATTGCCGTCGACTCTAGTATATCCTGTTGTATGCTGTACCAAGAAACAATATAACATGGTTTTACTGTACTAGAGTTGAAACTTGATTATGATTTTGATTTGTGACAGGATTCTGGCTGTTGGTTCAAAGGACATGTCAACACGGCTGTACACTCTCGAGAATCTCGCCAACTTCAAGACATACTCTCTGGGCAGTCACACTGACTCTATAGTGGCCTGTTTCTTCGAGAAGGATTCCCTAGATATCACAACTATCAGTCGTAATGGCCAGGTTTGTGTTTGGGAATGCAGCATCGATATGGACTTGCTTAAGCCTTGGGAACCTCCTCCCAAGAAGACTCGACAAGATACACACAGTGACAGTGAGGATGATGTTGATACCTCGAAAGCTGAGGAAAATCCTGCAGTAACAGAAGTAACAGCAGGTAAGCCTATTTTTATACTGTATTCTACAAAACAAGCCCTCTAAAGTCATATTATTGTGAGTACCGAAGTATGTATGATATTTCCGTGCAGGAATTCTGCATTACCATATGATGAAGGATGGGTGGAGCGGAGAAAAATTCTCTCTGGCACCAGGAATCGAACCTGGGTTTTCAGCTCTACGTGCTGATGCTTTATCCACTAAGCCACACCGGATTCCAGTTCCGATGCCAGATTGAATCTTCTCAGTTTAAGTTCCACCTCTTAGTTTCCCTTTAGTGGCCAACCCTCATGCACTGTGTCACAGATGTGTGACAGTGGCACAATGTCCAACACACTATGTGCAGAGGTGCACTCATTACGAGTAACTAAATGGCCGGGATCCAACAGAATGAGCGCTGTCTTAAATCACTAAGGCCCGGTTTCATAAATATGGTTAATCTAAAGATTATATTAAACCTAAGATAAACCTAACCATGAGTTTAACTACAGAGTCTCGGTTAAGTTAAACCGTAGTGGAATACGATTTGTATTACTGCTAGGAAAGAAAAGAAGACAATTACAACTGTTTAATTGTATTATTGATTTAAAATAACCGATGCTCGTGGAGAATCTTCATTAAGAAACATCTTTGTTCTTCGATATCAGAGAGAATATCATAAAAAACCTAAAGAGGACCAATACCGTGTACTTCAGTATGCTTGTCAGACTTAACCTCAAATAGTTTCTTAACGCTGGCTACCAACTTTATACTCTCCCAAACACAATGCAACCAAACTAAACCTTGCATGACCACCCGCGACGTAACTCCATACAGAATCGACTGAGTAATGAAGTAATAATATTAGTGTGCGTATTTTATGTGTTGTCTAGAATATTTATGAAACAGAATTCATTCAGACAATAAAATTATTTTTACGAGTCTAGTAAAATTAGGTAACATTACTAGTGTGTTTATAAATCAGGCCCCATAGTAAATTTTACCAGGAGACTGTCTGCCACATGCAGTACAATGTGCATTAGGTTTATAGTAGGTTTACGGACACCTCCGAAATCTTCTATCGTTTTCAGTATGGCTACTACCAGAGGAAAAATAGCGCAGCGTAACTAGTAACTGATGAGAGATTCAACAGAATGTTTTCAAAAATAAAAGAGAAATCATTTATCTTTTCATATAATCTTTAAATTCAAATCCTAAAACATATTTTTGCACTTCCTCGTTTTTCTGTTGCATGTTGTATACGACTTTCAATTTTTCGAAACAGGTTAGGAGTATAAGCCTAATTCTGAAGGTTAGGACTGTCTGCTCTATTCTGGTGCACTCTATTCCGAAAAATTCTTGGCTGCCGTGTAATATTAATCACTAACATATAGTCACTCATAAGTTCTTGGAAAACATGTGCAATATCCGTGTGTATTGCTGGAACCGTCATCTTGCATTGTTGAGCCTTGAACTGCAGTTTAAACAGCAGAAATCTGCCGATCAAGTTAAACTCAAGTTAACTCAAGATTAACTGGTAGTTAAGGTTTATAATATGAAGCAGAACGAAAAACTTTAGTTTAAACTGAATGTAAGGTTTAAATGGGATTTATAATATTGACCCTAAGTGATTATTTATGTATATCATATTATTGTGATGTACCAAAGTACGTATGATATTTCCGTGCAGGAATTCTGCACTACTGTATGATGAAGGATGGGTGGAGCGGAGAAGAATTCTCTCCAGCACCAGGACTCGAACCCGGGTTTTCAGCTCTATGTGCTGACGCTTTATCCACTAAGCCACACTGGATTCCAGTTCTGATGCTGGATTGAATCCTCTCAGTTTAAGCTCCACCTCTTAGTTTCCCTTTTAGTAGCGAACTCTCATGCACTGTGTCACAGATATGTGACAGTGGCACAATGTCCAACACACTATGTGCAGAGGTGCTGAAAACCCGGATCTGAGTCCCAGTGCCGGAGAGAATTTTTCTCCGCTCCACCCATCTTTCATCTCTAAAGTCAGCTGATTATGATTGCAGGTTTTGTTAATATGGTCATTCTACAGTTGTGAAATGCTTGGCATGGAAAACTAACCATCCATCCCCATCTCCACCTTAACCTAAATGAATGAGAGAGTGGGTTTAGTTTTTTTCTCTACAGTGATGCTATGATAGACTAGTGTGTACTGCATTGTTCTTTGCAGACACCACAAATGACGACAGACTCTTTTACAAACGTCTGGCTCGACATTACTTGTGTGATTTGATGAGAAAAGAACAAAGAAATGTGAAGTTAACCTGTGCTGCCTATCACAAGATGACACACATCCTTATTACTGGTTTTTCAAATGGATCCTTCTTCCTACATGAACTTCCAGAAGTCAACCACATCCACTCTCTCAGGTAAAAAGCTTAAAAAATTTTAATTTTCTGTTGTCAGAATTGGTGATAGGGAGATGAGTTCGAGGATTCACCATGGGATTACCTTATATTTGCTTTACAGTTTGAGGAAAACCTTAGGGAAAAACACCCAAGCAACTACAGTGAAACCCCTATTTTACATTTTTACCAAATCTTTGAAAAATATTGGAGTGCAAGAGGTCAAATGACTTTATTGTCAAACGCCTGGCATTAGAAAACAACAACAACATTTTTACCAAAATGAATTATTATTCAACATATAATTATTAATGAAATAAACATAATTTCATTCTTCTGTTTGGACCACTGAAAAAAAATTGTAAAATTGAGGAAAGTGTGAAACAAAGAAAAAGTTACAGGATAGTATACAGATAGAATTGGAAAAAATACAACAACAGTATCTGTTATATCACTATAATTACTAGAGCTAGGAATTTTAGGTGTAAAATTTTGGTCAAAAAGATGCAAAAGAGATGCCTTAATTTAGTTGCAAAAGGTGTGGTAAAAGATGCAAATTTGAAATGTTTGTTATAGTAGTTATTTATGATTAGAGCTCGGAATTTTAGGTGCTAAAAGTTAATATTGTTCCTCGGTATAGTTTATAAAATAGAAACCATGTCATTCTTGTCATTCTTGTCATTCAGTATTTTCCTTTCAGTACCGTTAAAGGTTCTAATCCTCTTAACTACCACTTATAAATAAGCCATGGTTTACAAGATACATTACCCAGTCCTTGTGACTCTGTTATTTATTATTACTTATTGGACTCCTGTGAACTAGGCTTAAAACCTTCCTCATGGGCACCACCAGGGGGGTGTAACTCAAATGATAGATGTTGGATGCTCATAGATGTTCCTTAGTTTGCCGCATGTGGTCAGGACAGCGCTGGCTGTATTTCGATCACAGAGTTTGTAAAATTAGCAGTACAAAACTCTTTGGTTTCGAAAGTTCTTTGGTTATAAGTTTTGCCAATATGACAGTTTTAAACACATATTATTAATATCCATTATTTACAGAATGTGTCAGTTTTATAACATTCGGATTATTATTACTATTACTATATAGCTAATCTGCATTTTCATTCGAGGACAAAGTAGCCATACTAGTGTACTGTGTATGACCTATTAACCTCATTTGTTCAGTTGATCAACTGTTGGATGTTGGCATTCCTATTCTGTTTAAATCTTGTATAAATTATGGAATGGACGAACATGGCTGCTTAAGGAAGAAATTTGAACAGATCGAGTTAATTGAGAAGTTACTGGTGCTTTCCTGCAACAAGAAATAATTCGCAACGTTGAAGGTAAGAAAGAAATACGTTTGAGATTACATCTACACGGTTCAACTTTTCTTTCAACTTCACACATTCAAACAATGCCTGCAAAATTGGTATTTAATAATAACGGAAGTGCACACAATGTGCAGGATAATATATTATTTTAGCTTTCGCTGCTGCAGAACTTGGTCATTGAAACTAATCGGTTTTTACTCTCCATCATATGGTATCTTAGTATTTTAATATTAATATGGCATACTTTGTAGATAGAAAATCTTAATGGATCTTAATTCAACATGCGCTTTAAACTTGATTCTTTCAATATTCTTCCCAGACTGCGTGCGTACGAGCATGAAAAACTGAACCGTGTAGATGCAGCTTAACTGCACCGTCATGTTTTCTAATTTAAACTGAATTCTTCCATCATATCTTAAACGTTTATTAAACTGAGATCTGTAATTGTTTTCAGGGATAAACTTCAGAACGCGATTACCTTCCTTCTACCACTACCACATGATGAACTTACTTCTGTGTTGAATTACAAGAGTGTATTAGGCCTAACTGCAATTACGCCAAGAGCTTTAAAGGTAAGCTAACAGAGTTAATATACACTTTGGGTATGAACGAACATCTCATTTTTGTATATAGCTAAGTTAAGTTGGTCAGACATCTTAAAATTCGTGGGACAGAATCTGATATGACTAAATATGTTGTTCCCGGTTTAATTCTTTACAGTTGCGTTACCAAAGGATGGCGGCGTACCCTAGCTTGGTAACGCAATAGTAAAGAAATGTCGTTCCCGAAAAAAGTTATTTTAGAAAATTTGACTTTACAGTTAACAGTAGTACCTTTACTGGAATAATTTTGATAAAATAAAAAGAGTTAAATTGCCGGATATATTTATTATTTTTATAGACTCGTGGATAGAATTCTTCCAGGAATATTTCACAAATGTTGATTATACTGCAATCCTTCAATTGTTCTATGAAATGTAGTGTTATTAATGCATTATATGATACTAGGCTACTGCTCGTTTGTTTCAGTTAATAGAAAGACAAATGGCGGAGTTTTACACTGTGAATGTGCTGCAGTGTACTGTCAGAAATCGGATAGTAATGAGAAGACCTGGTTATTCCTGTTTCCTGTGCCAAGTAATGCAGCACAGCTTAAAAGGTAAGCAATGGCATTGGCATAAGCTCAATGCAAAGATATCCTTATATATCGTCAGTAAATAGTCAGGGTTGGTAAACTGTAGTGATTTTTAAATTTAAGTGAGAATTATTTGTCGAATTCAGATTTGTTTATTAAAATGAGTTTTTGCCTTCTTTTGTAATTCATTTAAACTTAATTTGTGCATTAGTTCCTACATAATTGTGTATTTTTTAATGTATTATTTTAAGTAATTAACAATATCGCTTCAAAAATAATTTACTATGTTTACACATAGGCCTCATTATTAATACATGAAGAGTTACAGCACTAATAACCTGCACTTAATGATAATAATAATTAGCTTAGACTTAGGCAAGATATTATGCTCAGTTTGTTATTCATTAGAAAAGAATTCAACTATTTAGGGAGATTAATATTTACAAATAAATTTATCAGAAGAGCTTAGCATTGTGTGTTTTCAAAATAAATACGTAGTCCATTTGGCATTGTGCAACTTTTACTTTGAATATTGTTATGGGCTACAACTGTTCATTTCAATCCTCAGCATCATACTGTGCTTTAATTAGGTGGTGATTCCGAAAGTAGCTTCTACTTGACTACCTGTACCATGTGTTCTGTTGCTCCTTAATTAGGAGTTGGGAAAAGACATATGAGAAGCAAACTTTCAAAACCTGTCCATTTCTTCAGAAAATGCTAGAATTATATGTCTGTAATAAACAAAGATTTTTCTGTGGTGAAATTTTATATGAATTCATAGGAAGAAAAATATATTTCACCATAGAAAATATTTTGTTCATTGCAGAGATGCAAGTTTTTGGCATCTGAAGTGTATTTTGTAAAAATGGACATGTCAAGTTTTGCAAGTTTGCTACTCATATATTGCTAATAGTTTTAAGAAGCAGCAGAACAGTCATATGTAAAAACGTTTATATTTTTTTTCTTCAGGAAGTTAATTTCTCATCTTAATCATGTTAGGTGCATATAATTTTAATCTGTGATATAAGTAGTAACAATTATCTGATGTAAATAAAATGAAAATTATTTTATTTACATCATGATTAAATCATTAATTTAAATTAATACCAACCCTGGTTTGTGCATTTTTTGAAGATAATAATAGAATTTTCATTGTAACAGGTACCACATGTGGGCAGCTGTGGCAGAAAATCCTCATCCTTACAGAAGGGCCTATATATGTGCAAGCCATTTTCGCAGTAATCAGTATAACGGTAACTTCAGGCACAACTTACTAAGAGGGGCCATTCCATCAAGAGATGCTTGGTATCCCACTCAAGAACTACGACCCACTTCATCACCAGCCTACTTACATTAACCTTTTTCACCACCTAACATAATTGCTTCATTCATTGCACTTCACTGTGGCATCAATTTGAACCTGTATTCTCTTTCAGTGACTGATTCATTCATTGTATTTATCATTTAACAAAATTGTGTCTAACGATCTTTAAGACCCTAAGTTAACATTACATAGTAATATAAATACAAATAATAATTACTAGTACAATGAGCATTTCAGTTGTGTCAGCTATAGGGCATAGGAGGGAGTCCAGTGGCAGCGATACGAATCTGCAGCTTCTGCAACTGGTGAGATTTGGGTGCTTTATATAGAATTTTTAGAGAGTAAATATGTTGATGTTTTCTAATGCCAGGCATTTGACAAAGTCATTTGACCTCTTGCACTCCAGTATTTTTCAAAATTATTGTCATGGTCAGCCACTGAAGCACAGATTTTGAGGTGTTCCAAATCCATTTCTTGGTTTGAGTAGCACAATGGACAGTTAGGAGACTGATATATTCCAATTCTATGCAGCAAAATAGTCCCCCAATCGGATTTCCAGGCGGGACTACTTTAATGGTACAGAAGCAACTAAATTTCTTATAATGTAATGCTTGTCGTTTAACATCAGCTAAGAAGAGAGTAAGTATGGTACAATATTTTGTCTCTTCTCACTTTATAGATCTCTTGGATATGGAACAAGTTTTGATGGTGAAATCATTGTAATAAGTGAAAGTCTCAGGAATCTTCTATGCCACATCAATAAATTTAAGAATGCAGTTATATTGTCAGACTCCAAAGCAGCTATTCTATCAATAGTCTCTGAATACACACCTTCATCTCAAAGAGCAGAAATAACTAAAATGCTCTCTCAATTAATATCACTCAATAAAAGAATTGTATTCCAATGGATACCATCCCATTGTGGAATCCTGGGAAACGAGAATGCGGATGCTATAGCAAAGAAGGGCAGCACTGCTACTTACAGACCTGTTACTAAATCTACGTATTACTCTGTGAAAAGATTTATTAAATCTACATACTTAGACTTCAACAAACAAAATTTGATAACACAATCTCAAGGGAAAAAATGGAACTCTCTGCATCATAATCCACACTTAATTCCCGATTTACCACGAAAATCGTCTGTAGCTGCATTTAGATTGGCAACAGGCCATGACTGTCTGGCCAAACAAACACCTACATAGAATTGGAATATATCAGTCCCCTAACTACCCACTGTGCAACTCAAACCAAGAAATAGATTCGGAACACCTCAAAATCTGTGCTTCAATGGCTGGCCATGATAATATCTTCGAAAAATATTGGAGTACAAGAGGTCAAATGACTTTATTGTCAAACCCCTGGCATTAGAATACAACAACAACATATTTTGAGCAATGGGGCCACAACCAAATAAAACACTCAGTATCAAAGCTCAAAATTAGGAAATGTTGCGAAGTATAGACTTATCTCTAATAAATTGTATTGCACTTTTTCTAATATGTTCAGTGTTTTGAATCAACTATACATCAGAGAATGAAAAATAATTTTTTATTTGTATTTCTTAATGGTGTTTTTATTAAAAGTCTAAGTTAATTTTATGTCTGTTGTACACAAATAGTTTTATTTGTATTCTTTATCAGTGGCGATTATTGATTACTTAGATTTTTAATATCCATATATTTAACTAATGGCAGTTACTTTTAAAAATAGATGTTCAGCTCTGATGGTGTAAAACAAATAAAGTGGTGTTTTATAAATGTTTATGAATGTGCGTTGTACTATGTATGTCATAGCAAAACATCTTATGACTATTTTGAAGCTAATGTTTGACATAAAAAAATTAAAGAGCGAATTATATATCTGACCAATAATAACTTTGAAGTCAATATTCCAAAGTCAATCTTTGTTTTTATCTTCCAATACATGATGCATAACATTATTTAAAAATAGTGCTTAAGGTGTTTTGGAGAGAAGTATCCTATCCTATTCGCATCCTGTATCTCAATTACATATTTGATCTAGAAGATGCAAAAACTTTTATTAGTCAAATTTGATAAATTAATTTAATAAAAGGGTTAAAGGACGGTGTTAAAAAAGGGAGTGTGTTAATGGTTTTCAGTTTCATGTTCAACCATTATATTTATATTCACATGTTAAAACAAAAATGTGATATAAATATTGTGGTTAAACATGTTATTTAAACTGATAAACCATTACACACTCCTATGGCGATATGAAAAATACTAGTATGTGTTGGTATAATAGTTATCTGCAATACCGATCGGGCTCTAATGTTGGCATAACGGATACCTGTAATACCGATCGGGCCGTGTAACAAGGGATGTAGTTCCGCATTCTGCCGCTATGTGTAACGAGATGTAGTTCCGATGTTTTGTCGCCAAGTGTCTCGACGTCGCGTCAATAGCGTGTCGAATGTAATGCATTGAGTTGGGGGTCTTTCTATTTATTTGTCTATGGGCACCACATCCATTCATCTACACTCACTGTCATTCTTAACTTTTAGCACCTAAAATTCCGGGCTCTATTTATGATACAGATTTGTAAAGGTTCTCTTTTTGACATGAGTATAAAGCACACGAGGGCCAAAAAGGTAACTTCATGAATGTGTATCATTACAAATGTTGCTTGTACATGTTTTATCTTGTCAACATTTTATATTTTGTACTTAGAAAACCCATTTCATCAAGAAATTTTGTCTCCGTATATGTAATGTAATTGGTTTGGTACCGTTTGAGATGTTGGTGATAATGCCAGAAAAATGAGTCCAAGGTTCAGTGTCAAAAGTTATCCAGCATTTGCTCTTAATGGATTGAGAGAAAACCCTGGAAGAAACCTCAACCAGATAACTTGTTCCAACCAGGATTTAAACCATGGCCCACTCATTTCACAATCAGACACTACTCCACAGTGGTGGACCCATCTGCATTATAAATATCTGTAAGATTGTAACTAATGTTGGAAACAATCAAATGATTATTCGATTACTAAAATATATATAATTCAATACGTAGAATTCTGTAAAAATTGTGGCACAGGTTAAGAGATGTTCATTTGGTTACTGGAATACATTTCAAATGTAATCTTTCATTCTGTATTCTCAAAATTGGACATAAATTATTTACAAGAATTGTACCCCAAAAAATTTACTTGGTGAAGAACAAAATGGTTCCCAGAAGGGCAGATCTTATGCTGATGGCTATTTCACCTTAAAGCTTTTAATTGAAAAATACGACGAATTTAATAAAGATACTAATATGACATTGTTGATTATAAAAAAGCATTTGATCATGTTAATAGGAAGAAGTTACTAGAAGTTTTAGCAGATGATGAAACTCCAAATAAAATAATATATACAATTTTCCAATTATACAAATCTAACCTAATAGCAGTAAAAATAGGAGCAGAATTTTCTGATTGGAATTGTGAAGTACAACAGGACTGCCCTTTATCACTGCTCTTGTTTAACAACAATGCCATCATTAGATACAAGAGGCAGTTCATGGAAACATTCATCTCCATAGTAATAATATAGTAAAATCCCTCGTATTCAGCACCCAAATAACCGGCAATACCAAAACAATGGCACTTTTGGCTAGACCAAAAAAAAAATAGTCGTTCATGTGAAAGGAAAGAATCAGATGAAGATGTGAGTGGGTTTCATTGATCGCACATGCCGCATATTGTGTTTACTCTTCACGTTGTTCACGAGTGAAAACATAGACTGAAAACCCCATTATGTCCCTGTAATAGATCGGGTAGCATCGGTGAGCTGTCACTTGGGTCTTGGAAACAATTTGTAGAGACATCTTTAAATTTACCGCTTGAACTCGCCCATTTCGAAGGGATGTCTAAATAGGAAAGTGTGAAATTCTTTGTTTGTACAGCAGGTAAATGTTTCGTTCGAGTGATAGTATATATAAACAAGCAGACATTAGAGATATGTTTAAAAAGTTCAAATCATTGAGCACTACATCATCGTCTTCATTGTTGTGATGTTGGCTACACTGTTATTCATGTCACAAGGCCATCATTTAAAATTATCATAAGGTTACGAAAACTTTTAGTATTTTTTATGCTGTTATATATTACTGTATTACAATATTATGAACTGATGAATGTACGTTACCATATTCAGTACTAAAAATAAACATTGTACGTATTTCAAAACTTTAGTTTTAAATATCTATATGAAAATTATTAAATTTCAACATGGAAAAAAATGTTTGTGCAGTGCAGTATGTCTTTACATAACCTACAAACATATTTTCCAATTATCCAGTAAAATAAGTTACCCGGCACTGACTTTGTCCCACAGTTGCCGGATCCCAGGAATTCTGCTGTACTATAGATACCCTCTTGTATGCAGATGACCAAGTTGTTCTCGCTAACACAGACATAAATTACAGTACTTGATTCATCATCCTAATATTACTGCTCAAGATTTTATCATGGAAATCTCAAAAACAAAAGTTATGGTCTTTCAAGAAAAATTACCCATTCAAAGCAAAATTTGTATTAACATTTCAATATTGGAACAAGTAAACTCGTTTAAATATTATGTTGTGCCTTAACATATCTTGAAGAATGCAATTTAATACTCAAAATTCAAAATTATAACATCTCCATTAGAATTATCAACCAAGTTTTAAAACAACAAAGGTCCAAAAACACACGATTGAAGGCTTATAAAGCTTTGGCAAGACCCACTCTCTGTTATGGTAATGAAGCATAGACCGTACGAATCCAAGATGAAAGATTCATAATGTCTGCTGAGATTAGTTTTTTGAGAACTGCTGAATACAGCCTTTCACGTCACATAAGAAATATGGCAAATCTATTTTCTTTTTCCTTCAAAGGATATTTTTACTTAATATAGAACTAAACAAGAAAGGGCTAAGAATATCAATTAAAACACTTTATACCATATACAGAGAAATGCCGCTATTAAGAATACCGCAATTACGAATTTTTCAGAATAATGAAATAATTTTTTAGTCCTAGCCATTTTACTATTACCAATTTACATGTTAAAAATGTTCATTTTAAAGAATACATAAGTAACGAATTATTCAGTTTAATGTAATAATAATTCATCCCACTACAAAGAAAAAATGTTACTTTAACGAAATTAGTCCTAATAAGCAGTTAAAAATTACTTAAAATAAATTTGAATGAAAATAAAATAAACGAGTTATTGCTAGGCATCGGTCACTCTTGGTTTCAGCACAGTATAGTAGGATACAGTCACGAAGCTCATTACATAGGGAATATGCATCCATAGATAGTTGCTAACCACTAGGATCGCTACTATCGCCTCATCACAGACAATGCGAAATGTTACCAGCACAGACTATTGTTCCTAGTACTCTCATCACCTCAAGCTTCGTGACTGTATATTCTAGACTGTGGTTTCAGTGAGTTTTCTGAATGCACTTCTGTAGACCGATTGTTGTGATTTGAATTTATATTTAAATGAAACTATTTAATAAAATCGAAGAAGTAGAGAGAGGAGAGAAGAAAAGTGAAGTTGCAAGAAAATATGGCATAAGTGCATCGACACTTTCAACATTTCTCAAAGACAGAGTAAAAATTGAGAAAAGTATTGAATCTGACGTCATTGGACCTCAAAGAAAGAAGAAGTCAAACTGTTAAAATAATGTGTGTTACCACAGTTTAGTGGCAGCTGGGTAGCTCAGTTGGTAGAGCAGCTGGCTACAGACTGGAAGGTCCGGGGTTCTATCCCGAGTGGTGACGGGATTTTTCTCATTATCAAACTTTCAAAACAGCCCCGAGGTTCACTCAGCCTCCTATAAAATTGAGTACCAGGTCTTTCCCTGGGCTAAAAGGCGGTCAGAGCGTGGTGCCGACCACACCACCTCATTCTAATACCGAGGTCATGGAAAGCATGGGGCTCTACCTCCATGCCCCCCAAGTGCCTTCATGGCATATGACGGGGATACCTTTACCTTTTACCACAGTTTAGTATATACAGTCACGAAGCTTGAGGTGATGAGAGTACTAAGGTGGTACTAGAAACAGTAGACTGTGCCGATACTATTTCACATTGTCTGTGATGAGGCGATAGTGGTGTTACCACATTCTGGTATGTACAGTCACAAAGCTCAATACATAGGGAATATGCATCCATAGATAGTTGCTAACCACTAGGATCACTACTATCACCTCATTACAGACAATGCGAAATAGTACCTGCACAGTCTACGATTAGGGAAAATACGGGAATTTTACTTGAAGCAAGTAAAGAAATAGATTTGGAAGTAAATACCGAAAGGACGAAGTATATGATTATGTCTCGTGACGAGAATATTGTACGAAATGGAAATATAAAAATTGGAAATTTATCCTTTGAAGAGGTGGAAAAATTCAAATAGCTGGGAGCAACAGTAACAAATATAAATGATCATCCAATCTGTTGTCAAAAAATCTGAAAGTTAGAATTTATAAAACAGTTATATTACTGGTTGTTCTACATGGTTGTGAAACTTGGACTCTCACTTTGAGAGAGGAACATAGGTTAAGGTTGTTTGAGAATAAGGTGCTAGGAAAATATTTGGGGCTAAGAGGGATGAAGTTACAGGAGAATGGAGAAAGTTACACAACACAGAACTGCACACATTGTATTCTTCACCTGACATAATTAGGAACATTAAATCCAGACGTTTGAGATGGGCAGGGCATGTAGCACGTATGGGCGAATCCACAAATGGATATACAGTGTTAGTTGGGAGGCTGGAGAGAAAACAACCTTTGGGGAGGCCGAGACGTAGATGGGAGGATAATATTAAAATGGATTTGAGGAAGGTGGGATATGATGATAGAGACTGGATTAATCTTGCTCAGGATAGGGAACAATGGCAGGCTTATGTGAGGGCGGCAATGAACCTCCGGGTTCCTTAAAAGGCAGTGAGTAAGTACAGTCTATTGTTCCTAGTACCCTCATAAACTCAAGCTTCGTGACTGTATATACTAGACTGTGGTGTTACTGTATCAAGGCCAAAGGTAATATTTCGAGTGATCGATTCAGAACCCAATCTCGTAGATCATAATATTTCAAGAAATCAATTCGATAAGATGGCTGTAAATGAAACAACACCTAACCTATATAACCCTGTTCAACGTACTTTTCGCTTTGTAGAACTTAATTTTTGGTCCTAACAAGGCCATGATGAATGAAAAATGTTGTAAAATATGCAAGAATAATAATATTCACTTGTCGAATATGCATAATAATCATTATGGTACCGATTCTTATTGAAATTGCACTATAATATGGATATACAGTATAACCTAACCCAAATATGTATCTGTTATTCCATAATATGGGACACAATTTGTAGGTAAATTTAATCAATTTTCGGTTTAACGAAATTTCACTAACGAAAATACAGTAGAACTTGGTTATAGCGACCTCGTTTTGTGCGACACCTCGCCTATAACGTCAAATATTCTGTGGTCCCAACTAATTCCCCATAAGACATATGCTTTTCTACCTTGCTTAATACGACAAACGTATATGCGTCTACCTCGCATATAACGTCATTTTCAACCTCAGTTTGGAATACAATTTTCTAAGAACCAAAGTATTTTAAGAAATATTTTGTTGAAATCTGGCAAATCCTTTACTGTTCCCTTCTATCATAGACCTCTGGAATGCAGGCAGATTCCCCCCATTGTAACCTGCCCGAATTCATGCGGCATTAGATCAGTTTCGACCGGAAGTTTTCACTAAGTGCACGCATTTTAACACAGTATGGCCACTAAAAGAAGTGAGTGACACTTTAGAAGCCATTAGAATTGTGAACATTTCTATGAAGCTAGGAGAAGAAGCAGTGAAATTGCAACTGAAATAATGAACATAGAATTTAATTTAGAAAGTGTATATTGGGCAAGTAGGAGACAACAGAGTAAAATGACTGATTACTTCACTCCTCAGTAAATAAGTTTGGTGAGTAATGAACAAACTGTTTCAATACACAATACTGTATTTATAATTTTACATGTATTTTATTGTGTTCATGGTATGCTTAAAAGTGAATACATAAATCTAAAATCATCATCATCATATCCGTCACGTATTAGACCCTACAGGATCTGTTACGGTCTCATGCCAGCGCTTTCGTGGTCTTCCCAATTTCCTCTTTCCTCTTGTGCATAAGTAAGAATCTGTTTAGGCCATCTTGTGCGATCCATCCTTTCGACATGTTTTTTCCACTGAAGTCGATATTGTTGAACAAAATTAACTATAGGATCCATTTTTAGTTCCTGCAATATGTCCACATTTTTATGGTGTTCCAGCAAAGAGCATCCCGCTGTTCGTCTCATGAACCTCATTTCAGCTGTAAATCTAAAATAAGCCTAATTATGTTTATTATTTTTCATTTTCCACCTCACTAGACTGATAATATGAATCTCGGTTACTACGACACTCATTTATAACAACATAATTTTCAAGGTCTGGATGTCGTTATAACCAAGTTCTACTGTAATTACAGTATCCCCTCATGTTCGTTATACTGATATCTCACTGTAACCACATATTGTTAACATAATTAATTTTACTATTAACATACAGATACTTCTAACTTATTCTTTTATCTCATTGCAGCATATCAGACCAAAAAATTTCGTCAATAGCACTGAACAGCACAGGTGACTGGGTGGCTCTCGGGTGCGTGGGACTAGGCCAGCTGCTGGTGTGGGAATGGCAGAGTGAAACATATGTCATGAAGCAGCAAGGTCACTTCAACAACATGGCATGCCTTGCGTACTCCCCGGATGGACAGTATATAGTCACTGGTGGCGAGGATGGCAAGGTGAGAAATTTTGTTCTTTATAACAAAATTGTAGGCTCTTAGGCATGCTTCTCACTTCCCTTTATACACAGTGTCTATAGCGAAATGTCTTTTCTTATCTGTTCCCAATACAAAGTAATGAAGATAAGGGAATTTTATTCATTTTCGAAGTCATATCTGTTATTAAGTTTAAAAAATGTGTGTGGCTGTGTCCTGACAGCCGTGAGTTTTATAATGGCAACTAAACAGAAGAAATTAACTATCGGATAGAAATTGAAAATAATAAAGGCTGTCGAGTTTAATTCTCAAATAACACTATCACATGTGACAAAAGGCATGGTTTACCAACTACTTATTTATGGGGAATAATGAATAAAATGAGAAATTTTCAATCCCAGGTTTCAGTGTAGTTCGAGTTCAACCAAATGGAAAAACATTAGTGCCTCACCATTAGAAGAGTTAGAAAATATTATAATGAAATGTATTAAAAAAAATTTTTTTTTTATCCAATGCCACCAGGTTGTCTTTTCGACATTTCTGCTCTTCTCTCCTAGCCGTGGCTTAGTTGTAACCCACTTCTGAGGTTGGGGCGCCTGGAAGGCGGAGTTACATTACCCCGATGATGTGATAGGATGATTATGATAATGTGGTGCCAGGAGAGGTCTTAAATCTAAACTTAACCTAAATTCCAGACCATGGACGAACACAGGAATAATCCCCTTTAAGGAAAAATTCCTGTGCTCTAACCGGGAATTGAACCCGGGACCTCATGAACTATAGCCAGAAGCTCTGACCACTAGATCATGAGGCTGGTCATTTTAAAAAATATAATTGTAGGCCTAATTAAATAATTATATAAAGTTGGTTATAACATATATGTTACAGAGGTGTGAAAATTATTAGAATAATCTTAATTTTAAAGGTTTTTTAATAGTTCCTTCACAAATATTAATTGAATTGATGAATATTGGTATATATTACTATACTGATGTAGGCTATATTTACTACTAACAATGCCGGAAAGCATTGTTGTGCATTGGTATTTTTCTTATTTTACAATTGTTATGGGAATTCAGAAATTATTATATTATGTTGGCGGAATTGGAAACATAAAAAATTATATGCACAAAACAGATGTATACGTTCATTTGAACCTTCACAACAATGTAAATGCAGAGAACAATTTCTTTAAAGCATATCTTAATTAATTTTTGATGATTCCAATTCCGCCAACATAATATAATAATTTCTGAATTCCCATAACAATTGTAAAATAAGAAAAATACCAATTTACAACAATGCTTTCCGGCATTGTTAGTAGTAAATATATCCTACATCAGTATAGTAATATTATATACCAATATTCATCAATTCAATGAATATTTGTGAAGGAACTATTAAAAAACATTTAAAATTAAGATTATTCTAATAATTTTCACACCTCTGTAGTACTAGTTATTTTAGCCTTTCCTTCCCATTTTGTGTAAACCCCTTTTAAGGAAAACCTCTATTTAAGGGGGGAAAAAAAAGTAATCCCCCAGAGATTCGTTAAAAAAGGGTTCTACTGTATATGTTGTGTGACGTTTTCTCAAGTTTTCCAGAAAAAAATCGTCCAGATTTTTATTTTTGTGCATGTTTCTTAGAGTCCTTTCCATTGCTAGAGATGATTTTTGAACAATCTTTTTCATTATTTGTTGAAATGTATTTGTAAAAGTATTGTTTCGTTATTAGTTTTGCTTTTCTTACTGAGAATTTGAGAGATTTTTTTTATTCCAAACATACCATTATTAGAGATAACTCTAAAAAATATAAGATGGGGAAACAATGTACAAGATTATGTGAGCTTCAAAAAATAATCAGAAAGAATTTCACAATATTAATTTCACTGTTAACAATTAGCTTTAACAGCTGTTTTACAGATGTACATACTTTTGTAAACATTATAAGTTTGTAAGGAGAAAAGCAACATTATTTGCAGTGACATTTTTTCATGAAGGGCTTTCATGTTGCAACATTAGAGCATGTGGTTGTTTGACACAAACCAGTGGAATTAAATTTCTTATTCAGTATGATAAATATTCAGCATATCATAGCTATGTACAAAGAACTGCGTCTGTTTGGCTCTTTGGAGAATAGCTGTTGGTAACTCATTCAACAGACAGATATATTGCTCTTTATCTATCTTCTATGCTAAGGGAGGTGGTAATTAGCACTGGAATGTTTGATATTTCTTTATGTAAATTACACATTACATAATTCCAAAAAATTTCGAACGAAAATAAATTGTTATTGGTTTTGATTTTGTTCTTTGAAGGTGAAGCTTTGGAACACGAGTACTGGCTTCTGCTTTGTCACATTTCACGAACATACAGCCAACATCTCTGCTGTACAGTTCAGCCATAACAGGAAGTTCATCATCTCAGCATCACAAGATGGCACTGTCAGAGCTTATGACATGACAAGGTGTGTAAGAAATCGGTTAACATTTTTTGTATAGTCAAAATGATATAACGTAAGGTACAGTCGCATGTCGCTACTTTTGCAGAACTCTCGTACTGTGATGTATGAACAACAGTGCAACCCGAAAAGTAGCAGCTGCCAAACCATCTGCTCGCTATTTTTTCATGCTGCACACAACCTAAAATTAGCGACGTGTGAACAGGATTCTCAGGGTTGCAGTTGGAGCATTTTTGATATTGGTTTTGTTGAAACTTTTGCAGTAGCTGAGAACAGTGTTGCCACCCAAATGTGGCATTGATACTTTATATTGTTTGAATATGTTTTAATGTTTGACTTGATGAAAATAAATTATTTGTAAGAGTTACTAAATGTACAGACCAGTTAGAGTATATTTGCTGATGGTATAATCCATTTTTTTTTTCTGTAGCGCAGTGTCAAATAAGAGGATTGCCAACATTGCTTTCGAGAATATGCAATTGGTTATCATTGAAGCATATGGGTTATTTTTATAATAACTTTATAATAAAAATAATGTCAATTTCTGAATACTAGTTAGTACAGAAAAATAATTAATAGACCTATTTGAACCAAGAGAGTGCTTATGGAATTAGCATACTTCGATTCCCACAAGTAAAATGCAGGAATTGCTAGTGTAATGCAAATTTCAGAAGACGATGTTAAAAATAATGCGCTGTCTTCGGGACAATACAATAAAAAAGGATTAAAAAATAGTAATCTTATTAATACTCGCAAAAAGTTCGTATACCATAACATTACGGCCTATCCAACCCTTCATTGTAGTTCTCAGAGATTGTACTGAAAATTCAAATTGTTCTGTGTTTCTATTCTTTCTTCATCTGGGCATCGTCTGCTTTTTGTAGTTCATCATTTTGTTCTCAATTTTATATAATTAAAAGATGTGATAAGTAAACTACCACATGAATTTCATAATTTGAAACTTTAATGCGAACATAACCACAAAAGTAGTGAAGAATCAACACGGAGATGCAAAACTGCAGCGAACTGCAGTTGCAAAAGTAGTGCCTTGTGTGTGTGAACAGACTCGCAACTTACTTACTTACTTACAAATGGCTTTTAAGGAACCCGAAGGTTCATTGCCGCCCTCACATAAGCCCGCCATCGGTCCCTATCCTGTGCAAGATTAAGCCAGTCTCTATCATCATACCCCACCTCCCTCAAATCCATTTTAATATTATCCTCCCATCTACGTCTCGGCCTCCCTAAAGGTCTTTTTCCCTCCGGTCTCCCAACTAACACTCTATATGCATTTCTGGATTCGCCCATACGTGCTACATGCCCTGCCCATCTCAAACGTCTGGATTTCAAGTTCCTAATTATGTCAGGTGAAGAATACAATGCGTGCAGTTCTGTGTTGTGTAACTTTCTCCATTCTCCTGTAACTTCATCCCGCTTAGCCCCAAATATTTTCCTAAGCACCTTATTCTCAAACACCCTTAACCTATGTTCCTCTCTCAGAGTGAGAGTCCAAGTTTCACAGCCATATAGAAGAACCGGTAATATAACTGTTTTATAAATTCTAACTTTCAGATTTTTGGACAGCAGACTGGATGATAAGAGCTTCTCAACCGAATAATAACACGCATTCCCCATATTTATTCTGCGTTTAATTTCCTCCCGAGTGTCATTTATATTTGTTACTGTTGCTCCAAGATATTTGAATTTTTCCACCTCTTCGAAAGATAAATCTCCAATATTTATATTTCCATTTCGTACAATATTCCCGTCACGTACTCGCAACTTTCAGTCGCAAATTTTGCAGCATGAAAAGTAGCATCAGCGCCCTACTTTAGGCTTACATGTGAACATGACATGCAATTTTTGCAGTTGCAGTTGCAGTAGAAGAGTTGCGCAATAAAAGTAGCAACGTATGATCATACCTTTATTATTTTTAACATTCCTCTACTTTGAGAATGAGGCTAAGTTAAAAATTAGTTTGTTTTTGAGTGAAAGAAATTACAGCTTTACTTTAGATGCATTGCAAGGCTAACTTGTTGACGAAGAAGACTTCATTTTGTCACAATATATTTTGGAGATTATTCTGGAGTTATGTATCAGTAATTGAATACATGTTTTCATTATTCTTTTGATGGAGATTCTTCAAAATAGTTTCTATTGTGCAATTGATAATATTATTTACCAAATTGTAGGCATTGTAAAAAAGGGTCTGTAATGGGTAGAGATTCTTATTGATCTGTGAATATCTTCCCAAGGATAAGCATTGTTTAGCTGAAAGACCTACCCTCTGGCAGAAAACTATGAATGAATGAGATTTTAATTTTGTGCACTTTGTTTATAAAACAGTTTTATTGGTGATAAAATGGTTAAAAATATTGTATTTATTGCATATACATAATTAAAAAGTATAGATACAATAATGTAAAAACTTGTTGCGTATGTAATATATCTATTAATTAGTGCTGTTGATCGATCAAAATACCTAATCGATTAACTATTTGAATTTAGTCGATTAATCGAGTTTTGATCAATTTGAAAAAAGTTTTAATATACTGTAATACACAATTGTTGTTAAATTTAACTTGTGTTCGGTGATAAGCATAAGTATTAAATGTTGTATGTTTTTTTCTGTCAAACACTTCTCCACAATCGTTCAATTGAAATCCAAATGTTTTACTGGGTTTACCTTTCAAATTCTCATATGACATTTTTCACAGACGACAGAAAACTGATTTTTTTTCTTTATCAAACTAAACACACAATATTTATATACAAACTCAGTACAGAAACTGCAACTGCAAAAATACTGCGGTCTAAATAGAAGACTGGCTCCTATTGTAATCAAATTATTAGATTTTAGAAAGAGAAGAAGATAGTTATGCTCTCACTTGCACACAGTGTAGACATGGCTATTTTATAAGGAATGGGGAGGACGAATCTCAGAAAAGTATGTATTTCATATGCTAGGAAGATGAGCTGACAACAAGATGGAAGTTTTCTTGGAAAACCATAAAACTTAATAAGGATTTCGCATTGTTTCAACTTTCAATAGAGGTAGACTAGGTCACTGTCCTCATATCTCCATATCTTTCTGAAGTGTTTGTGCAAAGATTTTCCCTACGCTACCTGCTTTGCAATTGAGGACCGTTTTTGCAAAACTTGCTAACTGTAAAAACTAAATTTTATAGGAAACACAAAAAACTGAAATAACTGCAAGTTTTGCTATAGCTCTCACATAGTAGAAAGCAAGTTTTAAAAAAACGATCACAATTTTGACACACTACTGTGAAGGAAATAATAAGGTTTTCCTAAGAAGCCTTTAGCATCATGTAGAGGCCTGTTTTATGTTAACTAATCCACCAAAATCTCAATTTTGAAAATTTTGCAGTTAGCAAGTTTTGCAAAAACGGTCCTCAGTTAGAAAATAACAGTACTATTGTGCTTTTAAGTAAACAGTTTCCGAGAGAGGAATATTGTCGGAATTTTAGTATGAGTTTGTATTAACAAAATAATAATTAATATCACTACAACTGATTAATTTTAATCGACTCGATTATTCGATTAAATATTTTTGATCGATTAATCTATTAAATCCCACAACACTATTATTAATGCAAATATAACCTAAGAAATGAAAAAAATTAAGTTTGTTAAATAAAATCTAACATGGAAGTTATAGTGTGACAGGAATAGACATGAGTGATCCCGCATTGCGTTGCAGTTAGCAGTAAGTGATGACTCTCCACAGCAATTGATGTAGCAGTTATTGATGCATACCGAGAGAACTGTGCGCCCTAGAAACACGCTGTTTTCACTGTTATTATTTTCTAAATAAAATCTTTATTATGAGTACCCCTTTCATTTTAAGTTAAGATTAATTATTAGATTGGCAGCAGTCGGAAATCTGTTGAGCTAGTGACAAGAATATAATTTATGGCAAAGAACGTAATTCCGATTTTCACATTATTTCATAATTTTCGGGAGGTTTGGAATAGTACATATTTTCTAGGTTGTTAATGTTTTAAATCTCATAATTACAGGATTGCGGATTTTTATGTAATTACATATTTTTTCCTTAGTATGTATGTATCTGCCTGAAAATTAAAAATATTGTTGAATTAGGCTGGTTAGACCATTATATTTAATTTTAATACTACATATTTTTACATATTTCGCACAATACTACATATTTTAAGTTAATTGTATATTTTTATATAAAATTAACATCCATGCCAAATGTCCCTTGTAAAGAAAATTAATATTTCAGTGTGAATTAAAACGAAATTATAAAAACATTTATGCAATTTTAAACTCAATGTTCTCAGTACATAATAGGATACATGTTGCAGCATTCAGGACAAGACAACCACTTAGGTAGTCATTAGAAAATTTGATGCAGTTCTTGAAAGAAATCGGGATTATGCCACTTTGTTTACTGTTATCCAGATGTTCATCAGAAAAACGCAGAAACCTCCAGAAGACATTGCTGTCATTCACGTCCATTCGTTTAAATATGACCAGTAACCTCATGTGATGTCGAGAGATTATTTTTGATGTATAAAAACATACTATTCAATCACTGACACAACTTCAAATCCTGAAAATATGGAGGAATAGCATGTGGTACATTGCGCTTCATGCCTTGATTAACATCAAAATCTCATCAAAAACTATATTGTGACATATATAAATGTGTAATTTGCAAGAAATTAATCTTATTTAGTTAAAATAAAGCTGTTTTTTTTTAAATAAATAACAATTTATTTTTAACTCCCTGCGCAATTTTGGTATTATATATTTAGTACATATTTTGAGGCTTTTAGTTACATGTTTATGTAAATATTTTTAGGGTCAATATTACAATAAAAACCAGACTCTAATAATTAATTATATACATATTTTGCACCTTTTAATACATAACTATCCGAACCTTAATAATAACAAAGTATGTCATTTAACGACCTCATTTGTTTGTGTTTCAGATACCGAAATTTTCGTACATTCACATCCCCTCGTCCAGTGCAGTTTGCTTGTGTGGCATTGGACTCAACTGGGGAATTTGTGGCTGCTGGGGGACAGGATGTGTTTGAAATCTATCTCTGGTCGATGAAGATAGGCAGACTGCTGGAGGTACTAGAGTTTGTATACAACTCTAATTTTTATTCATTTTATAAGATATTTGCGTGCTCACGTATGTAAAAATAACTTGTGTCATGTTTTGTTTTGAAATTTGCGTCGGCCTTACACAATATTTTGAGATTTTAAAGTGATTGAAATAATGTGTATAATAATTTGCTTTTTCTAAATTAAATATTTAATAATTGTAACATTTAATATACATAGTCCTGTGTGTTATAAAAGTTCCAAGCATTGATTACAAATCATACTACGTATTGAACATTATATCTAGAGATGATAAAGTTTTGCAATCACAATAAATGTGAAAAGATTTTTGCAATCATGATAAATGTGAAATGTGTCCAAATGCTGAAAAAATAACTAATTTTATGCTAGTTATATTACTGTAGTTTTTAATCCATGGTAATGTGCAAAATTGAGTAAAAAATGCGAAATGTATGTGTTTCTGCTAAGTAAGTGCGAAATTACATTTTACAAGTCCTTTTTGTGTTTTTGTAAAAAATCAAAATCTGTCTAAAGGCCCTATCACATACAGGTTCTTATTTTTTAAAAAGTTAGCCAATGTTTACATTGTTCGTTGCATGCCGGGCAGGTCCTTGGACTCTAACCTCCGTAGGCATTGCCACAGGGAGGAAGAAACACTTGCCCATGTCTTAGGGTCCTGTCCATAATTGAACTTCTCAGAAACTCATGCCACCATCGTATTTGCTCCTTCATAGTTGAAGAACTTAAGAAAATTTATTTTTCTGTTTATGAATAAGTCCATGGCCTTGCAGTTAATGGTAATTGTCGTAGGATCTACATAATCACTTTTAAAGAAAATAGTTCTAAAGGATACATTCTCGACTCTACTGTTGGATTTGTACATCACAAAGTTCAGCCTGATGACGTGAGCAATGGGAAGAGGAGCATTTATGAGCCTATGTTGGATTACTATAAAGCCAAATACAAGTTACCGAGATACAGATATTCTTGAGTGATGGTGGGAGCATGCAGCACTATACCACGCTATATTGTGGAAATTTGGAAAAGTCTCAAACTACCCATCAACACAATTAAAAGCATTGTTATCATTGCAATTAGTGGGTCATTGCATGCACTAAAAATCGTTTATATTATAATGTTAAATGTTATAATGTTAAATGTTATTTTGATCTCAAATTTCATATTAATTTAGTATATTTTTATAACATTTATTGTATATACTGCATACTTAAATCCTATGTTGTTATTCCCGTTTTTTTTGTCTCATTTTACAAACCTATGGATCAACAATTGGCTCTCTTCTGACAAAGGAAAAATTTTGCAATCTGTACAAAAGAAACCAAATGACCTGGAAATATACAAAAACTTGCCCAGACATGTTCAAACATTTTTAACAAGAGCCAGAACAGGTCACATTGTCACACAATTGTACCTGCACCGATTTCACATTTCTGATAATCCTACTTGTCTGTGGTGTAATAATCATGATGAAGATCTGGAACACATTCTTCTATACTGTCCATTCATAAACCACAAAAGAAGTAAATTAAAATCATCAGTACCAGTTTCAGAAGACACAGCCCTGCAGTATATATTGACTACACCCCACCTCTGGTTACTAGCAACAGGCATCTATAATGAACACCGATCAAAATACCCCTCATTTCTCGTAAAAAACAACTGAATAGACTACAGTGGACTATAGTGGACTTTATGTTGTCAGCAAAGAGTTGGATGCATTAAGAAGATTGATTGATTCCCGTTATTTTTGTTTACCTTGTTTTTTTTTCCGGAAACCTGTAAATTGAGGAGGTTGTTTTATAATAAACTATATATAGCACAGAAATGTAACCTACCTGATAACATCTCTATCGTTATCTGTACCATTACATCGAGTTTTCAACTAATCTGTCTGGTGTTGGTGGTAAAGCTGCCTATGTGATCTCACTCACAAAGAAGTTGTATGTGGTAGTGGTTAATTGTGATTGAATACAAGATAGGTGTGGATAATATCACATCATTAACTTTTCTCATGTTTCTTAATGTTCACAGTTTCATTGTAATTTTACTTATTCCTTTACGTAATTATTATTTTTAAGATTTTTTAACTGGAAATGCTCTTGTTAATACATTGATGACACTGAATTCTCACCACCAAACTTTTCATTAAAAATATTTCTTCCAAAACATCATCATCTTAGTCCAGGCACGAAATTAGGCCATTGTTGGCCTGTTCCGGTTCCAGCTATACAGGATCCAATAGACGTTTCTGTGGACGTCCAGGTCGTCGTCGTCCTTGAGGGTGGTATTTTAGCATTTCTTGGGGTGTCCGGCCAGCTTCCATACGAGAAATGTGTTCAAGCCATCTGTTTCTGTATTCTGTAATTTTTCTTCTAATGGTTGCATGTTGAGTTCCTGCAGTATATCCTCGTTCCTCTTGTGGTCCAGAAGTGTGTATCCTGCAGTTCGTCGCGATATTTCATTTCAGCTGCTCTTAATCTGCTGATATCTCTTTGTTTCAGAGGAGAGTTGGTAGTGCAAGGGTTTTATATAGCTTTATTCTGGAATGTTTCTGTACTAAACTTGGTTTTAGGGTATGGTTTAGCAGTCCTAATATTTGTAAAAATTTGTTAATTTTTCTGCTTACATCATTCTCTCCTTCATATGATATATTACAGCCTAAGTATGAAAAGGAATTTATCTGTTCTAAAATCACATTTTCAACAACAATTTTGCTTCGGATTGGGTTTGTACCTTCAAATGCCATTATTTTGGTTTTTTCTGGTGAAATCTTCATGCCATATTCTTCTATGATTTTATTCAGTTTAAATATACCCATCCAAAATATTATTAAATGCTAACTGTGACTTTTTAAAGTATTACATTTTTATTTTAATTTGCTAAAATCTACCACCTCTAATTATATCATTGCTGTTCTTGATAAGTGTAAAGTATTTCCCATAATTTACACTTTCCCTCAGTTTACACCATTTTTCAGAATCTCTTGAAAAGTGTAAAGAGGGGTTCGACTGTAATTGTAATTGCAATTGTAGATACTGAGTGGGCATGAGGGTCCTGTGGTGAGTGTTGCCTTCAACCCAAGTCCTGCCAGCACAGCTCTGGCTTCTGTGAGCTGGGACAAGACTCTGAAGTTGTGGAACGCTGTGGAGTCCGGCAGCACTCATGAGACCATCCAGTTGACAGCAGATGGTAAGAATGTACAGTGGAAGGTTTTCAGTTCATTTTCTGGTACTGTACATCTAACAAGTACATAGTAATATCAGCGTATCAGACAGTGGCGTAGCATGAAATTTTGAGCAGGGGAAGCTAACTCACGTTGTCTTTCATGCAATATGAGAAAACGTATTACAAAAATACAGTCTTAAAATAAATAGTAGTCAATTTCAAGTCAGCAGTCGAAGATTGGTTGGAACATCGTAAGTAACACCAATAAGGCATGACCTCAAATGATACGTAATAAAATATGATTTCACGGTTTACACATATCTCTTAACAAATAGACACGTATACATATAACATTAGCTCACTCCCTGTCATACTTAGAGAAATCACAGTATTAGTATCATTACGTAAGTATGCGTCTGTCTTTTGGTTGTGTCCTTCATTGACAGCAAGGGAGTCGGTCATTTGTTTTTTAAATCACACTTTTGTTCGTCTTGATAATACAATTGTCCTAAAAAAATTCAAGTAAATTAGTGTCAGGAACTGTTATTTCGCTCATTATTTATTATATCAGCCACAATGCACACTAACACTTCAACTGAACACAACTGACGAAAAGGGATAACTCGGAAACTACTTATTTTAAATGTTAAAGCTAGCTTCTTGCGAGCCTTGCGACTAGGGTAGTTTAGTTACAAAGGGATGGAAAATCTGCGGGGTGGATTACACAGAAGAAACCAGTCTGCTTGGAAGCTGGTGTGTGCAGGCTTCTTGTTTACTGCTGCATCACAAATCATCCTGAGCTGCCGCATCACAATATTTAACGCGTAAATATAAATTCTATTAAAATTAATAAATAATTTTCTCCATAAACTGCAGGGTTATTATGAAATTATTATTAACTGGGGAAGCTAAGCTTTTTAGCTTACATTGACGCTACGCCACTGGTATCAGATATCATATTTTTATAGATTTTTGCTGATAGTTAGAAGCTGAATGAGTAATAATTAGAGCTTTTGATAGACTGCTAATATTATATAATATGACTGACATGATTAACAAATTTGTCTGCTAGGTCTGTACGTGACATACAAGCCAAATGGAGAAGAAGTGGCAGTGGCGACACTGGATGGGCAGATTACTTTCTTCCACTGTAAAACATCGGTTCAGATTGGCAGCATTGAAGGTCGGAATGATCTAGGCAGTGGACGTTCTGATACGGACCTTGTTACAGCCAAGAAGAGTCTTCAGGGAAAGTATGTTGACTTAGTTTATGTCTAGTTTTTGTGTGCACAATAGAGATTTTTTTTTCTATTTTGTCAGCTTCATAATGTTCTCATACATCATAACCTTATAGAATTTTTTTATATTAATATCATGTTTAAAGTACCTAGAATTTCATTTTAAAAATCAGTGTACATATTTCGTACATGTACTATAATTCAAGTGTTAACATTTTCCATCTACAGAACCAGTATATTAAATATAGTGTGTACGTAAAATCATGATGGAATTTAAAATGTTTGTGTAATCGTGTAACGAGGTGTACCTTTAGCCAGAGATAGTGTGTCAGCTTTCGATGCTGGAGATCTGATTTCGAATCTCATTATATCCAAATGGAATTTGTGACTGACAAAAGTCAATGCTCAATGGTAGAAGATCTATTTTAGACAAGAAAATGGAAATGGTGACAATGGATGCTAACAGAAGAGAAGTTAGATGAAATTGAAAGTCTGTTTCCAGATGTCATGCTGTGTAATTTTTACATATGGAACAATTTAAAGAAGAAAGTGTATGAGTACAATTCCTACACATTAGAAGAATTGAACGACAAAGTTGTTATTGTGTTGTTGTTTCCTATGGCATGATGGGTTTTACTCCATTTTGCTTTGGGTGTCCCAAGCTAAGCAAAATTATCAGGTTGAAATTTCGAATAGGTTTGCCACTTTAGAAAGTTCCGACGAAGTTGAGAAAGAATTAGATGTTAATAGCATGTGGGAAAATATCAGAGATAGTATCAAAATTGCAGCTGAGCAGAGCATAGGTTATTGTGAAACTAAGAAGAAGAAACCGTGGTTTGAAGAAGATTGTTGAATGGTAGTAGAAAGAAGGAAACAGGCAAAATTGAAATTCTTACAGGATCCAGTTGAGGAGAAGAGAGAGAATTATTTCAATGAAAGACGGGAGGCAAGTCGTACACTTAGGAACAAAAAGAGAGGTTAATTGAAGGAAAAACTGAATGAGGTAGAAACAAATAGTAAGAATAAAAACATTCGAGATTTATATAAAGGTATAAAGGAATTTAAGAACGGATATCAGCCAAGGGTAAACGTGATCAAGGAGATGGAAAAACTATTTTGCGCAACTACTAAATGTACATAGGCCAAATAGAAATGATCGGGACGAAATTGAAATACAAACTGCTGAGCCATTTATACCTGAACCCACGCTTTCAGAAGTCGAAATTGCGATAGAAAATCTGAAAAAGTACAAGTCTCCAGGTATCGATCAAATTCCAGCAGAATTAATACAAGAGGGTGGAAGTGCATTATATAGCGAAATTTATAAACTTGTACTTGCTATTTGGGAAAAGGAAATTGTACCAGAACAATGGAAGGAGTCCATATTTGTACCTATTTTTTAAAAAGGGGGACAAAACCAACTGTGGTAACTTTCGAGGAATATCACTTTTGTTGACGTCGTACAAAATTTTGTCCAATATTCTTTTGAGAAGATTAACTCCGTACGTAGATGAAATTATTGGGGATCATCAGTGCGGTTTTCGGCGTAATAGATCGACTATTGATCAGATTTTTTGTATTCGACAGATAATGGAGAAAAAATGTGAGTATAAGGGTACAGTACATCAGTTATTCATAGATTTCAAAAAGGCATATGACTCGGTTAAGAGGGAAGTATTATATGATATTCTTATTGAATTTGGTATTCCCAAGAAACTAGTTCGATTAATTAAAATGTGTCTCAGTGAAACATACAGCAGAGTCCGTATAGGTCAGTTTCTGTCTGATGCTTTTCCAATTCACTGCGGGCTAAAGCAGGGAGATGCACTATCACCTTTACTTTTTAACTTCGCTCTAGAATATGCCATTAGGAAAGTTCAGGATAACAGGCAGGGTTTGGAATTGAACGGGTTACATCGGCTTCTTGTCTATGTGGATGATGTGAATATGTTAGGAGAAAATTCACAAACAATTAGGGAAAACACGGAAATTTTACTTGAAGCAAGTAAAGCGATCGGTTTGGAAGTAAATCCCGAAAAGACAAAGTATATGATTATGTCTCGTGATCAGAATATTGTACAAAATGGAAATATAAAAATAGGAAATTCATCCTTCGAAGAGGTGGAAAAATTCAAATATCTTGGAGCAACAGTAACAAATGTAAATGACACTCGGGAGGAAATTAAACACAGAATAAATATGGGAAATGCGTGTTATTATTCGGTTGAGAAGCTTTTATCATCCAGTCTGCTGTCCAAAAATCTGAAAGTTAGAATTTATAAAACAGTTATATTACCTCTTGTTCTGTATGGTTGTGAAACTTTGACTCTCACTTTGAGAGAGGAACAAACGTTAAGAGTGTTTGAGAATAAGGTGCTTAGAAAAATATTTGAAGCTAAGAGCAAGGAAGTTACAGGAGAATGGAGAAAGTTACACAACACAGAACTGCACGCATTGTATTCTTCACCTGACATAATTAGGAACATTAAATCCAGACGTTTGAGATGGGCAGGGCATGTAGCACGTATGGGTGAATCCAGAAATGCATATAGATTGGTAGTTGGGAGGCCGGAGGGAAAAAGACCTTTGGGGAGGCCGAGACGTAAATGGGAAGATAATATTAAAATGAATTTGAGGGAGGTGGGATATGATGATAGAGAATGGATTAATCTTGCTCAGGATAGGGACCGCTGGCAGGCTTATGTGAGGGCGGCAATGAACCTTCGGGTTTCTTAAAAGCCATTTGTAAGTAAGTCCCATATAGTCCTGAAGGACAATGTTAGGTCAGAAATTTCCCACGTAGGCCCAAAGAATTTCTTTCTATAAATTAGAACTTTTTAAGGAGGTACCAGTTATACAGTAGAACCTCAATTATACATCATAATGGACTGGAAGGGGTTGATGGTTAAGGGGACACTATGGTGAATTAAGAAAATCCACTTAAAAATTTATTGTGACTCTCTACTTAGACTGAGCTCAAAAAGCTCCCATGACTATTTTGAAGCTTTTGAGATAATATAAACTAAAAATTATGAAAATTGTGATACAAGGAGTGTTTTTAATGATGCCAATATAGAATACATTTAAAAAATATAATTTCAAAACTGTTAGCCCTAATGGTACCAAATTTTGTACAGATGATAGTATTGTACGCATGCTCATGTAGTTTAAAATTCATAAATTTTGGATGAAAATTGTAAAAGACTTAAAACTCACGTAGTGTCCCCTTAACCAAGAATTACTGATACTGGTAATCTGTTAATAATGGAATTCTTCAAGGATCAATATTAGGTCCCCTACTTTTTCTAATATTCATAAATGATCTTGCCCCCTAATAAAAGATGTAGGTCATCCCATATTATTTGCAGATGACACAAGTATAATAATTACAGCCAGTAACTCCAACACATTCCAATCTTCAACAGAGGAAATTATCTTCAAAATATGTGACTGGTTCTCGGTCAATAAATTAGTATTAAATTGTAACAAAACTAACATAATTAAATTTAAATCCTGTCCAAATTCAACCTCGCAGATTTCAAGCGCAATAATTAACAATAGGTCCCTATTAGAAACAACAACAACCAAATTTCTGGGCTTAAAAATCGATGTGTTAAATTGGAAAAATCATATTAAAGAAATTACCCCCAAACTAAATTCAGCATATTTTGCTATTAGATCTATGCAAAAGATAGTAAATATCAATACCTTAAAAACAATATACTTTGGATGCTTCCACTCGGTAATGAGTTTTGGAATAATATTCTGGGGAATTCCACAGATAGTAACAGTATAGTCCTACTACAAAAAAGAGTAATTAGAATAATAGTGGTGCCAACAGACAGATAATCTGCAAAATGGATAACCAGGAGAAAAAATCGAGCTTCTACTATACCTAGACACAGGCAGAGAACATTTCTAACAACTGCTATGAAATGGCTAGGTAATGTTTTCATGTATTATGAAAAATTCAAGTATTCCGGCTTTTCTGGCTAGAGTCATGTCACTTTTTTTTTTTTTTTTTTTTAATTATACTGTATGCTCCGTTACATAGTAACACTACATACAATTCTTTAACTATTTTAAACCCTTTGAATTACAATTTGGATTAGGATTACGAATTAACTATTTGGATTACAATTATCATTACAATTCCTCTAGTTATAATAAGAACCAATATTGTCATTTTGCCTTAAAGTTTGTCAAAGTCGATTCTGGTAACAAATGTAATAAATTCTTTCAAGTAGATCTTGACGAGATCACAGTTACTTATCGGCCACTGACCTCCTTTTAGTCTAGTGTTTAGTTTTAATGCATCCCTTTCACTTTTGAGTAAGGAACACTCATATATCAAGTGATCCACTGTCTGTTCTTGTTGACCGCACTTGCACGTTGCACTTTCAGCAATTTTGAATCTGTAATAGTAATCCCTAGTCTTACCGTGACCGGATAGGATGGCTGTTATTTGGCCGTTAAGTGGGATCCTCTGTTTTAGTCGATCCTGCACTGCCGGGAAAAACCCTTTGCTGGAATTTCCTTTGGTTGTCTTCTCCCATTGGTCCTGCCACCTGCGTAGTCCTTTCTCCTCTGCTTCCCGAAGGATGTGAGTTCTAGGGATTTTATTGTATATTACCTCCCCACTGTCTTCCTGTGCAGCTTCCTTCGCCAGCTGGTCTGCTATTTCGTGTCCGTAAAGTCCCACATGTGCCTTCACCCAGTTTATGTGTATAGTCCAACCATTGTCCTGCAGACGTTTGATTTTAGCCTTTATTTGTTCTATTGTTGTGTTGCGGCATGTTTCTCTATTAGAGTGATGATCATTGCTGGATTTTGGAACACATTGCGTACTTTAAAAACTGTACTACACAAATGCTCACACATACACACTCACACTAAAATTAATCTTTGTCGTTTTATATATATTGCATATTATTATTTTTCAGAGCCTTTACGAGTTTGTGCTACAGTGCAGATGGCAGTTGCATCTTGGCTGGTGGACAGTCGAAGAATGTCTGTATATACAATGTTCGAGAAGGCATGCTGCTCAAGAAATTTGAAATCACACAAAATCGTTCTTTTGATGCTGTTGATGTAAGTCATAGAAAGACTTTCTTCTAATTAATTAGCATTGCATTGTGGGTGACTAAAAGGAAGGGCGAATATTCTCCATTCTCTTTTCTCGGTTTCCAAAATGATTGAATGGAACCTAAATTAACATCACTTATTGAGGCAAGTCTGTTCACCACAGATGGCAGCACAAGGATTTTGTGAAGTGACAAAACGATCTTGGACACCTTTTAATGAGTTTGCATTGTTGTTGTTGTTTTCTAATGCCAGGCATTTGACAAAGTCATTTGACCTCTTGCACTCCAATATTTTTCAAAGATATTATCATGGCCAGCCACTGAAGCACAGATTTTGAGGTGTTCTGAATCCATTTCTTGGTTTGAGTTGCACAATGGGCAGTGAAAATGGCAAGTTGTAGCCGATTTAAGTGAACACCATATTTTAACGTTTTGGTGGCTACTTCATTCACACACAACCCCCAGAATGTCGCAAATGCTGGGTAACTTTCGGTGCTGGATCCCGGACTCATTTCACCGGCATTATCACCTTCATTTCATTCATATTCCAAATGACCTAGATGTAGATACAGCGTAGTAAAATAACCCAGAATGTCTGGAGGTCAGCACTAGGAACAGAAAAGTAGAAAGAGGAGGAAGGAAAGTGAAATGAACCCCTAGGCCTCGAATGCTCTCATGCTGTCGGGGTCGAAGAAAGTAAGAGTTCAGTCAGAGGATTGGATAGGAAAGGGTAAAGAGGTAATTAGGTATTGAATAGAGGAAAATTATACCAAATTCAGTCATTAACTCATCAAGCTGACCAGTGCTAATTGATGAGTAGCCCCTCCCTTTAGTTCAGCTTGTAAAATTATGCTTACTAACAGCTGCACCACAGGAAGGTAGGGATGGGACAGTGGGTATTTGTCCAGGTTGGTTCCTTAAAGCCTTCAATGGGAAGGATTAATGGCTCTCCCCCCTGTATCTGACAGATACCGGTACCTGTCTCTTTTCTCGGTTTCCAAAATGATTGAATGGAACCTAAATTAACATCACTTATTGAGGCTAGTCTATTCACCACAGATGGCAGCACAAGGATTTTGTAAAGTGGCAAAACGATCTTGGACACCTTTTAATGAGTTTGCATTGTTGTTGTTGTTTTCTAATGCCAGGCATTTGACAATAAAGTCATTTGACCTCTTGCACTCCAATATTTTTCAAAGATATTATTATGGTCAGCCACTGAAGCACAGATTTTGAGGTGTTCCGAATCCATTTCTTGGTTTGAGTTGCACAATGGGCAGTGAAAATGGCAAGTTGTAGCCGATTTAAGTGAACACCATATTTTAACGTTTTGGTGGCTACTTCATTCACACACAACCCCCAGAATGTCTGGAGGACCACACCTGCTTTTGGTCGACGGGTCCATTGGACCTAGCTGGGAGATCTTGTTGATCACCAGCTTTCCCTCCTTAAGCCACTGGAGGACGATTTTAGTGCCATAGCAGGTCAGCACTAGGAACAGAAAAGTAGAAAGGGTAGGAAGGAAAGTGAAATGAACCCCTAGGCCTCGAATGCTCTCATGCTGTCGGGGTCGAAGAAAGTAAGAGTTCAGTCAGAGGACTGGATAGGAAAGGGTAAAGAGGTAATTAGGTATTGAATAGAGGAAAATTATACCAAATTCAGTCATTAACTCATCAAGCTGATCAGTGCTAATTGATGAGTAGCCCCTCCCTTTAGTTCAGCTTGTAAAATTATGCTTACTAACAGCTGCACCACAGGAAGGTAGGGATGGGACAGTGGGTATTTGTCCAGGTTGGTTCCTTAAAGCCTTCAATGGGAAGGATTAATGGCTCTCCCCCCTGTATCTGACAGATACCGGTACCTGTCTCTTTTCTCGGTTTCCAAAATGATTGAATGGAACCTAAATTAACATCACTTATTGAGGCTAGTCTATTCACCACAGATGGCAGCACAAGGATTTTGTAAAGTGGCAAAACGATCTTGGACACATTTTAATGAGTTTGCATTGTTGTTGTTGTTTTCTAATGCCAGGCATTTGACAATAAAGTCATTTGACCTCTTGCACTCCAATATTTTTCAAAGATATTGTCATGGTCAGCCACTGAAGCACAGATTTTGAGGTGTTCCGAATTCATTTCTTGGTTTGAGTTGCACAATGGGCAGTGAAAATGGCAAGTTGTAGCCGATTTAAGTGAACACTATATTTTAACGTTTTGGTGGCTACTTCATTCACACACAACCCCCAGAATGTCTGGACGTCAGCACTAGGAACAGAAAAGTAGAAAGGGTAGGAAGGAAAGTGAAATGAACCCCTAGGCTTCGAATGCTCTCATGCTGTCGGGGTCGAAGAAAGTAAGAGTTCAGTCAGAGGATTGGATAGGAAAGGGTAAAGAGGTAATTATGTATTGAATAGAGGAAAATTATACCAAATTCAGTCATTAACTCATCAAGCTGACCAGTGCTAATTGATGAGTAGCCTCTCCCTTTAGTTCAGCTTGTAAAATTATGCTTACTAACAGCTGCACCACAGGAAGGTAGGGATGGGACAGTGGGTATTTTTCCAGGTTGGTTCCTTAAAGCCTTCAATGGGAAGGATTAATGGCTCTCCCCCCTGTATCTGACAGATACCCTTTTGCAGCCGAGTTTGCATGTACAAATCTTAGTATCTTTATATCTGACTATTGATCAGATTTTTTTGTATTCAACAGATGTTTGAAAAAAAATGGGAGTGTACGGGTATAAAAAGTTATATACATCAGTTATTTATAGATTTCAAAAAGGCATATGACTTGATTAAGAGAGAAGTTTTATATAATATTGTTATTGAATGTGCTATTCCAAGAAACTAGTTAGATTAATTAAAATGTGTCTCAGTGAAACATAGAGCAGAATCCATATAAGCCAGTTTCTGTCTGACACTTTTCCAATTCATTGTGGGCTAAAGCAAGGAGATGTACTTTTATTTTTTAACTTTGCTCTGCAATATACCAAAGGAAAGTCTAGGAAAACAGAGAGGGTTTTGAATTGAACGGATTACATCAGCTGCTTGTCTATGCAGATGACGTGAATATGTTAGGAGAAAATCCACAAACTATTAGGGAAAATACGGTAATTTTACTTGAAGTAAGGAAAGAGATAGGTTTGGAAGTAAATCCCGAAAGGACAAAATATATGATTATATCTCTTGATCAGAACATAGTATGAAATGGAAATATAAAAATTGGAAATTTGTCCTTTAAAAAGGTGGAAAAATTCAAATATCTTGGAGCAACAGTAACAAATATAAATAACACTCAGGAGGTACTTAAATGCAGAATAGATATGGGAAATGTCTACTATTATTCGATTGAGAAGGTTTTGTTGTCCATTCTGCTTTTAAAAAAATCTGAAAGTTAGAATTTATAAAACAGTTATATTCCTGGTTGTTCTGTATGGTTGTGAAACTTGGACTCTCACTTTGAAAGAGGAACAGAGGTTAAAGGGTGTTCGAGAATAAGGTGCTTACGAAAATATTTGGGGCTAAGAGGAATGAAGTTACAGGAGAATGAGAAAGTTACACAAAGTAGAACTGCACACATTGTATTCTTCACCTACCATAATTAAGAACATTAAATCCAGACATTTGAGATGGACAGACCATGTAGCACATATGGGTGAATTCAAAAATGAGTATAGAGTGTTACTTGGGAGATCAGAGGGGAAAAGACCCTTGGAGAGGCCGAGATGTAGATGAAAGAATAATATTAAAATGGATTTGCGGGAGATGGAATATGATGGTAGGGACTGGATTAATCTTGCTCAGGATAGGGACCAATGGCAGGCTTATGTGGGGGCAGCAGTGAACCTTTGGGTGCTCTAAAAGCCATTTGTAAGTAAGTATCTCAGTATTATGATTTTAACATTTTGCTAAGTCTGTGACATAAAATGTACGACAGTTTTATATTGTAAGTAGAAAACTAAAAAATGGCTGTTAACTTGATCTCAGTACAATGAAAACTGATATAATGATAGGTCCCGTTGTAATGGTAAGTTTTATTGGTCTCCATTACAGTGGTGGACAAATTTTGGAGGAACCCCAATGGAAACATTGTAATATTTTTTTTTTAATTCATTTTGTTTTCATGTTCAGTATTTCACTTTTCACTTGGTATTACCCTCTTAAAAATGTATTCCCGTTGCTTCCTCTACCCTCTTTCGTACTTTTGTTGATCAATCTATTTTTAGCTATTTGAATACTTAATGAAAATGTAATTAATTTAAATCTTTGCTATGATCAAATCCAGATGTGCAAGGAGTATTTTATTCTATTCCTTTACTGTGCTATGTGCAGGATTTCATAAACCGAAGAAAAATGACTGAGTTTGGTAACATGGCATTGGTAGAAGAGCGAGAGGAGAGGGAAGGTGGTGATGTTGTCATCAAGTTGCCAGGAGTGCGGTCTGGAGACATGGCAGCGAGAGTTTTCAAGCCAGAAGTGAGGGTGTATTGCCTGCAGTTTTCACCTACTGGTGAGTTCACATCTACCTTTATTTTAGGTTTACGTAGGGCATGAATCATAGGCGTCAATATTCTATCGTGCTCGCCCTTATTGCTTCCTACGATAGTGTGGAAGTGTGAATTGTTTGGAGGGAAGAAATCAGTTCAGACGTGGCCATGGACGACTATGATTTGGCTGGACCTAAGATGGTTCCATTTAGGTTTGCTTTGGCTACTGTGCAACAGGAGCATACACAAGGGGAGGGGTTACCGGGTTTGAAGGGTTTGAACTCCCCCTCCCCCCTTGAACTTTTTTTTAATCACATATTTCGATTTGAATGTTTTGTTATCCATAATCGTTTTCCCTTCTTTAATTTTCACTGTCAGAGTAACAAAATCTACATCGACATAAGGCATATAGTCATCCTACCCCTCCTTCAATATAACCCCTGTGCCTGGTGCTGCGGCAGGTTCGAATTATAATAATGCCACCTTTATCTTACAGAGATCTACTGCCTACGACTGACCGCGCAATAAAATTAATTCGACGTAATATGAAATTTAATTTGTTGTGAAACATATTGGAAAGGTTGTTTTGACAGTTCTGCAGTGCAGATGTTAAATATTGTGCATTGTCGATTTTAAACTCATTTTAATAGTGGTATTCTCTTGTTCGTTAGTTTGAGTTCTGACTTCATAGTAAAACGTTTATTTAACATTTTGTACATTTGACAGTTCATATGTTTAATAATAATAATAATAATAATAATAATAATAATAATAATAATAATGCACAAAATTTAAAATACCGATAATGTAAATTGTAAACAATATTTTAATAATGACCCCCCTCTTGACAAAATTCTGCGTATTCCACTGGCGCCCTATTATATGTAATGTTTGTACAAGTCCAACAGGTGGCATTTGTGAATCCGACACCGACAGGTTAATTTTAGTAACACAACGATGTCCTAGATCTGTTACACTGATTGTACTCCATGCGTTGCTATTGCCAAAAAACAGACATTGAAAAACATCTCTAATTGAACCGATTATTTTTGAAAGGTCACATGTCCATTTTTGTCAGTTATTTTGCTAATGGTTCTTTATAGTGCATTCAGATATTTTTTTTATTGGACGACAGAGGTGTAAAGTTACATTTACATGCATAAATTAATGGTAACATCACTAAAACTTAAGTGTAAAAAATAATATTTATGATGGGCTTGTGCCCTTTCAATAATAAACAATAAGTAAAATGTAATAAAATGAATAAATGCGTTTTAACTATTATTGACTAACAAATATTTAAGAATATAACCGTTAAGAAAATTATTATTTCGCTACGGCAATATGTCTTATTTCTCAAATAAAGCAATTTAAAAGCATAAAAGCGTTTAAGTTTCTTCATTAAATACTTCCTCTGTAGTTTTCAGTCATCTTCATTGTTTTTTTCTTCTAGCGGCTACTGGGAAATATCTTCAGAAAATTGGAGTTATTCAGGAAGTACATACTGGATAACCTGGCTGACATCTTCGACTTTCTTCTTATATATTGGAACTCTTCCATAATATGATTTACTTTAAAGTAGTTTCAAGTCATTAGAATACATCGCATTAGTTCTATGCAGTAACTTGAATGTGTGTGTCATTAGTAACATAAATATATTCATATGCAACCACTGCAGGCCTACCCGGGGACTCAGTACCAAAAACCATCACTAAATACTGTGAAATTTAAAAGTATATTTTCTGATCTTTAGGCACTTCTTTTCCTAATGATTCAACTACTCGCCATTTTGTAACTGTTGTAAACAAAGGATTGAATCATGAGATTTTATATTGTACATCATGCAAAGAGTGATGGTAGGTCACATGTCCTGAACACGTGCCCTTTCAATACTAAACGGAAAATTCTTTACACTGTAACATTCGGTAGAGTGTACATACTTGTGCCTTTTCTTCAGCAAACGGTGCGCTACAGTAAGAAGAATATGATGGTGGTCATAACTCAATTTGTCAAAAAAGTGGACATGTGACCTTTCAATAATAATCAATTCAGTTTCACAACCACCTTCTCAATCATGGTTATACACCTTTCTGTTGAATTGTTGTCTGTTCTCCAATGGCCGCTTTTGGGATCATTTAACCCATTTTGCTTCTAGCCTCTCAGTAAAGAGCAATAAAATTTTCTGCACTGCTGTGCTTTTTTCTTCAGTTTATTGCATTGAAGCAGATTTTTTTTTGTTCATTGATGATCCTGGTAGTGGACATTCTTTTGTGTTGTAAATTCCAGTCTTGCAAAGATGTGTTGCAAGGCAGAAAGACAATATAGGGAAATTGCAGCAATTTGAGAAGACGAACTAATGTGTGTTAATCCAAGTTTTCTTAAAAGGTGTGAGAAATGTGTGGTGGCACAAGGACATCATTTTCAGTATCTTCTATGACAAAAGTAGGTGGTTGTTTTAATTTGCATGAACAATCTACAGGGTGTTCCGAAACTATTCGTTCAAAATAATACAGGAGGTAGAGAACATCAAAACAAATATATTTTGTAATGGTACATATGGTCCCTGAAGGCAATTTCTGATCCTAGGGACGATTTACACAGAAGGTAGTTTAGCATGCTAATTACATCAGTGGCATTCACAGGAACTGCTCGAATGCGCGACCATTAGCCTTCTTCTGTTTCCACAACGGTTTCATACACCAGCTGCTTCATATGCCCCCAGAGGAAGAAATCCAGACACGTGAGGTCAGGTGACCTGGGTGGCCAGGCCACGGGGCCACCTTGGCCGATCCATCGATTCCTTCTCGAAATATATTTGTTCTCATGTTCTCTACCTTCTGTATTAATTTGAACGAATAGTTTCGGAACACCCTGTATATGCTTGACTTAAGGGGCTATGAATTCCGACTCTATCGGCAAACAGCGTGCTTCCAGCTGCCATGCACTGCCATACGTTTATGGATGAACGTCTATTTGAAGGCTCTGTATTTACGGATTTTTTTATTTACCTCTACAGGTCAATCATGGGCAGCCGCCACTACAGAGGGCCTACTTATTTACTCATTAGAGACAGGCATGGTGTTCGATCCTTTTCAACTAGAGATGAGTATTACACCAGATGCTGTTAAGAAAACACTCAAAGATTGTGATTATGCTAAAGGTAAGTAATAGATCAATTCATTATACAGGATGTAAGGGGTATAAGTGCTACTATTTTAACTGATGATTATTCATGCCATAAGGAAGAAAAAATGTCCTCAGAATTTTGTTCTAATTGCAATATTTAACTAATTATTAAAGTTTAGAATATGCTGGTTGGAGAGGAGGAGGTTTACAAGTACACATTACAGCTCAAGCGGGCACAGACATACCGGTACAAAACAGATGCTCTGTTCTAATGCAGGGGCGGACAGGGCAATTGTTTACATAAAACGAGTAGCAAATACAAACTTTCAATCTTATTAATAGAACATTATGTTAAATTTACATTTTATTTAACAATATTGCTCAATTTTTTATTGTACATATAAAAAATAAAAAATAATGGTTTACTGTACAAAATCACACCAACTTTTTCTCTAAAAGCAAAATTTTAATCTCTCCTGCTTCCGTAAAGCACTATCATTTTTAAAGAAATTTCTCGTAGTGTGATTTTCGAAACAGGATAAGAAACTCCCAGTTTCTAATAATCGTTGAGAAACTGCTACAAAAGTTCGCTGATTAGGTAACCTTCTTTGAGGAAAATGTTGACGGTACATCCTTCTTGCCGCACTTGAATTACGAAGACTTTCTCCATAAATTAATAACATATCATGATATTCATGAATTGTGAATGACATTGTCAGTTGTTTATCGAATAGTCCTACCTGTACTGAAATGCTAGTCCACTCAGCAGGAGCCCTATGTACAGGGAGCTTGAACTCAGCCGATCTGTACGTCTGTGCAGACTGCTGTCAGCAGCATGAATCCTGCTAAACATGTTACCACATCTCTCACGCCAGAATATTAACAAATTTAAGCATGCATTATTATTTAATTTCACGAACACGTAATAGAACACATAAATGTTTATTTAAACTAATATTAACTTTTTGCTAGTTATACCTACTGATGTAATTGTTCTTGTAATTTTACTTACGATATAAGCAATATAACGCAAATAAAAGAAGGAAAGAAATATTTTTTCTGGGAAAATTATGAAGTTTTGACCCTATGTTGTATGGACATTTTCTGATCCTGTAGACTGTCCCCGATGACTATGAAAAGGACGGCACTTATACCCCTTACACCTTATAGTTTCATCTTGATTGGGTTGGGATGTTTCTGGTTATGTCTCCTGATATGTGACACCTTCCTGGTTGTCCTCGTGGCTTGTCGTGTTCGTCATGCTTGCCTAGCATTACACATGGTCTGACAGAAAGAAGAGTCACTTTTGAAATTGAAATAGAATGCAAAGTAAATGAGTTTAAAATGTGAATTTATTATTAAAAATCACTGTATCAGAAAGCATTTCACTTACAGTAACCATTTCTTGAACATTAGACCAATAAGATGGCGTCTATTGTTAATGTATTCTTGCAGTCAGGACTGGAAACTCCTCAATGCTCGTTGCAACATTTCAGGAGAGATTTCTGCCATTTCACATATGATGTTCTACTTTGGAGTTGAGCTGTAGGCCTAGCCCTCGGTCTGTTTTCGTACACCTCATGTGCTCTTAGATTATCCCCACAGGGTTGCCAGATATCCTAATTTAGGTGGGATTCTTCCAATGTCCCTTGTGGAATCCTGATTAAAGGCATTCGGGATTGGTAAAAACCCCAATTTTACAGATATTAGAGCATATTTAAACAAATTAGCATTTATTTCCAATTCTCCAATATTTTTATTTGTACACTGACTCAAATGACAACATTGTAAAAGAGGTAACTTAGCTGATTGTGCAAGACCAGAGTCCTATTGTAGTGTTGGTTAATCTGTTTCAATATCTAGTCACTACTCTCGGAATTAATAAAGAGTGTATATTTTAAATGCTTTCAGTTGAAAAAAAAAGCGTTTTTGATATCATATTTTTCTCTATTGACAGACATAATAATATATTATAATTATATACTTAGATAGTTTAGTGAAATAGTTTCAAACGTGGATTTATCATAGATAGTGAAACTATTGCTGTCCTATGTAGAAGTTGCTGCAGGTGTTGCATTTGAGTTTGTTTGAGTTTTTTTATTTCGTTTGAAAAATTTATAAATTCTCTATGAGGACAAACAGTCATCATTAAATACCGAAATTGCACTAAAAAAATTAGTCTTTCCTATTGTTAATCAACAGTTAAAACATTGTCTAATAATCTAAGGGCAGTGCAGTATTTTATAAGAATTGTAGGTGTCCTTAAACTTTTTGGCAACACTGTACATGCATTTTTTTATTACAGAAAATAAACAGAAATCTGTGAGTATAGTAAACACTTGACTACATTATAGAGGTCGTGTTGTGTAGGGGAAAAAGTCCGTAAGTTTTTGTTGCAGAATAACGAATGAGTATTTTGTGTTTGCAGCCCTCATGATGGCCATCAAGTTAAACGAGCAGAATCTGATTCAGGAGGTCATAGAGTCTACAAAACCTAGTGATGGTAAGTGGGATTGTCATCCTGTACAGGCGCTATCAACTGCTAAAATAATCCTAGTTGAAGTAATGGTAGTTCAAATGGCACATACTTTATCATTATACATCAAGATGTTGCCCTGGGTAGCATAGTCGGTTTAGTCCTGGCCTTCTGTGCTCGAGGTTGCAGGTTTGATCCCGGCCCAGGTCAATGTCATTTAAGTGTGCTTAAATGCGACAGGCTCATGTCATTAGATTTAGTGGTATGTAAAAGAATTCCTGAGGAACAAAATTCCGGCACACCAGCGACGCTGATATAACCTCTGCAGTTGCGAGCGTCGTTAAATAAAACAATTTAAATTTACATTGAGATTCGGTAAAGTACTGGAGAAGCTTTTGCTTTTGTTTAATTACCTGAGATATTAAGATCCCTTTTCAAAAAACAGGAAGCAGGATGGCAAGGGTTACTTTCAGAAGTTATGTTTGGTTGCTTTTCTACATTCAGTTTTATTATCTTATCCGTTCATTAATAATACAATACAGTACAAATGGCTTTGAAGGAACCCGCAGGTTCATTGCCACCCTCACATAAGCCCACCAGCGGTCCCTATCCTATGCAAGATTAATCCAGTCTCTATCATCATATCCCACCCCACTGAAATCCATTTTAATATTATCCCCATCTACGTCTTGGCCTCCCCAAAGGTCTTTTTCCCTCCGATCTCGTAGCTAACACTCTACTGCTGTCACGCCAGGAGAAGGCGGCTGAAGTACTTAGACGGGGTGGAGGGGAAACAGTCGAGCATGCGCACCTCGCTGTTCACTGCAATATTCCTGTTTCACAAACATCTACTGCACGTGTCTATGAATCTTTGCGACTTTGTGAAAACAATAGTGGGGTTTTTATTGTAGTGTTTTATTAGTTTCAACAAGACAATTGTTTTCAGTATACCGCAAATCTTTGTATTGCTATAGTTATCCTTTGCTTTTCATCTTAATAGTGTTGATAATAATATAGTTTATAGAATTTATGCTGTTGTATACTGTTATTTAGGTTTATAGCAGTTTTTTGTTTATTGTAAATATGTCGACAAAGAGGAAACAAGGACTGACAATCTATAGCGAAGAAAGGAATATTATTAGAAGTGCAAAATCATTCTGTGATGAAGAAAAAGAACAACAGTGCCTTTGCATTTCTCTTACGAAACCTACAGCAAAGGTAGAAAAGTACTCTAATCTATCCACAAGAACAATACAGCGTGTAAGGAATGAAATGAAAGACTGCACAGAAGAAAGTGCGTTGTCGACACCCGAGGTAGAAAAAAAAAACGGAAACGTCCAGACTACCGAAATGCAAATGTAGATGACTTTGACCGAAGATTGACAGAAAAGATATAATTGAGAATTTTTTATTTGAAAAAGAAAGAGGGCCACTGGGGTAGCTCAGGAGGTAGCGCGTTTGCCTGCTGATCTGCAGTTGCGCTCGGGAGTGAGTTCGATTCCCGCTTGCGCTGACTACCTGGTTGGGTTTTTTCCGAGGTTTTCCCAAGCGGAAGGCGAATGTCAGGTAATCTATGGCGATTACTTGGTTTCATTTCGCCAAATACCATCTCACGATCATAAATTCAATCGACACTGAAGAAGCTAGTAGTTATTACAATGTCGTTAAATAACAAGTAAAAATGAAATAGTACCAAGCTGCAACAAACTTCTACCCTTTTACAAGAGAAAATTGATTTGAAATGAAAGACAACATTAAGACGAATACTGAAGAAAAAGGATTTCATGTGGAAGAAGTGTACAGAAAAAAAATTGAGGAAAACACTGTAAATTAGAATACGTGAAGATATCTACAGCAAATAGGAAAGCTTAGGAAAGTGGAAAAACCAGATTTTGTATCTGGACGAGATACGGATAGATTAGGCCTACCAATTTAACGTTTCCCAAGTGCTGGCACGATAAAAATGTTACGGGAGTTTTGACTACCACAAATGTGTCCAGAACACTCATTGTAGTCCATCAGGATGGGGGGGTGGGGCTAATGGCTTTGTTGAGAGATTCGAATTAATATACACGGCTGGAACATAAACAGACGATTATCATGGACAGATCATACTCCAGCAATTTTGAAAAATGTGATAATGATAGTCATAGCGACAACACCGAAGATGCGGAATCTTTTATGTCTGACTCCGTTCCCTTGTAGCCAAGTAAGTGGACTGAAGTTTTCAGGTCAGAGTGTAGCGTAAAGTTCCCCCGTCCCGCCTATCTACTTTCCGCGCCAACTCGTAGCGCGAAGACAGTATATGCATTTCTGATTCGCGCATATGTGCTACATGCCCTGCTCATCTCAAACGTTTGGATTTAATATTCCCAATTATGTCAGGTGAAGAATATAATGCGTGCAGTTCTGTATTGTGTAACTTTCTCCATTCTCCTGTAACTTCTTCTCTCTTAGCCCCAAATATTTTCCTAAGAAGCTTATTCTCAAACACTCTTAATCTCTGTTCCTCTCTCAAAGTGAGAGTCCAAGTTTCACAACCATACAGAACAACCAGTAATATAACTGTTTTATAAATTCTAACTTTCAGATATTTTGACAGCAGACTAGATGACAAAAGCTTCTCAACCGAATAATAACAGGCATTTCCTATATTTATTCTCTATTTAATTTCCTCCTGGGTGTCATTTATATTTATTACTGTTGCTCCAAGATATGTTCATTAATATTGTCATTTAAAAATACTCTATTGCATAAAAAGTTTTTTTTAATGTGATGCATTTGTTAAAACAGAATCTGTAAGAGATGCAGAGGTGGTTTACCAGTAGGCTAAGTAAATACAATTTCTTCCTTACTCGACTTTCTACAAACGACCTTAGTAAGAAATTTAAATGAGTCTTCACCTTCCGACCAAATATTAATTCGCGGGTGCTTGTATAAAGGGGGTTAAGTCAAATTGTCAGATATGTAAATGTCTCTCCTTTGGTACTGAACATAATGCCTTTATCACAAAATACGGAGCACTATAGCTGCGTCATCAATGGAAGAATGACTTAACTCCTTCAACACAAGGAAGAAGTAATCTTGGCGAATTCAAATCTGTACTTATCCCATTTTGGCCAATTCGTACTTAACCCCTTCTACACAAGCACCCGAAAATTTAGGTGGTGTTTCACACTAGCACAATGCAATGTAGTTCTATATAACAGATATTTGTTTACCAAAGTGGAGATATTCTATTCCTGGGTTCAAATAACAGTTTCCTTTCTGAATGTATATGTTGTTTTCTTGAATAAATAAATGATTACAGTATATTATGTAAATATTGAAATGGGAAATAATGGTGGAATGATGAAAACTGGAATCCCGAACTAAACTCTCATGAACTTCGGCTTTCTCTACTGCAAATCCGACTCCCCCATCACAATCTTCATAAGCTAGTGCTTTTCCAACTGAGCTATTCAAGGCAGCCTAAGTCATTCCTTAAATTAAACTTAGAATTCACAAGCCTTGTTTATTCTGCCATTTATCGAGGATGAAAGTGGAGGGATAAAAATTAGAGAAAAAAGGTAGTGGCAAATTTTTGGATTGCCTGTGGAGGCATGTGGGGGCATGTAGAATATAAGTTTTTGTTGATATGATTGCAGTGGAGCTAACAGTGAGGTCACTCCCAGAGGCGTACATGGAAAGAACACTAAAATTTGTGGCGTCCAGCCTGGAGTCTACATGTCACATCCAGTTCTACTTGATGTGGGTGCAGCACATCCTCACTGTGCATGGTCCTGTGTTGCAGGCTCACTCAAAGAAGGCCCAAGTCATGCCTATCTTTCTTACTTTGCAGAAGAACCTCACCAAGAAGTATGAGGATCTTGCTAAAATGTAAGTGCTGCGTTATAACACAAGTCATACCAGGTTTTGCGTGCCATAGTGAAGTTGTTGTTGTTTTCTAATGCCAGGCGTTTGACAATAAAGTCATTTGACTTCTTGGACTCCAATATTTTTCAAAAATATTATCATGGTCAGCCACTGAAGCACAGATTTTGAGGTGTTCCGAATCCATTTCTTGGTTTTTGTTGCACAATGGGCAGTTAGGGGACTGATATATTCCAATTCTATGCAGGTATTTGGTCAAACAATCATGGCCTGTTGCCAATCTAAATGCAGCTACAGACGATTTTCGTGGTAAATCGGGAATTAACTGTGGATTATGATGCAGAGAGTTCCATTTTTTTTCTTGAGATTGAGTTATCAAATTTTGTTTGTTGAAGTCTAAGTATGTAGATTTAAATCTTTTCACAGAGTAATACGTAGATTTAGTAACAGGTCTGTAAGTAGCAGTGCTGCCCTTCTTTGCTAGTGCATTCGCATTCTCGGTGCCCAGGATTCCACAATGAGATGGTTTCCATTGGAATACAATTCTTTTATTGAGTGATGTTAATTGAGAGAGCATTTTAGTTATTTCTACTGTTTGAGATGAAGGTGTGTGTTTAGAGACTATTGATAGAAGAGCTGCTTTGGAGTCTGGCAATATAACTGCATTCTTAAATTTATTGATGTGAAATAGAAGATTTCTGAGACTTTCACTTATTGCAACAATTTCTCCATCAAAACTTGTTGTTCCATGTCCAAGATATCTATAAAGTGAGAAGAGACAGCATGTAACATCTGCACTGGCACCTTGTTCTCTGGAGATCAAGGATCCGTTGGTGTATAAATGAAGCCAGTTTTGTGGAGGGTACCTAATATTAATTGTCTCTAAAGACAATTGTTTCATTATGTCAGTGCTTACTTCTGATTTCAGTATTTCTTCTGTTAAATTTAGATTATATTCTACATTTAATAGAGTTAAAGAGTTTGGTTTAATTTGTAAGTTTTCTTTTAAATTCGGGATATTGATTTTTTGCTTTAATTCTTGAACCATGGATATAAAACTTTTTTTGAGTTTTCAATCTACAGAGAGGACTGTATGAATGTCAATTGTTTCCTGGTAATCGATAAGTTTTTCATATTGAATCAGTGCTTTTTCTTCTATTGTCATTTTGATGCTGTTAATATTAGTGAGGAATCTCATAGAATCTATTGGAGTTGTTTTGATTCCACCAGTAATGAGCCTGAGAGCTTGGTTTTGAACATATTCTATTTCGTTTATGAAAGGTGAAGTAATTAAAATTTCTCCACAGTATGTCAGCACTGGCTGTATTAACATTTTGTATGTAGTGTTCAAAGTATTCCTAGAGCATCCCCATTTCTTTTCTGCTAGTCAAGTAGAACATACACAGCATATTCATGTTACAGCTTGGTGCACCATCTGCATGGTCTTATCTACTTGTTTGGCTGTAACTGAAATATTTAGTCATTGCTATAATATGGCATATTGTGATTGTTGTGTAGCTAAATATTCTGTCGAGTTATTTCACAAACAATGAAACATACACCACATAGAACAGACATACATACTAAACAAAGACAACAAACACGCAGACAACACCATATATTGGCACAGGTACGTAGATGACTTACTAATACTATACAAAGGAAACAAAAGACATTCAAAACCTACATCAACACACAAACAAAATACACCCAAAGCTACACTACAGATTAGAAATTGAAAACAACAAATCCATAAATTTTCTAGACATCACAGTAACAAAAGTCAACAACAAACACACATTCGAAGTCTACAGAAAACCCACAACAACAACACACATACACAACACATCCAATCACTCAACACAACACAAACAAGCTGCATTCCGAACAATGGTACACAGACTACTCAACATACCAATGAACCAACATGATTACAAAGAAGAGCTAAACATAATCAAATGCATACCACAAGAAAACGGATACAATCCTAACATAATAGACAACATAATACGTAAGACAAAACATAATCATAAAAACCATAAGAATACAACACAAACACAAGAACACAAAAAATACATCACACTAACATACGAAAACAAAAACACACACAAGATTGCAACCTCATTCAAGAAATTAAATTACAACATCGCATACAGAACAAATAATACTCTACAAAAACATCTCAACACAGAAACAACACAAACAAACAAATACAGCTACATAGGACAGACAGGCAGATCATTTCAAACACGTTACAAAGAACACATCACAGTCATAACAAAATTATAAAACATTGACACATAGCAGAACACATCACAAATGCCAACCATACATACAGACATCAACACAGACATGGAAATTCTACACATCCAACCAAAAAGCCAGAAACTAAACACACTAGAACAATACGAAATATACAAACTCACAAAAACACATCCAAATGAAATTCTCAACACACAACTCAATTTCAGAACACACACACTCTTTGACTCCACATTACACTACACAAACACACCCCCACAGGAAACAAAACAAAGTGCGCTAAGACCAGGAACAACCAGTTCTGATGATGGCCAATAGCAGGCCGAAACATGTTAACAAGGTAACATAAAATTTGACATGTGAAAGACACATAATTACGTTTTCCACAATGAAAAAACTTTACTATATTGGTATAGGTGTGAAATTGTAGTATTTATAGCAAAAATGTTTAAAAAAATGGCATTTTATAGCATTACTGATGGATTCCATGCATTATGAACTGACGTTCAGAATACATTTTTCTATAAAAAATCTTGTTTAAAATATATGATACAGTTAATCAATTAAATTTGACCACATGGTTTGAAAAAGAAGGTATTGGAGGTTATGTTAATTCAGAAAATTCATTTCAGAAACAAAATTTGTGTCCTGTATTGAATGTAATATTTTTCGTTACCTACTGACATAAATGTAAACTCATTTTACAGTTGACATGTTCTTTTCTCAATTTCTCTAAAAGTTCAGCCCGAAAATGATTTTCAAAAAATCCAGTTGGAGAAGAAGGTTTTAGCTTTCATGTACAAAACTGAGATGAAGTAATGGACTACTCTTCCAATTTGCGAAGTAAAATAGTAAATCTTTCAAAGCAGAGGTCGTCGATCATGCTCGGATGGTTGCTATGAATTGTGGAACCTAAATGGAGCTGCGTCCTGTGCCGTGGTGTCATGATCTAAGGCATCCTGCCTAGGACTTATGTTACAGAATGCGTGATGGTTGAGTCCTCTTGGGGGAAGAAATTTTCTCATGCAATTTCGGCCAGTGTATGGGACCAGTGCCCACTCAGCATCATAATGCACTTGGGGAGCTACAATAGGTAGTGAAATTTAGTTACGGAAGCCAGCTATAACGGCTTGGGGGGACCACCGTGCTAACCACACAGTACCTCCATTCTGGTTGGATGATCGTCCACCTCTTCTTCGGCATGAGGACGTGAGGCCAGCAGCTGACTGGTCGGTCATGATTCTTCATGAGCTGTCGTGCGTCTGATTGAAAATGGAGCTGCGAACATAATTTCAGTGAATCGCATTACATTTTGAGGGAAAACTGAAACCGCTCTGAAAACAGGTTTCAACCTCTAGAAGGAAACTGGGGCATTTTGGGGTCACGAGAAAACTTTTCGGAATATTGGAATGTAATAGGGTCATTTGCAGAATTTGTATAACAAATGACGTCCATCAATTCCTACCCTTCCCATTATTGCATTTATAACAATAGAGTTATAAATTCCTAACAGTGAGTAGTTTCAATAATAATGTAGTAAACGTCACAAGAATTATTTCCTTCATGTGAAATATTTCACGAGAATAAAATAAAATTCTCATAGTAACAGCTAAAATGCTGTGTCCATACTAATTAAGTTTTTAATTAAGATTATGGCCAGATAAAGGTTCGTTTAATAATGTAATTGAGAAAAAAATCAAAGAAACATTTGATATTATCAAAACTTATTCATTTATGTCTGAGTTTATATTTCCTTAAATATTATTGCATAACTACTCTAGTCCAGTAAGTCAGTAAGGGTCTGTTACACCATTTTGTTCCTATGGATACACAGTTGAAAAAGAAACCCCACAGATGTCAGCACAAGCCAAGATGATGCACAAAGAGTCATTTTGATTGTACTGCTATGTTCACCCATTTTGATTTGGCGAGATTGTGTGTCATACTCTTGCTTTATGTTTTAGTCTAAGCGTGCATTTTTACTCTGTCAGATCTGTTTGTGTTGTGTTTTCCACAAATAACATATAAAGTCAAGATCAAGAGGACATAATAGTGCACGTGTGCAGTAGTTAAGTTGCTATTTTGAAGATTTTTAAGCAAAAAAATTTTAGGTTAGCACATGCTTATGTTTGCTTTGTCATGTCTGTTACCTGTCAGATCTGTTACTCCGTCATGTCTGTTACATCATTCAAAACCGTGCTGTAAAGCAAGGTGAGTGTACAGTGGTTGATTACTATGGCAGAGACATTGCACTATATTAATACATGCAGAATATGCACTAAATAGTACTTTAATTTTGACGTTCTCAATCGTCCATTTGTTATACAAATTTTTCAAATGACCCAGTACCAAATACTGGGATTGTCTCAGTAAAATCAGGATGGCTGGTCACCCTGCTATTAGCACAACCAGTGTCTCGCCACTTTCTGAACAATCTTACAACAGAGAATTTTGATGGCACACTTTACTCGAAGCGGAGGGATGTCAGGCAATACTGAGGGGCTAGATTTCCCCTCCACTTCTCGTTCCACTGTGCTCAGATTCTGTGTAATCATCTCGACAATCATTCAGTGTAAGTGTAAATCTAGCCATATCTGCCTTTTGCAACTTTTTGATTGAAGATACAAAAGTGTAAAATATGAGAGTGGTACTGAAAGCCAATAAGCTGTAGTGTATGTATCTGGGACAGAATAATAAAAAAAATAAGATGTTTCAGTAGTATGGAGAACATTTGGCTTTGGATGTTAACAGTTTTAGGATCATTTATGAAAGTTTTTATGCATATGTGTTGTATATTTTTATTGCAGATGCGACTTCAACAAATACACTATGCAATTCCTTGTAAGACTTGGACAAAGCAAAGCTGCAATAAAGCAGGAGGACGAGGAAGAAGAAGAAATGGAAGTGGCAATGGAAGGGAATAAGGAGGAGGATGACAGTGACAATGACGACATTGTCAGTGATGAGGAAGAAGAGGAAGAAGGAGAAGAGGATGAGATGATGGAGGTTAATTCAGTGAAAGGTAAATCAATTTTATTGTATCTGTGTAGAATAAATTGTACAGGACAAGTCAAAGCTAAGGGACCAACACTTTTGCCATCTCTTGGCACTACAGTCTGGTAAACAGATCGCTAGCTCTCATGGATAACATTCTTTCAATTTCACAGGACTACAGTCTGGTAAGTGATCTCTAGCATAACTTGTGAATTATTTATTTAAGGAACTGGGGAGAATGGAGGTGATGTTCGGTCTCCTGAATTGAACAGAGTACTGTTTATCATCTTTCTGAAATGAGTTCATGCTGAACAGTATTGTGATGTTTTGGAGCATGTTAGGAAGTCTATTGAAAGGGAATGCTATATCATAGAGTGACTGTGTGTCCTAAAAATGCAAGGTCATTTATTGAAAATGCCACGAAAAGACAGATGTAACATTCACTCATTCATGGAGTTCTGCCCAAGGGCAGGTCTTTCACTGCAAATTCTCCAATCTTTCCTATTTTCCTGCCTTCCTCTTAGTCTCCACATATGATGCATGTTTCCGTGTATCTTAATGTTGCCTATCATCTGATATCTTCTTTTGCTTCGAATTTTTCTTCTGTTCACCATTCCTTCCAGTACATCCTTCAGTAGCCAGTTTCTTTTTAGCCAATGACCCAGCCAATTTCTTTTCCTCTTCCTGATCAGTTTCAACATCATTCTTCCTTCACCCACTCTTTCCAACACAGATTCATTTCTTATTCTGTCTGTCCATTCAACATGCTCCATCCTCCTCCATACCCACATTTCAGATGCTTCTAGTCACTTCTCTTCACTTCGTCGTAATGTCCATGTTTCTGCCCCATACAATGCCACACTCCACAAAAAGCACTTCACTAGTCTCTTCTTAGTTCTTTTTCCAGAGGTCCGCAAAAGATGTTTCTTTTTCTGTTGAAAGCTTCCTTTGTCATTGCTATCCTCCTTTTGACTTCCTGGCAGCAGCTCATGTTACAGCTTATAGTACACCCCCAAGTATTTGAAGCTGTTCACTTTTTCCATTGCCTCATTTCGAATTCGAAAGTTTGAAACAAATCTATAGAACAGAGAAACTACTTTTCCAATGTACTTTGTTAAGTTACTTATGGTCTTATGGATGTTTTCTTTATGAATTATGGGTAATTCAGTATAATTTCAATGCTTTTTATTGCCATATTTTTGTTGTTTTTAGAGTCTTTTTAGGCGCCTAAAATACCATTTTTTAGTGCCTTTAACTTTCGATGTCTAGCAATATATTACTCGTCAGCGACGTATTCTGTGGACGGGGAAAGGAACTGACCATTCTACCTCATCTCCTGGCTTAGTTGCCTCATGAGTAATGCCTTTTTGGTGTCAGTTATGAGTACAGTCCGGATTTTTATGTAATTGCATATTTTTTCCTTAGTATGTAGCTGTCTTAAAACTCAAAATGTTGATGATTTAGGCTAATTTAATTTTAGTGCTGCATATTTTTACATATTCCGTACAATATTATATATTTCAAGATAATGACGTATTTTTACATAAAATTAACATCCGTGTCATATGTCATTTAATTAGATAAGTGCCATGTATAGAAAATAATCATTATTTTAGCATAAACTGAAACGAAATAATAAAAATATTTACAATTTTGAACTCAAAGTTGTCAGTATATAACGGGATACAAATTTCAGCCTTCAGGATTGGACAACCACTCAGGTATAACCTGGTACTCGTTTCCCTGCTAATTCTGCCATCTTGCACTTCGTTCTTGATCCTGGAAAAACTTATGTGATTGACAGGTCTCACTATATAATCTCATGTCAGTCGATGTCTAAGCAGCTAAACTTTTAATTGTCTATTGTTACGTGGTGTTTACAGAGAAGAAGAAAAGGGCGAGTGTCTAGGATACAGGGCTGCAAATGGAGAAGATACGTTTTGTTATACTGGATGTGGCTTTACCTCTTATTCTAATATTCACTTGATTGCTTCGTAAAGATCTTACAGAATTCTAAAATTGCTTGTGAGGTGGTATATATCGATTGCAACTTGAGTTGAATTTTTGAAAGCATAAAAAAATTGGAAACTATCGGACTTTCACTTACGATATCGATAGACATCGTTAGTAATGTATAAAAAAAACTCATTCCTCTCCTTGAAATTGGAAATAATTAAGTCGTGAAAAAATTCGAAGCAGTCATTGAAAGAAATCGGAGTTATGTCAGTTTATTTACTGTTAGACACATCCTCAGTAGAGAAACGTGGAACCCTGTCAGGCATGTTGAAACTGATTTTAGAAATAAATAACAATTTTTTTACTCTCTGTACAATTTTGATATTACATATTTAGTAGAGTGACCAGATTCACATCGATAAAAAGGAGGGCATTGTTCTTAAAAAAAAAAAAAAGAGGACAAAAAATATGTATACTTAGATTTAGGCTTAGGCTTACATTAAACTTTAAATTAAATCAATATCTATTTTACTGGAAAATAATTATGAAAAACTTAATAATAATGATTTTACAGTTAGCTAGCTATGAAAGTCAAGGGAACTATAATAATTATTAAAGAGGACAGAAAATATCTATTTAGATTCACATTCGCACCTCGATCTCTCGATTTACTAGCTACCTCTGAGCAATTACCATAACAAGAAAGAGCAAAAAGAGTTATGATCGTTGGCAAAGAGTATATTCCGTCAATGCTGCTGCCACCTACTTAGCAAATTACTTGAAAAAGACGTCAAATCAGATAATTTCAAAATATCAGGCATACAAGTTATGAAAAGGAGGACATTTCTTGATTTTTAAAAATCCGCCCGGACCCCGGACAGAGGCCTAAAAAGGAAGACATATCTGAACAAAAGAGGATGTCTGGTCACCCTAATATTTAGTACATATTTTGAGGTTTTGTTACATATTTTTAGAATCAATATTAGATAAAAATCCAGACTCTACATATGAGGTTCCAACCTGTATTCGAACAGTTGACTTAATTACAACATGTCATAGGGAGAACCTGGCACCATAGTATAGTCCAGATCACCTTACTTAATACCCTAAGGGTGAAACCTAACCATTCTTCCTCTATTACTACATATGCTAGTGGATTATAGTGATTTTCTAGCTCTCAGGTTGGATTTTCTTTTACCAACTTCGTTTCGAATTTCGGTACTGATAAATACTACAACTGGCAGTTATTTTCTAACTGTTATGTTGGCAGCAACAATAATTTCAGTTTGCAGTAAAAGAAATTATGAAAATGCAAGTAGGTAAATATATTTTTAGGTTAGGTCTCATTAATCGTAAACTGTTTAGTCAAAGCAATGAATTTCATGTTGCCAGACAAAATAGATTTTAATATTAGATCATACTAATCCTGTTGTTGTTGTTTTCTAATGCCAGGCGTTTGACAATAAAGTAATTTGACCTCTTGCACTCCAATATTTTTCAAAGATATTATCATGGCCAGCCACTGAAGCACAGATTTTGAGGTGTTCCGAATCCATTTCTTGGTTTGAGTTGCACAATGGGCAGTTAGGGGACTGATATATTCCAATTCTGTTGTTGTTGTTTTCTAATGCCAGGCGTTTGACAATAAAGTCATTTGACCTCTTGCACTCCAATACTTTTCAAAGATATTATTTCAGCCACTGAAGCACAGATTTTGAGGTGTTCCGAATCCATTTCTTGGTTGGAGTTGCACAATGGGCAGTTAGGGCACTGATATATTCCAATTCTATGCAGGTGTTTGGCCAAACAATCATGGCCTGTTGCCAATCTAAATGCAGCTACAGACGATTTTCGTGGTAAATCGGGAATTAACTGTGGATTATGATGCAGAGAGTTCCATTTTTTCCCTTGAGATTGTGTTATCAAATTTTGTTTGTTGAAGTCTAAGTATGTAGATTTAATAAATCTTTTCACAGAGTAATACGTAGATTTAGTAACAGGTCTGTAAGGAGCAGTGCTGCCCTTCTTTGCTAAAGCATCCGCATTCTCGTTTCCCAGGATTCCACAATGGGATGGTATCCATTGGAATACAATTCTTTTATTGAGTGATATTAATTGAGAGAGCATTTTAGTTATTTCTGCTGTTTGAGATGAAGTTGTGTGTCTAGAGACTATTGATAGAATAGCTGCTTTGAAGTTTGACAATATAACTGCATTCTTAAATTTATTGATGTAGCATAGAAGATTCCTGAGACTTTCACTTATTGCAATGATTTCTCCATCAAAAGTTGTTGTTCCATACACAAGAGATCTATAAAGTGAGAAGAGACAGCACGTAACACCTGCACCAGCACACATAATATGCGAGAAATTCAGGAGGAAAATACACTATATCATAAATTTTTTAACTATTTAGGAAACACCTCGCAACATAAAGATGAGATGTGGTAAATAAGCAAGACATTATTATTGTTAATACTGTATTATTATTATTATTATTATTATTATTATTATTATTATTATTATTATTATCATTATTATTATCATTATTATTATCATTATCATTATCATCATAATCATGATTATCATTATTATTATTATCATTATGATTATTATTATTATTATTATTATTATTATTATTATTATTATTATTATTGTCGTCGTTGTTGTTTCAGTTCGTCGCATTGTGATTTTACCCTCTTTGGTGATATCTGCTATTAGTTGGTAACACTGAAGAGACGGCCAAAGTAGATTTTTAGGAACTACACTTACGTGATCCTCGCTGTAGATACTGCATGAGACAAGCTGAACTAGTGCAATATAACCTTCCAATGAGTCACGTGGTTAATCTATAAACGTAAGATTATTTTGTATGTTACTGCATAAGTGAAGCACATAGTAGTTCATTTATACATTTATTTATCTATTTGTTACAGATATGGATTCTGATTCAGGAGACTGAAACTTGCCATTGTGCTGGAGAGATTATCAGGGGAGAAGAGGCTGTGAAATATGTACTACAACTTAGTGTTGTAATATTTAAGTATATAAAATAAAACTTTTATACTACATATGCTTTTTCTCTGAAGTTTAAAAAAGTTAATGCAATATTTAATCGAAAACATCACCATCAGCAACAAGACCAATACCACTACTATCACCAACAATAAGACTACCGCTACTATCACCAAGCACTGCCACTACTAAGACCATCACCATTATAATCAATATTAAAGACCACTGCACTACTACAGGCACCAGTAACATGACCATTGCAGTTGCCGATGACGAGCCCACCACCACTGCAAACTAATACCTGTTCCTTTCCTAGGACTTCTTAGTCTCATCCTGTTAATAAACTATCATGCAGATGATACTTTCCTATTGCATAGTTTGTGCACCAATTGAAGAGGCACACAGTAGCATCGCGATTAAGGTCTTGTGTTGCAAACCCGAAGGTCACGGGTTCGATCCCTGATGGGTCATCGCTTTCCTCCATTGATGTAATCCTTTCGGCCCCACTATAACCTTGGGGTTCACTCATTCTGTAAAGGTGCGTACACACGTAGCAAACAAACGAAAGGCAAACAAATGAATTTGCTGATTGAAATCGGAACGTGTGGACGACGCAGCAAAGGCAAACCGATCATTTGATTTGCCTTCGGTAGTGATCCGTCACTTGTCGGTACATCAAAGGAAGTTGGTATTCACTGTGGACAGGATTTGCCACTTGTTTGCAGTTTGTAGCAGAATGCAGCGATTAGTTTAATTTCACCAACAGGACGTTGAAACTCGAGTGCACTGAAGAAGCTGTCATCAAACTTATTGATGTATATAGGAAGCAGGAAATTTTATGGCCATATTTTACACAGCAATATTTCGAAGTATGTTTCTGAAATGAGACAGAAGTTGTGAAACTGTCCCAATTCAATTCCATGTAAATCATGAAGCAAATCAGTGTCTCTATATCGATTACGACTTCCGTAGAGTGGCGTCTGCCACCATCACCTTTTGTTTTTTAACTTTCCTTTTGTTAAACTGCCTATAATAATAACAACAGCTACACTTTCTATAATTATATCTTGTCTGCTATTACTGCTGATAATCAGCAAATGCGAATGTTCTCTGACCATTTGCTGATGATTTGTATGTTGCTCCGAACAGCGAATGAACAACGAAGTTTGGCTTCATCATTCATTCATTCATTCATTGTTCGTTCACTACGTTGTATGCACCTTAACAGAAATTAGTAGCAGGGGAATTTCCTTGGGAATAAAAGAGGCAAGCTGTAGAATTCATATCCTTACCGTATCTAATATCAATTGTTGCCTAAAACAGAAACCTTGTCCTCCTGATACTCTGTGGGCCTCCAATAAGGATAACTTCACCTTTACCTTTTGACTTACCAACTAAAATAACTACTGTCTCATGAAATAGTACTGTATGTTCAATGACTAGGACATACAACATTTTTGTCAATTTTGTTGCAGTTTTAAAATGTTTAACACTACTTTGATTTGATATACGATACATTTCATATCAACAATTACATCCATGTGATGTGGACCTCACAATTTTGTATCTGGTACCACTGTTACACTCAATATAATTAGAAACCTGAATTTTTAGCATCTGTTTTTTTCCAAGTTATTATCTATTTTTTTCCCAAAGGAAACTTTGTGCATTCTGCCTTTCAATTCTCAAAAGATAACATTGTGAACAGTTCAGCATTTTCCTCCTTCATATTACATGGTCTGTCTGAAACAACAGCACCATACTGTGATAAAACACGTTCACTGTCAACACTGTTTGTTGGTGCCCACAGTACTTGCAAACAACATTCTGAAAATGCTTTATTCTCCAACGGGGCAATTGCAAAATTTACAAAAAACTATCTTGGTGTCTGAAGCATATTCATGAACAATTATAGTTGTTCATCCCATTTTACGAAGGAGCATGTGTCTCACAAATTCAATCTACTTTGCCAATATAACTAGAATAACTACTCAATTCTGCTGTGATCTCAAAAGCAAATGGCTGAGTAAACTGACGCGACGCATTTTAGCCAAGCTCATATCGAATATAGAACTTGATAATCGATATTACGATATATATGTCAACCTCCGACCTTCATTATCAATATATGAAATTTATCAAATTGAGCAAACAGTTATTGTTAAAGAGATAATCGATCGACATGTTTGAGTATTTAAGAAGTGTATATATACTACTGTTTGTGAAAAGTGCAACACCCAGAAAGAATGCCACGAATGACTCCAACTCGGGGAGATGTGTAGAACAGTGCACCACCAATAATTGATTACGTTTCTAGAGATATGGTGTACACATAGGCCCAACAGTGATTTCTCTTGTGTCACCAGCAAGGTCAGTGTTATGCCTTGCTCAGTCGTGCAGAGCTTCCAAAGGAAGTGGAAACATGAAAGTTAGTGAAGGTGTGTCTCGTCAACGTGGAAGGGCGCAATATCAGCACGTGAGTGAGTTCGAACGGGCAGAATGGTTGGTCTCCGGGAAGCAGGTTTGTCATACCGTGACATTTCGGCTCGTACAGGGCATGCTGCTACGACAGTGATGCGTGTGTGGAACCAGTGGATAGAAGAGGGTCGTATGCAGAGACAAGCAGGTACTGGACCACGTAATGCGACCACAGCAGATGACCGCCATCTTGTCCGCATGGCTGTGCTGGACCGTACAGCTTCATCAACAGTGTTGAGTCGACGTTGGAGTACTGCAACAGGTGTGGAGCTGTATGCGTCAATGGTTTGTCGTCGCCTTTTGAGGGCTGGACTATGGATCGCATGTCGTTGTGTCGGCTTCCATTGTCCAGAAACCACCATCACCTCAGACTGCAATGGGCACGTGAACGCTGATACTGGCATGCTGAGTGGCAAAATGTAGTGCTTTTGGACGAGTCCCACTTCAACTTGTCCTGCAATGATGGCCGCATACATGTTAGATGCTACCATGGTGAACGCATTCTGAGAGTCTGCATTGTTGAGCGGCATAGTGGACAAACACCTATTATGATTGTTTGGGGTGCCATTGGATACAAAATGCGATCTCACCTCCCATGTATTCAGGGCAATCTGAACAGCTACCGCTACATTAGGGAGGTTTTAGAGCCTGAGGTACTGCCCCTCCTTCAGGCAACTCCACATGCCATATTTCAGCAGGACATGCCTGGTCACATGTGGCGAGGATTGTGCAAGCCTTCTTTGAAGAAGTATGGGTATCACTGCTTCCCTGGCCTGCACGTTCGCCAGACATGTCGCCCATCGAACATGTCTGGGATATGGTTGGTCGGCAACTTGTTCGTCATGGTCCTCCGGCACCCACACTTGACGCTTTGTGGACTCGCATACAAATTGCATGGAGGGAGATTCCCCAGCAACATATCCAGGCCTTCTTTGATTCCATGCCACGATGCTTAGAGGCTCTGATTGCAGAGCATGGAAGCTTCACACCATACTGAATCTCACGGTCACAGATCAGGTACAGTTCTGTAATTCTAATCATTTGTGTATTGTGATGTACCTAATATGAGTTGTCAGTTTCATTTCAGTCACATGTATCCTTCTTGGTATTGCATTTTCCACAAACATTAGTGTGTAATATGTTGTTGTTTTCTAATGCCAGGTGTTTGACAATAGCCATTTGATCTCTTGCACTCCAATATTTTTCAAAGATATTGTTATGGTCAGCCACTGAAACACAGATTTTGATGTGTTCCGAATCCATTTCTTGGTTTGAGTTGCACAATGGGCAGTTAGGGGACTGATATATTCCAATTCTATGCAGGTGTTTGACCAAACAGTCATGGCCTGTTGCCAATCTAAATGCAGCTACAGACGATTTGTGTGGTAAATCGGGAATTAACTGTGGATTGTGATTAGTGTATAACATATAATGTGCTTTTCGCTTGGAAAATAGCATTTTACTGATAAATTTATTTATTTATTTATTCTGGCGTAGTTAGGGCCATCAGGCCTTCTCTTCCACAACACCAGGAATACAAATACAATAATAGAAATAAACAGAAAAAAATACACTATTAAATAGCATTTTTCTCGTGATTTCGCAATTTGATAGGAAATTCGCATTTTTCTCATTTTCAATTCTGCTAGAAAATCGTGGTAAATCACCTTACAGATGAAGAAAAATACTTTCTAACCCACAGTTAAAAAATTCACGGATTTCGCAAATGCGAAATTTTCAGGTCCCTACTTATAATTTAGATTCATACCACTTACTTATATTCCCTCATTATTGTATTCTACTCTTTCTCCTACACTCATATAACTGTATCTTTTTTTTTTCTTCTTTTTTTTTTTTTTTCCTCTTCACTATTTGCTATAATCTCTTACTTCTGCCCCCATCTAAATTCTTCTATACTCCCGCTTTTAAAACCTAATGATTTAATTTAATTAATTCAAAATTGTCACTTTTACTACTCCTTTCGTGATTTCCAGTTCACTTATATCGAACTCACTCAGTGTACTAATAATACTTTTTACTAATCTTTACTGAGCCATTATTCAATAAGTTCGTTATTATGTCTGTTTTTTGTGTGGTTCATATTTTCTTATCTCACTTATTTTCTTCATTCTAAGCTTCACTACCTAACTACCTTCTCCACCATACTCTTCGCCTATTTTCCTTGTTCCTATGCTGATGGAGTATGAATGTAATTTTTTGACGTGTATAATGCAATTTAGTTACAAAGTTTTCACTATTACATACGAGGAAATTTATTAATGAAAAAGTATACTGACAAACCATGAGCATTATTTGTAGTTTTTTGAAAATGGTATTACATGATTCCCTAGATTTGGCACCAACTATTATTCTAATTACTCTCTTTTTGTAGTAGGAATATACTGTTACTATCTGTAAAATTTCCCCAGAATATTATTCCAAAACTCATTACCGAGTATGCAAAGTATATCGTTTTTAAGGTATTGATATTTACTATCTCTTGCATAGATCTAATAGCAAAACATGCTGAATTTAGTTTGGGGGTAATTTCTTTAATATGATATTTCCAATTTAACACATTATCGATTTGTAAGCCAAGAAATTTGGTTGTTGTTTCTATTAGGGACCTATTGTATCAGACGTTGCTTCGATTTTCATCTGCCACCACGCATTGAGCTTTCAGAATGTAAGAGGGGGCAGCATCTATGAAAACAGAACTTCGAGACGTGGGAAAAAAACATGCGAAGATCGTGCCAAGGTTACCAGCACAAACGTGACATGATTACTAGCGTCAGTTTGTCGTAAATATAGGTGTATATGGACTTTGTGGGCAGACTATATAATGCCGCGGGAAAATATTTTATTATCTCGAAATATAGATGCTCGACTTACGAAGGTCGACTATATTAAATAAATATGCTTGTTAAGTTTAAAATTCTTTGGGGAACGTTTTCGGATCTTTCTGATGATAATCTGTCAGATACTGAGCTACGGCTAATTTTCGGAATAAATATGAATGATAAAATTCAGTTTTTTATTTTTTACAAGAGACCTGTTCCAGAGTCTCTGCGTGTTAGCGATTGAGAAACAAGGAAGCGTTTTGAAGAGGATTACATATGCAAGTTTTTGTTGGCATTCATTTTAAGTGTTTTCTTTTCATTACGTAATTCTAAAATCTGGTTTCAAGGTCGCTGCTGTTACTAAAATTACATTTCATTGTTGATCTAAACTACATTGTACCACGTAGAGAAATTCCTTAACATTCATTCGTTAGTTTACACCGTCGTTCAGTCGTAAGTTACTTTTCATTATACCGCATTGGTTTGTAAGTCTGAATCAAGGGGAGGAATATAAGAAGGCGAAGGAAGGAAGAAAGAAAAGTAAATAGTCTGTGTGGATGTGTGACATGAACCTAAAAGGGAGAGGTTAAACTAAGGTGAAGAAAGAAGAAAAATGTTAAATGAGCACATAAATATTAAAGCACAGGTGTATATTACAAAATAACAAAACAGAATATTAAATGTGAACATAAATACTCGTAATAAAACACAAATACATAAATATGTAATATAATAAATAAAATATTAAAAGATCACATATACAACACAGAAGTACGCAATAATAAAATAGCTAAGAAGTTAAATATGTAGATAAATAAAAAAAAATATCAGTGTATTGTAATAAAATTTAAATGAACACATACATACAGGGCCCTTACTATACAGAATGTAAATAATATAAATTGCCAAAAATTACTGGTGGTAGAGCATAAATAACTGAAGAAAAAAGACAAATAATGGTTATCTTTAACTGTCAAGGTTTTCCCAGAAAAAAATGTGTTTTGTGTGTCTGAGTTTTTTGAGAGGAAAAAAAAAAAGAATAGACAGTCTTTATTTAGGCTGCTTTGACCGGTATGTACGCTGAAACAGTCGTTTGTTGCTCTGTTGTGTATTGGTGTGTTGGGCGCAAGGTCATTGCCAATGACATTTACGTTCTGTCGAAATGTAAACAAATAGACTACTATCAGTCTTGAAGACATTGCATTTTACAAATTAAAAATAAAATTATAAGAAATAATTAAATTTCAGTATACACTTGTTTAGTAGACCGATATGTTTTCTCTATGTACAAGTAATTTTGGCAGTGTATATACAGAGGTGTGAAAATTATTAGAATAATATTAATTTTAAAGGTTTTTTAATAGTTCCTTTACAAATATTAATTGAATTGTTGAATATTGGTATATATTACTATACTGATGTAGGATATATTTACTACTAACAATGCCGGAAAGCATTGTTGTACATTGGTATTTTTTTTATTTTGCAATTGTTATGGGAATTCAGAAATTATTATATTATGTTGGCGGAATTGGAAACATAAAAAATTATATACACAAAACAGATGTATACGTTCATTTGAACCTTCACAACAATGTAAACGCAAAGAACAATTTGTTTAAAGCATTTCTTAATTAATTTTTTATGTTTCCAATTTCGCCAACATTATATAATAATTTCTGAATTCCCATAACAATTGTAAAATAAGAAAAATACCAATGTACAACAATGCTTTCCGGCATTGTTAGTAGTAAATATATCCTACATCAGTATAGTAATATTATATACCAATATTCATCAATTCAATGAATATTTGTGAAGGAACTATTAAAAAACCTTTAAAATTAAGATTATTCTAATAATTTTCACACCTCTGTAGTTTACATTCTGATATGGCTGCCGTACCACGGGATCCATCTTCCAGCGATAGGTCGAGCATCAGCCGGAAAAATTCTGCTTACAACGGCGAAAGGAGAAATGGATTATGAAACCTACCTTACAGTAGATGTTGCATACAAGCTTCATATCGCGAGTATGTGTTGTCACTCGTCTAAGCTCAACAGCTGAAATTCTTATTTCATGCTCAATATTAGACTGAAGTTCCTCTAATGTGTGCGGAGTAGTGCGAAACTCTTGTCTTTCAAAGTCCACCATAAATAAAATAATGGTTAAATCTGGAGAGCGCGACGGCCACAAACAAATATTAGTCTTATGATCGAACACCTCACTCATTTTATGTAATGATTCTTGAGCCGTATGTGCGGTCTCAGTGTTTAGTTGAAATCAACCGTACAATTTTTCCTCTTCTGTCAACTGCCGAAGGAACAGCGTTAAGATTGTTTGATACCGATCCGCATTTGTCTCACGATAACATGGACCTGTTATTCTCCTTGCACTTATCGCATGCAACATGTAAATTTTCTAGCCATAATGGGGGATTTCATGCAGAATAACAGGTTTTTCGGAAGATCAATACCGACTATGGTATTAGTTGAGAGCCCCATTTAGAAGAAATCAAGATTCGTCTGAGAAGAAAAAGAGCTGCTGATCACCCTGAACTCAATTCAGAAACCAATTATTGCAATAATGCGCTCATTGAACCTGATCACCTCGCAAAGCTTGAACACGTGTGTATTCGTATGGTTTTTGGGTTCCCGAATTAGCTCTGTGATAGCACGTCTACCTCCAGACTAGCCGCCTCGAGTTCGATTCCCTGCCGGATCAGAAATGTTTGTGTAAAATTTATACCTCGGGACTAGAAGAGGTGACTGTGCACAGCTTCTACTCACTAGACTCTGTACCAATATGCCTGGGTTAAATCCCAAATCTCTCCGCAGTGCATATGAAGATAAGGCATATATGTCACTGTTGATAGTGATTCATCCGTTGGACGGGGACGTTAAACCTATGGGCCCGGTGATATTCAACAGGAGTTGGCTACGTGCTGGCACCGGGTTTCCCCTTCTCCCTTTCTAATTTTCAGCATCATCCTCCCCCATTCCCTACACTACACACACACGAACACTTACACATATACTCGCCCAGCACACGACATAACTCTCTCCACAGATACACATCATGCATAGCGTGGTCCACTGAAGTGATGTGCAACTTGAAAAATGGATCACAGCCCTGCCACCTATCCGCAATATGCGGAACCTGAATCACGCAAGTGAAGTGGGCAGGCATTAGATACACACATGTGTATGGTTTTTAACTCTAATGACATTGTTACATTTCTTGCAGCAAACTGAGAAACGTTTGTCTGTTGTGTACGTTTAGCTATTGATTTTTGTAGTGAACGCTCTAGACTGGCTCCGATTTCCTCCTATCCTGTTTTTCCTCCGTTAAAACTGTTCGTGTTCGGGAATGTTTTTGTCCGACATTGTGGTTCCGAATTTCATCACCATTCCTTTTTTTTTTTTTTTTTTTTTTTTTATGGGACATGATATTAGCATTCCGCTCGCAATAACAACTGAAAAAAAATCGCATAGCGTGTTAGGCTTGTTGCTATGGTAACAACCGCTGAGTTGCCAAATGCTATTTTGCACACCACAGTCTAGTACAGCGGGTGTCGTGATTACGTCGTGTAATCACAGACATTCAAACGGGTAGGAGGAGTTTCCTGTACATTGCTGTGTGCTTCATTCCCGTACTGAAAACAAGCAGTGGGGGTATCATGTCGCTCTACAAACTCTGTCACAGGTAAAGAAAGAAATAAGGAAGACTTCAGGGAGTGAAGGAGTACTGGATAAAGCAATAGCGGCATTATTAAGCCTATAAGAATCGGAGATTCATCAAATTCCAATGATTCTACTCCCGACAGCGAGAGCAGTGGCAGTAAAGTAGACATGGAGGGAAAGTGCCACTTCCCGCCGATTGAAGCCATCTGCTTTGAGTGGTGAGTACAAAATTATTGTTCCCTTATTGTTAATGTTAAAGTTCTGTATCTTAACAATGCTCCTTTTTATTATAGTTTCCGGACATGACTATACAGGGTGGAAGTGAAATAACCCTGCAGACTTTTAGAGCGAATAGCCTACCATATTGGTGGAAAGTTCATAGCTTCTCAGAATTTTTTTTTTCAAGTGTTTAACACCCTCTTACTCCGGAACTATTGCGAGTTAGATCGTGATTTTTGTCCATGTAGATAGAAAATCTAATAAAGAATCATTTATCCCTCTGTCATATTTCAATAACATGAGCGCTTTTCGTGTAAATTTAATTTAAAAACCACTAATTTTAAGCCACTGAACGATGCAACCACATCGCAACTTTGTAGCTAGAGAAGGAGGCGCGAGGCAGTTCACATATGCTGCGTTCGTTGACCTCTTACATCTTTATTACGATACGAGAATGTTAGCGGCGAGGTTTCCAAACTGCTGGAACTTCAAACTTAATTTTCTAATTAACCGTGCAGCTAATCACAAAACGTAATATAGGTTTTCTATTCATTTAAGTGTACCCTAGCGTCACTTTCAATCTGCAGGGCTATTTCACTTCCATCCTGTATATTATTGTTTTCACGAGTATCATTCTTATTTGTTAATCTGTCGTCTTTCTCCAGTGATTTAAAAATGACGAAACATGATTTACAATGTAGCGATAACATTCTGATATTTCTTAGCAATCTTGTTTTTGTTTACATTTTACTGCCGCTTCATTCGTGAGTATCTTAGTTTTTAAAATATAAATTCTGATGTAATGGCTCGTTTTATTGGGTCAGATGTGAAGAATATGCTATAATTTGTTATACTTTCTCTTTATTTTATGTATCACAGTTCTATGTAAAACATGAATCATTATACAGGGTGTATTTCATATCATATAAGGAAGAAAAAATGTCCTTACACTTTTTTTTCTAATTGCAACATTCAATTATTAAAGTTTACAATATTAGACGTTTCACAACGTTGCTGGATGGGGAGGAGGGGGTTTACAAGTACACAGTACAGCTCAAGCGGGTAATAATAATAATAATAATAATAATAATAATAATAATAATAATAATAATAATAATGATGTTTTATTTTCGCTGGCAGAGTTAAGGTTATAAGGCCTTCTCTTCCATTCAACCAGCCTTAATCAATACAATACATATTTAAATTACAAATATTTACACTACACTTAAAAGGTTATCCAGCAATATTCTTCAGTTTTAACGACTAGTAGACTACATATTTATTTAAATTTAGATAAACCTATAAGGTAAAGTAGTAACTTAATTTATGAGCTAATTTAATTCAATCAATTATAATTAATTTAATATTTGAGATAGCTAGTAAAATGATGAAAATTAATTTAATATAAGCTTACTAGGACTATGTTACAGAGAGAAAAAAAAAATATATATATATAAATCTAAAATATATTTCTATAATGAGAATATTAATGTAATTGCCATTAGAGGTTTTAGTTTCATTATAAGTAACAAATATTAATGAGCAATTAATCTGTTAAGTAAGAATTTATGTAATTTTGACCTAAATGAAGTTATTGTCCAACAACCCCTTACATCACTCGGAAGCGAGTTCCATTTTCTAGCAACTGAAACTGTATAAGATGAAGAATATAAAGATGTCTTGTGGTAGGGTATAATGAGTAAATTGTTATGATGAGATCTTGTACTTAGCTCATGATATGCGGATAAATTTTGAAAACGAGAAGCCAAGTTACAGACATACCGATACAGATGCTCTATTCTAATGCAGGGGCGGACCAGGACAACTGTTGTTTAAATAAAACGGGCAGAAAATACAAACTTTCAATCTCTTTAATAGAATATTATGGTAAATTTCCATTTGATTTTAAAATATTGTTCCATTTTTAATTGTATGTCTAAAAAAGAAACAATAATGGTTTACTGCACTAAATCACACGAACTTTTTTTCCAATGCAAAATTTTAATCTCTCCCGCTTCCGTAAAGCAGTATCATTGTTAAAGACATTTCTGGTTGTGTGATTTTCGAAACGGGGTAGAGACTCCCAGTTTTTAATAATCGTTGCGAAACTGCTACAAAAGTTCGCTGATTAGGTAACCTTCTTGCGGAAAACGTTGACGGTACATACTTCTTGCTGCGCTTTAATTTTAAAAGGTATAGTTAGTTTGATGTATCAGTTACGTAGCATTTTTGTTTTTCATGACAATGGGACCTTAGCGAAAAAAATTATTGTAATTTTGTCATAATATTGTGTTATTAGTATATGATTATATCTCGTGGTCAGAACATAGTACGAAATGAAAATATAAAAATTGAAAATTTATCCTTTGAAAAGATGGAAAAATTAAATTAACTTGGAGCAACAGTAAAAAAATAGAAATGACACTCTAGAAGAAATTAAACGCAGAATAAATATGAGAAATGCCTGTTATTATTCGGTTGAGAAGCTTATGTCATCCAGTCTGCTCTCAAAAAAGCTGAAAGTTAGAACAGTTATACTAACGGTTGTTCTATATGGTTGTAAACTTTGGACTATCACTTTGAGAGAGGTGCAGAGGTTAAGAGTGTTCGAGAATCAGATGCTTAGGAAAATATTTCAGGCTAAGAGAGATGAAGTTACAGGAAAATGGAGAAATTTAGCCTATACAACGCAGACCTGCACGCATTGTATTCTTCACCTGACATAATTAGGAACATTAAATCCAGACGTTTGAGATAGCAGAGCATGTATCACCTATCGGCGAAACTAGAAATGCATATAGAGTGTTAGTTGGGAGGCCTGAGGAAAGAAACCTTTGGGGAGGCCGAGATGTAGATGGGAGGATAATATTAAAATGGGTTTTAGGGAGGTGGGATATGATGCTAGGGACTGAATCATTCTTGCTCAGGATAGGGACCGACAGGGAGCTTATGTGAGGGCGGCAATGAACATCGGGGTTCCTTAAAAGTCTTTTGGATGTGTGTAGTATTGTGTTATTGAATACGGCTTGGATTTTTCAATTTTTAAGAGAGTTCATGACAATTTATTGTGGGCAAAAGATAAAGGAGTGTCGTATAAATGAACCAACATTTCCGACATAACGTTTTGAGCTTAATTGAGGAGCAAAGGCATTAGATCCCGCTAAAACCATTTGTACCGTTTACGGAGAGAACATCCTCGAGAAAGTACGGCACGAAGTAATGGTTTTCTCGTTTCAAGAAGAACCACTTTGACAAGACTGATTCTCCATGTTCAGAAAGATCGATTTGTATGAATGCAGTTTTAATACTTTAATTCACGACGTAATTCACGACGATCCACGTCATTCAACTTGGGAATTGATTAGTATGATGAGTAGTGACTAATCAACCATCGTACGACATCTGAATTCTTTGGGCAAAATTAAAAAGTTGTATGTATGGGATATGATACGTTTTAAGCGAAAACAACAAAAATTAGCACGTTACCGTTTGTGCTTCATTGCTTCGTTCAGCTCGTTAACATCGATCGTCTTCTCTCAGATTCTTCTGGTGACGAAAATTGCTGCCTCTATATCAACATCAAGAACAAAAAGAAATGGCTGCGCTCTATCAAAAAAGCAAAGCTTGTGTCCATCCACATAAGCGGATAGGACAAAGAAAGCGTTATCTGCTATGTAACCATCACCTCTGAGATTTAATGCCCACAACTCAGTCGCCTTGAGGCCGCGATTGAAGAAAAACGACCGGGAAGACTGCATAAAGTGATTTTGTAGCATCATAGGCTAATACTCGACCGCATACTGTTAGCATTACAAATGCCGTTATCCAAGACCTCGGTTGGGAGATTATTTCACAACCACCATATTTTCGTGATGTCGAATCTCCTGAAAGAACAAAGTTGCTTTTCAAAATTATTGGCTTGACGAGTTCAACTCCAAACCACCGGATTTTTTTTAAGGCGTGGAATCGAAAAACTACTAAAACTCTGGGATTCAGTCGTAAACAATGCGGGAAAATATAATGCTGATTATTTTATGTAAATAATTTTGGATTTAAAAAGCTATGAATTTATGCATAAACCTAATATTACATACTCTGTAGTTTGCTGATGAACAATTTGTAGATAAAATTATGATGATAGGCTATAGAATACGAGACGAAGAAACTTACATAAGAATGTGGTAAATGAGTTGTGTTGTTAATATGGACAAAACAATTAATTACTAGTACATGGCAATAGGGAGGTATGTAGGCCTATCAGGATTTGACTTTGGAAGATGAAATGAATTCAGCTAGTCACAGTGAAAATACAGCATCCTAGAGAACGTAGTCACTTCTAGACGGGAAATACACCACTGCTTATAAATACACCAATGTATAGGCCTACGAGCCAATCTATTAGTTTTTTCCTTCTTTTCGAAGCTCCAGAGGTCTCTCTTGTTTTCGAAGTCATTCATCACAAATTTGGCTCTAGGGAGCATGAATCGGAAAACTGCATTGAAATTTTAGAAATGAAAAGCAAAGAAAACTTAAACGAGTGTCACTTTACCACTGTACGTTTTACGCGTTGCGTAACAATTCAGTTTATTTGTCAAGTTGCGAATAACAATTCATCTAAGTACCGTCTGAAAGTCATAATGAAAGTACATTGAGTTCCTATGCAGACCGGTCCCAAGGAGTAATATTCCGTCTGCTTAATGACGGTAGTGCGAAGCGCCTGGCCCGAGGAAGTTAAGCGGTAAGGGAGGTATGTATGTATGTATTTATTCACACTGCAATGGGTATATACCCGGTGGCAGTGGTAACTAATTACACTCAATAATGGCAATAATAAACTTATTAATTAAAATACAATTAATAATAATACTAATAATTAATACTAATACTACTACTATTAATAATACTACTACTACTAATAATAATAATAATAATAATAATAATAATAACAACAACAACAGGGAATATACTAAATTAAATGAAACGATCACTTAAAATAACATTTGAAATATTCTAATTTGTATCTTAAAACTAAGATCGAACTAAAACCCACGAGTATATGTTCATATCTGCACAAGTACCTTTCAACATTACACTCATTTCGCTGTCAACTCACTCACTGCCCTGGAACTACGACACATTTCACTGATTCTATCCTGATTTCACTAACACTTCAAAACATTTCACTGTTCAAATTCTTTGCACTGCCACTATAAACTATAAAGCTTCACTGACAGGAACACGTTTCACTTACACAGCACACTTCACTGACACGACATACTTCTTCACTGATACAGCACACTTCACTGACACAACATAATTCTTCACTGATATAGCACTTCAATAACAACATATCATTAACACCCTTTAAATACTGTGTATAATTACCGTCTATTAGTAAGGTCCTTAAGCCTATTTTTAAATGCATTTTTGGTTGTTGGTAAAGCCTTTAGTAAGTCTGCAGGTAAAGCATTCCAGTCCCTGATAGTACGATTGAGAAAAGAAAACTTTCCAGTGTCCGTCCTCTGTCTTCTTTCCCTCAATTTATATGAGTGGTCGTTCCTTGAAGAGTAATTTGGCGGCTGCAACCTATTTTTTATTTCTCTCCAGGCAGGCTCACCTCTGTATGTTTTGAACAGTGCGCATAATCGAATTCGCGTTCTCCTGTCCGTGAGTGGGATGAAGTGGGGTCGGTCTGCGTAGGGAAGCGTGCGGCGTGAATGTACAGTACATCACACAGTGACTTTCAAATCATGAAGATGTTGTTGAATTAAAACCTGGCTGTCACTTTCAGACAAAATTATGTAATTATATGTTATAGTTCCGCCATTAAGAAAGTATAGTGTGCGCATAAAGTCCGTAATATACCTATAACATGTGTATGACAAAAGATGGAATGTACCTCTTAGGAGTCCAAAACATCAGTATGTGTCCTGTGGTCTCTGCATAGCCAAATGCGCTGCCTTGCTCTGTTCATGTTCATCACCATTTTTGGGGTCACTTTCTGGAAGGCTGAGTATTCCCCCCCCCCTAAAAAAAGACATTGTGGCTGTGAGAACTGCGTTAAATCGCTCATTCATCTGAAAACATATTTAGGTGTCGGGACATTGTTGGAAATTGTTGCAGCATCACAACATAAGCATTCACACATCTGTCCATACCGGAATCTGATAATTCATTAACTTTCAATGGATTCCAACATTTCACTTGCAGGTCTAATTTCATGTGTTTTTACTTGGCTGAATCTGATATTACCAACTCAGCAGCACGTTTTCGCGTGGATTTAACCGGCAATTACTGGAAAAATTCAGCCACACCTGCACAACCTTGTGAATTATCTTCCACTTCTCGGCATGTCGTGAACACTGTCCATTGCAAAATTCTTCTTTTCCCATTGTAATGTCTTCTTCGTCGATGCTGCCTTCTCAAACCTCACAACGAATTCAAGTCATCTGTGATATTTTTAAAGAGGTGCCGTTAATTTAACACTTATGCACCCACACAGCAGCTACCAAGCACTCCTCAACAATGCAATCACTTGTATCAGACTTCTCAATAATGCAATCACTTGTATCAAACTCAATAATGCAATTACTTGTATCAGATTCCTCAATAATGCAATCACTTGTATCAAACACAATAATGAAATCAGTTGTATCAGATTCCTCAATAATGCAATCACTTTTATCAGACTTCTCAATAATGCAATCACTTGTATCAAACTCAATAATGCAATCACTTTTATCAGACTTCTCAATAATGCAATCACTTGTATCAAACTCAATAATGCAATTACTTGTATCAGATTCCTCAATAATGCAATCACTTTTATCAGACTTCTCAATAATGCAATCACTCGTATCAAACACAATAATGAAATCAGTTGTATCAGATTCCTCAATAATGCAATCACTTTTATCAGACTCCTCAATAATGCAATCACTTTTATCAGACTTCTCAATAATGCAATCACTTGTATCAGATTCCTCAATAATGCAATCACTTTTATCAGACTTCTCAATAATGCAATCACTTTTATCAGACTTCTCAATAATGCAATCACTTGTATCAAACTCAATAATGCAATTACTTGTATCAGATTCCTCAATAATGCAATCACTTTTATCAGATTTCTCAATAATGCAATCACTTGTATCAAACACAATAATGCAATCAGTTGTATCAGGTTCCTCAATAATGCAATCACTTTTATCAGACTTCTCAATAATGCAATCACTTTTATCAGACTTCTCAATAATGCAATCACTTGTATCAAACTCAATAATGTAATTACTTGTATCAGATTCCTCAATAATGCAATCACTTTTATCAGACTTCTCAATAATGCAATCACTTGTATCAAACACAATAACGCAATCAGTTGTATCAGATTCCTCAATAATGCAATCACTTTTATCAGACTTCCCAATAATGCAATCACTTGTATCAAACACAATAATGCAATCAGTTGTATCAGATTCCTCAATAATGCAATCACTTTTATCAGACTTCTCAATAATGAAATCACTTGTATCAAACACAATAATGCAATCAGTTGTATCAGATTCCTCAATAATGCAATCACTTTCATCAGACTTCTCAATAATGCAATCACTTTTATCAGACTTCTCAATAATGAATTACTTGTATCAAACACAATAATGCAATCAGCTGTATCAGATTCCTCAATAATGCAATCACTTTTATCAGACTTCTCAATAATGCAATCTCTTGTATCAAACACAATAATGCAATTAGTTGTATCAGATTCCTCAATAATGGAATCACTTGTATCAGACATTGCTTTTACTTTCATCTGCCACCACACGTTGAGCTTTCAGTGTCAAGAGGGGGCAGCACCTACGGAAGCAGAATTTTGAGAAAACACTTGCAAAGGTCGTGCCAAGGTCACAAGCACAAACGTTGCATGATTGCTCATTCAGTTTGTCGTAAATATAGGTGTATACGGACTTTGTGCGCACATTTTAGTGTCCTTCGTTTATCTAGAAAACTCCTTCCATCCTGTGAATGCCTGCACAAATAAAGCAAATTCATATCTTTTCTCTCTTTGAATGCGAAGTCTTGTTTTAGTTATGAACGTATAGGTACAGATTAAGAGTTTCCTTGTAAATCCCCAAACTGTACTATAACTCATTTGAAGATGGCTGGAAATATGACTACTCATTCCATAATATTTATTTCTACTTATTTCATTATATTTTGTCTGAAGCACCTCTTCTGCAGTGACGTCGTTTATTACCTTTGGTTTTCCAGATTTCTTCTTTTCAATAACAGAACCAGTTCTCTCAAACCTCCTCCATAATTACCAATAGAACAGGAGCCTTCTCTTTTTGCTAAACCTTCTAAATTTTATTAGACCTCGAGAAAGAATTCTATTGCTTTCATAATAACATTGGACTTGGACCAGCTCTATCTTAACATTTAGCGACAGATCTGCTCTTCTCAAAAAGAGCAAATCTTAAGTTCGTGATTTTTAGCGGTTCATTCAATCATTCATTCATTCATTATCTTCCATAGATCTTACATGAGCAATGAAGCTTTAAGATGTGGAACAAGTCAAAATTTTACAATATTACAATTACAATTTTTACAAATTTGTACAATATTTTACAATTTTTACAGTTTTACAATGTAGTAATTTTCTACCATGGTGAGGTGAGGTCCGAGGATTCGCCAAAAAGATTACCTGGCATTTGCCTTTTGGTTGGGGAAAACCTCGGAAAAACCTAACCAGGTAATCAAATCAAAGGGGGAAATGAAGTGATGCCGAGGACTCGCCATAGATCACCCGGCTTTAGTCCCTCGGCTGGGGAAAACCTCGGAAGAAACCATTCATTGAGACCAAAGGGAGATCCAACCCAAGCCCGAAAGCAGCTCCCGATCAGCAGCTCAGCGAGTCTGCCGACTGAGCTACATCGATGGCTCTACTAAAAAATACAATACATAGCCAATCATATTATTAAATTTACAAACGCAAACGATCATTCATCAGTTGATCTATATGTATAATACAAAACAAGTTAATTAAATTTAAGGGCTAAACAATTCCATCAGTTGTGATATACACACATTGATAATACATATCATGCAAACTACTTCAAATTACAAATACAAACAATTTATCAATAGAGCTATAAAGATTACTGTTCAATTTAAAGCATATACAATTCATCGGCCAAAACTATACAAACATATACAATACAAAGTAAGCAGATTAATTCAATTTACAAGCATACTTTCATTAAGCTATACAAATTTGTACAATTAATATCAAGTAGGTTAATTCAATTTATAATCATAAACAATTCATCAGTTCAGCTATACAGACTACTATACAATTTACGGCATATACAATTCATCAATTGCGCTATACAGACTACCATTCAATTTACAGCATGTACAATTCACCAGTTGAGCTATACAGACTACTATACAATTTACAGCATATACAATTCATCAATTGCGCTATACAGACTACCAATCAATTTACAGCATGTACAATTCACCAGTTGAGCTATACTGACTACTATACAATTTACAGCATATACAATTAATCAATTGCACTATACAGACTACCATTCAATTTACAGCATGTACAATTCACCAATTGAGCTATACAGACTACTATACAATTTACAGCATATACAATTCATCAATTGCGCTATACAGACTACCATTCAATTTACAGCATGTACAATTCACCAGTTGAGCTATACAGACTACTATACAATTTACAGCATATACAATTAATCAATTGCGCTATACAGACTACCATTCAATTTACAGCATGTACAATTCACCAGTTGAGCTATACAGACTACTATACAATTTACAGCACATACAATTCATCAATTGAGCTATACAGACTACCATTCAATTTACAGCATGTACAATTCACCAGTTGAGCTATACAGACTACTATACAATTTACAGCAAATACAATTCGTCAATTGAGCTATACAGACTACCATTCAATTTACAGCATGTACAATTCACCAGTTGAGCTATACAGACTACTATACAATTTACAGCATATACAATTCATCAATTGAGCTATACAGACTACCATTCAATTTACAGCATGTACAATTCACCAGTTGAGCTATACAGACTACTATACAATTTACAGCAAATACAATTCATCAATTGAGCTATACAGACTACCATTGAATTTACAGCATGTACAATTCACCAGTTGAGCTATACAGACTACTATACAATTTACAGCATATACAATTCATCAATTGCGCTATACAGACTACCATTCAATTTACAGCATATACAATTCATCAATTGCGCTATACAGACTACCATTCAATTTACAGCATATACAATTCACCAATTGAGCTATACATATATAATTTACAGCATATACAATTCATCTATTGCGCTATACAGACTACCATTCAATTTACAGCATGTACAATTCACCAGTTCAGCTGTACAGACTACTATACAATTTACAGCATATACAATTCATAAATTGCGCTATACAGACTACCATTCAATTTACAGCATATACAATTCATCAGTAGAGCTACACAGACTAGTATTCATTTTAAAAGCATATACAATTAATCAGCCAAACTATACAAACATATTAATAGTAATTGCATCTCTCTTTCTCGAATTCAGTTTTCGAAATATGTCTTCCAGTAGGCACGTGAAAAGAATTTGGAAAAATTTGGATCGCCTCGTCTTACACCCCGTTTTAGTTTGAAGGGTTGCCCTTCCCTTTCTGTAACTACTTGCTTGTTAGATACCCGGCACTAATTTGTGCCCGCTTATACTGTGTAAAAAATAGTTATGACTCACTTTGTACCGGGCTGTGCTGAATAGTTGAGTGGTGAAGTAGTATAAAAAAGAGTAGAACTCGTCAGCATGTTTACACACTCGATTGAATGGTTCTTGTTATCAAGCCTGCATCTTAAACTTTGACTCTCTTCTGGGGAAAAAAAGTCTAACGTGTCTTTGAGGTTGAACATCATCTGCATTCCATCCTTACAAAACAACTTATAAAGAATGAATCTTGTTTTTAACAAAACGTGTGTCCTTGAAAGTGTTGAAAACTTCCTGAGACTCTAGAAGTCATCCTGATTGGTCAAGTTGACACTGTCGCGTGTCCCAACGCAGATGAGTGTGACTGAATTAATGACTATAAAATAGTGTTTAGCATAGCATTTCATCATAAGATGCGTACGATAAGTAAGAAGTCGTGTACCGTATTCATTAGTTTTATGGCACGTAACAGAAACTATGGCAGCCGGGTAGCTCAGTTGGTAGAGAAGCTGGCTACGGACTGGAAGGCCCGGGGTTTGATCCCAGGTGGTGACAGGATTTTTTCTCGTTGCCAAACTTTCAGAACGGCCCCGAGGTTCATTCAGCCTCCTATAAAATTGAGCACCGGGTCTTTCCCGGGGGTAAAAGGCGGTCAGAGCGTGGTGCCGACCACACCACCTCATTCTAGTGCCGAGGTCATGGAAAGCATGGGGCTCTATCTCCATGCCCCCAAGTGCCTTCATGGCATGTTACGGGGATACCTTTACCTTTTTTTTTTACCTTAACAGAAACTATACCGGAATTAGAAGGCTTCATACAAGATATAGGCCTACAGACTCTTCAATCCATCCTTGCTCCTTTCAGTTTTCTATTTTGTGTACAAATAAATAACTATGCGAATCAGTAATATTGCAGCAGTTTCACTTTCCCCTTATGTATTGCCCTCTTTCTCTTCTCTTCTCTTCTCTTCTCTTCTCTTCTCTTCTCTTCTCTTCTCTTCTCTTCTCTTCTCTTCTCTTCTCTTCTCTTCTCTCTTCCGTTCCCTCCCCTTTTCCTAGCCGTTTGAATCGAGATTCGCAAGTTCAGACTAGGGATAATCCCTTATTGTACATTAACAAGTAGAAGAACCCTGTCCTTAAAAAAGGGCATCAGGCAAAATTTGTCTGCCATTTCTCGCCTACGTTCAATTTTGACGTAGAATAACCTCTGCAGTTGAAAGCGTCGTTAAATAAAACACGACTGTTAGTCCTACTAAACTACTGATATTACTACTGCTACTACTAAACTACTACTGGTACTACTAAACTACTACTACTACTACTAATCTGTTATTTCTACTACTACTACTACTACTACTACTACTACTAATCTGTTATTTCTACTACTACTACTACTACTACTACTACTAATCTGTTATTTCTACTACTACTACTACTACTACTACTACTACTACTAATCTGTTATTTCTACTACTAAACTACTACTGCTACTAAATTACTACTGATACTACTACTACCTGCTACTACTAAACTACTACTGGCACTACTAAACTACTACTACTACTACTACTAATCTGTTACTTCTACTACTAAACTACTACTACTGCTACTAAATTACTACTGATACTACTACTACTACTACTACTGCTACTGGTACTGCTAAACTATTACTACTACTGTTACTACGACTACTACTATTACTACTAAATTACTACTGCTACTGTTACGCAAGTGATACTATTAATAATAGTTTTATTTTCCCTGGCAGAGTTAAGGCCATCAGGCCTTCTCTTCCACTCAACCAGGATAAAATCATATAGAAAAAAATACATACCGGTATACAAATATTAACTTAAAAATAATAATAAACATAATTAAGTAAAAAAGAGAGATTGAATACATATGCACAATCAGTATTAACTTTAAAATAACAATAATAAAAAAATATATATAATAAAAAAAGAGACTGAATACATAATCACAAACAGGAAAATACATCTAGTATACAGTATTAACTAAAAAAAATAATTAATACATATGAATATAATCTCACAACTAAAGGAATAGTAGAATTAGTATGATCAGCACAGCACGTGTTACATTGAGACAATGACAATTACCTAGATGTTAGTGTTAATGGAAAAATAAAGAAATGACTGTGTAAAATAATAATAATAATAATAATAATAATAATAATAAATAAAAATGATACCTGAAAAACTAATTCTTTGCATTTAAAATATATCTAAACAATCTAATTTTAAACAACTGAGGACTAAGACTACCCCTGATTTCGAGCGGCAGCGAATTCCATGAGTGGGCCATGGCTATTGAGAAAGAACTTGAGACTACTACTCCTGTTGCTATTATTATTATTATTATTATTATTATTATTATTATTATTATTATTATTATTATTATTACTGCTTCTACTATTGTTACTAATACTGCTACTAATGCTGCTGCAGCCACCGACGTGGCTCAGTCGGTTAAGGCGCTTGCCTGCCGGTCTGAAGTTGTGTTCGGGGGCGGATTCGACCCCCGCTTGGGCTGATAACCTGGTTGGGTTTTTTCAGAGATTTTCCCCAACCGTAAGATGAATATATATTATTTTAATGTACCGAAGTACATATGATATTTCCATGCAGATATTCCGCGTCATCATACGATGAAAGAGTAATGGAACGGAGAAAAATTCTCTCCGGCGCCGGGATTTGAACCCGGGTTTTCAGCTCTACGTGCTGATGCTTTATCCACTAAGCCACACCGGATACAACTCTGACGCCGGTTAGAATCGTCTCAGATTAAGCTCCAACTCTTGGGTTCCCTCTAGTGGTCGCCCTCTCATCGTATGATGACGCAGAATATCTGCATGGAAATATCATATGTACTTCGGTACATTAAAATAATATATATGATATGCGTAAATCACTTCCGTCGGATCCCGGCCAACTAGTCACTTATATCGAGTGCACCTCAGCACATGTGTGGACTTCGGTCCTGGGTTCATAGACATCTATGACGTAGTGCAGAGGGCGGCCACTAGAGGGAACCCAAGAGTTGGAGCTTAATCTGAGACGATTCTAACCGGCGTCGGAGTTGTATCCGGTGTGGCTTAGTGGATAAAGCATCAGCACGTAGAGCTGAAAACCCGGGTTCAAATCCCGGCGCCGGAGAGAATTTTTCTCCGTTCCATTACTCTTTCATCGTAAGGTGAATGCCAGGTAATCTATGGCGAATCCTCGGCATCATTTCGCCAAATACCATCTCGCTATCACCAGTCTCATCGACGCTAAATAACCTTGTAGTTGATACAGCGTCGTTAAATAACCAACTTAAAAATAATGCTGCTGCTATTATTCTTCCTTTACTACTGCTGCTGTCACTACTACTATAGGACTGATACTATTACCATAGTCTAGTATATACAGGCACGAAGCTTAATATGTAGGGAATATGCATCCATAGATAGTTGCTAACCACTAGGATCGCTACTATCGCCTCAGTACAATGCGAAATAGTACCGGCACAGTCTATTGTTCCTAGTACCCTCAACAACTCAAGCTTCGTGACTGTATATACTAGACTGTGCTATTACTGTTACTGTATTTCTTTACTACTACTGCTTCTGTTACTAATAATAGTGCTATTAATATAGCTGGTGCTACTATACTTAGGCCTACTACTGTTATTGTTAATACGATGGCTAATACTAACATTATTGCTGCTAGTACTACTGTTATTACTGCTGCTGCTACTATTTTCTTCGTCCCTTATTTCGCGTGTGCTGGCTCCTCTTTTCCCCGTTTTCTCTCCTCTCCTTCTCCCTCCCATCCTATTCCTTACATCCTTCTTAGTCTGTTCTTTTCCTTTCCTATCTTTCATCTGAGCTACTTTCCTCTCCCTTAACCCCTCTTCTTCAATCTCCATTTCTGTCCTGCTTTTCTCTTATTATTCTCTGCATTCTTCACTCTTTTTTATATCCTTTCTTTTATTTTGTCCACGCTCTCTTCCCTCTCTTTCGCCTCATTTCCTCTTCCCTAAATCTTCTTCTAATTTATTTTCCTGATTTCTGTGACGTATTGTCACGTCCTCAGCTCCACTTCAACTTAAGACTTGTCATTGCTTGGAAAACAAACCCACGTGACGCAGTCTTGTTTGCAGCGCAATCTGCGGTCGGATGGGCAGTCCGCAGTGAGCAGTGCACCCCGGCATGGAGGGCGAGTGGCTGTGGGCCCTTTTCCTGCTGCTCTTCGTGCGTTTCGTAGATCCGCAGGAAAACTGGCTGGCCTACAACCCTGACACCCACCTCACAACCGTGAGTACATTCAGACCTATGGTCGGACTTGGATCCTAGAAACCCACTGCAATAATAATAATAATAATAATAATAATAATAATAATAATAATAATAATAATAATAATAATTACAGTAAAACATTGATAAAACGTACCCTCTATAAAAAGGAAACCTGCACAAACGAAAAATAAATTTGGGAACGGAATGATTTTCTATGTAATAGTAATATACGTTACAAGAGCGGTATGTTGACGTTTTCATGGTCGAGGAAAAGATTGAAAAAGCGAAACGTAGTTGAGCTTTTTTAATTTCCGAGAACATGAAAATAAACATAGGCCTACCGCTCGTGTACCGTACATTATTTTGTGCGAAGATCGTTTATTACATACCTGAAAGACGAATTTCTAATTAGTTGCAATGAAATCTCCATGTTGGTTTCTGTTTAATGACGGCAACTTCGGAAAACCAAAATATCTTTCTTCAACATTGTTGCTATAAGATGTTTTCTGTGTTTACTATACTCCAGCAGGCCGTCATATACGTCTGTCTTTTTTTCCCCCAGTCTATAAATGCGAACTTAAAACAAACGGTAAGGTTATGTAATGATTTATTTTTCATTTTAATATTTTAACAATATTATTTATATAACATATTGCAGTAATAACATCGGCATCTGGAATCTTGTTGATTTTTTCACGACTTCCTTACTGTTACTTGTATCAGGAATGCAATAAGTTTCGTGGAGTAGTTAGACTTTACTTAATTTTTGCAAATATTTAAAAACAATAATTAACATTGCAATTTAGGTGAAATTGCAGTGGTAAGTTTCCAATTTATAATTATTACTATGTTAAACGTCTGTAAAAATAATATGTTAAAAGCCTAAAGCAGTAAAATGAATGTCGCGCTTAAGCGGTAAGAAGAGGGAAATTGTTATGTGTGTTACGTTGGGAATACTGAATGTGGTATTTCACACTTACCGCGTATTGGTTCTGTGCGGAAAACAAGCAAATACGCACGATCTCGCACAAAATAATACTTTAACCTCTTCCCATACTATATATTTTACCAGTTTTGTGAAAAAAAGTGTCATATTTTTTTTTTATTTTCGTAAAGAGGTCATTTAATATTGCAGAATCACTGTACATCACTAATTTTCTTACATACCTAAAAATCACTATGAAATAGACATACATTCATACCTGAATTATTATCCCGAGTTATCTCGTGCACCTTGATTCCAGTTCTGGTAGTTGTCCCCTTTGATTTTCTCCTGAACTATTTACCAACTTATGTTTTTTTTTATGGATTAATTTACGAGTACAATACCAGTGCTGTTATCAAGGTGTTAAATGTTGCTTGTCGTGTGACAAACTCGAAAGCAGGGTATTACGCACAGTGGCACATTGCATTCCGGACAGTAGTATCTGCTCTCCTATATGAGAGCGTTTTGGGAAGAATAGTGTAGCAGTCATTGAATATTTGTACCAGTACATCTTTTCTTCAGGTTTGTGAATAATGTTCTGCAGTATCACTATGCCCAAAAGTACACGTATTTCAGAGTCTGTAGTAGGCCGCCACGAATTATTTTCAGCATTCTGTGAACACTTATTAGCATGCCGAATCGTCTCCTCGAATATAATGTTGATGAGGTCATTATTAAAGAATAATTTTAAAAAATTGAGAATTATCGTTATCAGAAACAATGTTAAAATTTCAGGGAATGGGGACCTCGGAGGTGCAGAAGAAATGGTCCCAGATATCTTCTATTCAAACCACGTCGAAAAGACACGGCATTAACTGATCTGAATTTGTTTGTTGGTCTATAACTTCGTCTTCTGATACCGATATTTCATTTCCTAATCTTCTACAGGAATATAGTTCTGATCACAAGTTTCGGAATCACTTCTTGATCCATCTTTACACAAAACAGCACAAAAACACTAAACACAAACAGAAACCACCAAAACTAACTAGCTTCTATTTACTACTGTGTGTGAATGCTATATGAGCATAGAATTCCACTCGCAAGGAAGAAGTACAAAAAACACCACCAGATATAGCAATATCACTAACTTCTGTAGCCATCTAGTGAGGAAAAGGTTAATGAAAGAATGGAAACGTATATATTCGGGATATAATCCTTAGCAGCGAAAATGGGACTCAAACGAGTTAACTCGGGTTAATAAATTTTGACCCAAGTTAGCAACCCGAGTTAACTCGAGTTAATCAGGGAAGTGGTTAAAACGGAAAACTGCCTAACGCGAAAACGGAATCATTTTTGGGCACCATTTAGGTAAACAACCTGACTAAAACAGATAATTTTAAGCGTAACTGTTGCTAAATTCTTTCAAATCGTTTTTTATTTTGCGATAATATTTTACGAAGCATGGCATAATTTTTTTGTGTTACTGTACATGCAATGACCTGGAAGGCTTTCGCTATTCTTTGTCAGGCGTTGGGGGTGAAGCTTCTCTAACCATGCCACTATTCTGTGCTCATTGTCAAGGACCCGGGCAGGTTATTGACCTACTACAGCAGCCGTGGCGAAAATGTGACTCACGAGCACATTGTGACTCGCAATGATAGCTGTGCATTTCTCTTGCTTCCTACCTCCCACAACCCCCACCCTCTCACTCACTGGAGTCAAACTCCGTTCCATTTGTATTTGTCTCTGACCTCCGAGTGGCGTATCGTCGCAATGTCTCTCTCAAAACCATATACCTCTGCAAAAACGAAAGTTTCAAGTAGGATGGGAGGACACATTTTTTTGCTGACAATATGATGAGAATATTAAATGTATGATTTTTTCACAAGTATTACGAGGAAAACGGTTGTATAACATAAAACGGCATTATAAGTTACTACATGTTACTGATGAAACATTAAAAGGTTGTGTTATTATTATTATCATTATCATCATCATCATCATCTCTGTACGTCGATCATTTTTCAGCAGAAGTACGAATAATGCGGTTAGATCTTCAATTTAAACTCACTGATTTACAATGTGATGTTAAATGAAAGCTAGATGTAAGGACTTGACAAATGTTGAACTTTTCAAATATTTGCCAAAAAATAAATATCCGAAGCTTCGTTCTTTCGCTTGCTCTTTTGAAGCCATGTTCGCTACAACTTACGTTTGTGAAAAATTATTTTCAACAATTATTGAAATAGTAAAAACAAAATTTAGATCACGACTGATAGACAAATACCTTCGTGATCAACTACGATTGGCAATAAGTGACATAATTCCTGGTTCTGAAAGTTTATCGCAGAGACATTCTGAAGACAGTTAATTTTAGGTTGTGATATTGTTCATTTATTGTTCATTTCTTTCTTCGTTACATGTACTAAACATTAGTTTGTTGTCTTGTACTGTATAAAATTATATTTAAGTGCTTGACGTGAGGAAAATGAAAATCCGTTACTAAGTCAGACAGTTGCTTCACTTCCCCTTCGGGAGTCCTTCTCTCTCCATAGGTACTATGCACGTTGCAGGTTACACAGTGGCTCGGCGCACGATCACATTTTCGCCACGACTGTACTACAGTGATAAAGGACAGTGCGAGTAGAATAAAACTGTGAATAATTGTAGTGTAGTGTCAATTTAGTTTCACATTTTCGTTTATTTATTCTGAGTTTTAATACAGTGTTAAATAACAGTGCGAATAAAGTAAAACTGTGTGATTTAATAAAAAAGCCTAGATGACCAATTCTGTCATGGAAGAGTGGCTTCATTCTTTTAATTGAGCAATGAAACGTCAAGGTCGTAAGGTCATACTGTTTTTAGACAATGCTATCTGCCATCCAAGGATTGATTTGTCTAACGTGAAGTTAATCAATTTTCCATCAAACACAACTTCAGTTACACAACCGATGGATCAGGGCGCATTTTACACTCTGAATTGATGCAGGACGCGAAGGAAATCCTACAACGTTCCCTTAAAAAAAAGTCGCGGCAATGCACTTTAAAAGAAATGTGGGGGCCAAGAAACTAGGGTGCAGAGAGAGAGAGAGAGAGAGAGAGAGAGAGAGAGAGAGAGAGAGAGAGAGAGAGAGGCTGCAATTACGTAAGTTAATAATTATGAAAATAAAATTCACTTTGCAAGTACTGTAGTAACTTTTCTTTCAAATTATTTCTTCATTGTGTTCTTCCTACAGTGAGCATATTGCAGTAGTCTGTTCTTAGTTTTGCCGAATCTCAATCCTTTGTAAAACGAAAACCTGTGAAAACAGAAAAAAAATTCTAGAACGATCGCGTTTCCTTTTAGGGAGGTTTTACTATACAACGATCACAATCATGTCGTGCGTGAACGACTATTGTTGGTTTAGCAGATATTCTTGTTGTTGTATTACCGGCTTTAACCCATTAGTGCTCAGAACTATTTTCGTTTTAATTTTTTACATTTTTTTTTTCACATATACCTGATCAATACATCGCTCATGTAATGGAAAAAATAGTAGAAAATTCTATAGGCATCAGAAGATGCTAAAACTTCATGGCGGCTCTAGTTGCCACTGAGCTCTAGAGAAATAATTTTTGAAAGGAAACCTGGAACACGTTTAATATTGTTGTATCAGCGTGCCTGAGTAAAACCCAGGAAAGAGGAAAGGATCGTAACTTTAGGTATTTTTGGTTGCCTTTCACAAATAATATAAGTACCATGATAATTATAACAATTTAATATTAACAAACTGAGAGAGATAAATTAAAGTAAAAATACCAAAACAATATAAATTAGTGAGATAATGAAAGAGAGAAAATTAATGTCTGCCATCAAAATGAATGTAAGAAAGGCGATGTATAACAGAATAAACTGAACACTCATTGAAAATACAGTCTGAATAAACTCGGCTCAAATAAGACATATAAAGTTGTAGTCTCCAACCTTTAGCTGAATCAAAGTTCAAATCCATGGAACGCACATGGTAACCAAGTAAGCCGTTATATACGTTAATGGCGTAACGGCCCCAGAGAACTTCCCTGTAGGCTTATGGACGTCGATGATCCCTCGTCGTATAGAATATGAAAAACAGGACTGCTGAGAATGAAACAGACCATCCCTTAGTCTGTAAAGCGATGATATCCAAACGATGTTCCACCTATGAATTATACCACACAGACGATAGTCCCAGCTATCCAAATCCGCGGGGTCACCCTGACCACCGGAAGCACATAATACGATAAGTTGACTATCTCAGCAGAGACGGAAGACTACCCGTTTCTCTCTTGAAGTCGTAACTGCGTCGAATTGTCTCACCAACTGAACATTCGCTCGGTCTCCAAGCCCAGACCGGCGGTGCGTGTCGTTCCTCCAATTAGCGGAGGAGAAGATCAGGGTACGTTCAGGAAAAATAAGGTAAACAGTACAGCCACCATAAACCATAAAATTTCCACAGCATAAACTACATCACAATATGATCACTACATCACCATCCTGACCTAGACCAATACTGGGTAACATGTATGTGATCCCCAGTGGGGCATAGCATGTAACACACGGTGAATATTACATATGCCCCAGCCACTATAGGAACTTGCTCAAATACCTTGCAAATGCCTTGGATTTATAGTATTGATTAGTAGAAATTGATGTTATCACTGGGAGAGCTGTAAGCCGCCCTTCATACGTACCTTACTTATATGTACCGAAATCGTCGTGCCCGAATGATGAATAATGCCATAGTTCGTTATTGTACAGCTTGATTCAGGGATTTTGGCCCCTGCAAAAAGTAAGTAGATAGACTAAGAGCGAGTTACTCATCACTACTGGTGGGCTGGGTCACACAGGTCAGGCCGCACAGTCATAACACCAAACACTTCCTTCTTATCACTGTACACTCCGCCTTAAAAACACAATATTCTCCCACACGTCCCGTTACTAACCACTACATCTGTTGACTAAACAATGTCATGATGACATTTTGTTGACATGAGTGTCCCTCAGCTACGAGCATAGATATTATTTTTATTCTTCCTCTTTCCTCTTCCTCTCCTATGCACATTTGTGTTTAAATTTCTTTCTTATGACGTAACACACAACTCGCTCACTAGCCAAATGACCAAGGACAGAGGCCAATAACGTTGAATCGAGCTGTGACAGTGGATTTCAGTGTCGCGAACATAGTAATACTACACAGTTAATCAAACCTAACCTAACCTCTCTCATAATACTACACACCTATTCAAACCTAACCTGTCACATAATACACACCTAATTTAACCTAACCTGTCACATAATACTACACACCTATAGTAATATTCCTCACATTTGGAGTAACGATTAGTGCGTCTGGTCGCGAAACCAGGTGGCCCGGATTCGATTCCTGATCGGGGCAAGTTACCTGGTTGAGATTTTTTCCGGGGTTATGAGCAAATGCTGGGTAACTTTCGGTGCTGGACCCCGGACTCATTTCACCGGTATTATCACCTTCATCTCACTCAGATGCTAAATAGCCTAAGGTGTTGATAAAGCGTCGTAAAATAACCTACTTAAAGTATAATTTCGTTTGCATGCCTTGCCGGCCCTGCTGCTGGTGTCGGTAGCCATCTAGTGGAAGTGGATCGTGATTCCATGAAGAAAATAGGTGACTTTCGTAATAATTCATTTAGTTCGTTGTCTATGTCTTGTGATATATTAAATGTGTTAATGTAGTAATTATATATATAAGAATAATTCTTATATTGGAATGTGTTGTGTCTGTGATAAAAGTATTGAAAATTGGTTTATAGCGCCACATTGGCAAAAGTGGTAAAAGTGTGCAATATTCGTTGAGTGGCTGGTGGATACTCTACCTTGACCGACTGTTTTGCATGTGTCTTTCATATTATGTAACAATGGTCTCATCAGTGGATAGTGTATCTCCAGGACGCATTTCAAGAAATAATTTATATAATCAAAAAAGGGCCTAAGTTTGTAAAATGAATCATAATTTATTTTTGTATTATTATTGAAACGAATAGAATGTAATGTATCTTGAAATCTTCATCTCCGTCCTGCCTCCGATACAATCTTCACATTACAGTCAGATTTTTCCTGCTGTGTTGATTCCACAATTTCCGAAATTTGTTCCATGTGCGAACACCTTTTTCTGATTCCTCATCTTCAATAGGCCTAATAGTCTTTGCTCTCAATATTCTTCGACGAAATGTCCTTTGACTTAACTGTCTGAAAAGTCGGAATTTTCATCTGTCCCGACATCAAGTGACTCATTACGAGAAATTATTCCTACAGACTTAATGACTCTAATAACTGTTCTGCGTGCACTGTGTTCTTCAACAGCGTTTAAAATCTGGTTCACAATGAATAAATATTATCATCTGATATATGAACGAAATGCGCACACTTTGCATACTGTAGTATTCACTGACAAAGTTGCCACATGATTTCACAACACTGTAGGAAATACCTGCAATAAAACCATTGCCATAAACTGGCTTTAAAATATTAAGTAAACATCTTGAAATTACAGTATTTTTAGTGAGATTTGAAATAATTAAGTAAGATTTAACAACAGTAATTACATTTTAGTTTCATATAATTATGTAGATACAGTCAAAATCACTACAGAATTTCGCGCCTGCACTCCTCAACAATTGACTTTGAAATGAAGGATTGTGCCTGAGATAACGGAAACATACAGGATGTAAGGGGTATAAGTGCCATTATTTTAACTGATCATTATTCATGTCATAAGGAAGAAAAAATGTCTTTACAATTTTTGTCTAATTGCAGTATTTAAGTAATTATTAAAGTTTATAATATTAGACGTTTTGCAACGTTGCTGGATGGGGAGGAGGGGGTTTAGAAGTAGAAAGTACAGCTCAGGCGGGGAGGAGGGGGTTTCGAAGTACACAGTACAGCTCAAACGGGTGCAGACACACCGGTACAAAACAGATACTCTGTTCTAATGCAGGATCGGACCATGACAATACTTTTGTTTACATAAAACGAGCAGCAAATACAAACTTCCAATGTTATTAATAGAACATTGTGGTAAATTTACATTTTATGTAACAATATTGCTCCATTTTTTAATTGTATATCTAAAAAATAAACAATAATGGTTTTCTGCACAAAATCACACGGACTTTTTTTCTAATGCAATTTTAATCTCTCCCGCTTTTGTAAAGCAGTATCATTTTAAAACAAATTTCTGGTTGTGTGATTTTCGAAACAGGGTAAGATACTTCTAGTTTCTAATAATCGTTGAGAAACTGCTACAAAAGTTGGCCGATTAGGTAATCTTCTTTGAGGAAAACGTTGACGGTACATCTTTCTTGCCTCGCTTGAATTACGACGACATTAACATATGATAGTCCTAAAATGTGAATGACATTGTAAGTTGTTTATCGAATACCCTGTACTGAACTCCCATCCGCTCGACAGTAGAGCTATGTACAGGGACCTTGAACTCAGCTGACTCGTACTTACGTCTGTGCAGAGTACTGCCTGCTGAACACGTTGCTACGTCTCTCACGCCAGAATATTAACAAATGTAAGCATGCAATTTTATTTAATTTCACAAAAACGTAATACAACACACTATTTAAACTAATATTAACTCTTTGCTAGATATACCTACTGGTGTAATTGTTTTTGTAATTTTACTAACGATATAAGCAGTATAACGCAAATAAATTTTTTTTTCTGGGCAAACTATCAAGTTTTGATCCTGTAGACTGTCCCCGACAACTGTAAAAAGGACGGCACATATACCCCTTACACCCTGTATCTCTAGAAGAGCTTCCGTCACAAAAAATAGTGTCAACCTACCATATTTACGCGAATATAATGCGCACTTTTTTGTCCAAATGTAATATTCAGAATTGGCGTGCGCATTAGATTCGATGGCGCATTAGATTCGAGTGCAAATTCGTTCCGTACGTAGTTCGCAGGTAACTTCATTCAAATACGAGTTAGCCTTGGAGACTCGGGATGCTTCCATTGCGACGACTGTCTTTTTGTTTCCCGTACCCGTACACCCATGACTCATCTCCAGTTATCACGGTGTTCAGAAACCCAGGATCAGTGTTGGCGGTGTCCAGAAGGTCCTGTGCAACGTCACGACGGAGGTCTTTTTGTTCCGGTGACAACAACTTGGGCACGAATTTCGCAGCCACTCGGTTCATGTTCAAATCATCACGCAAAATTGCATGTGCAGAATCTTTACTCACTCCAACCTCTTCGGCAATCTCCCGCACGGTCAAACGACGACCTGCCATCACCAAATTTCGCACCCTCTCAACAACAGCTGCACTCCGAGCAGTTTGGGGCCTGCCACAACGCTGCTCACTCTCCGCTGATGTGCGGCCATCTTTGAATCGGTTGAACCACTCCTTAATTTGTGTTACACCCATCACATCTTCCCCAAACACCTGCTGAATCTTACGAATTGTTTGACTTTGAGAATCACCAAGCTTTTGACAAAATTTGATGCAGTATCTTTGCTCAATTCGTTCAGTCATCTTGCGAGAAAACTAAATCCAACAAACACTTAGAACAGCACCTTACTTGGCGACCACCAGCCAGTGACTGGCACAAGCGAATGCGGTGAAAAAATTCAAGCATGCGCATTACGGTTCCTCCTTCCACCGTGCACAGTGGCGCCGCCTTAGAATCACTACTTTGCGCGGGAAAATTTAAGGTCGGATACTTTTTAGACAGACCTCGTATTTTATTGTTTGTTACGTCATAACTAGGCCTGTGACATTGGAGCATGTTTACAGTGAAAGGAAGCCTATACAGTACAGGATATACACAGAGTACGCAAGTGTATGTGTGTACGGAGAGACACAACCGCCGCGGTACAGTTCATTCAAGTGTAATACAAACTGTCGTGAAGTGTAGTGCGCTCCGCAGTATGGCTCAGAAGGAAAGAAACACGTCTTGAAAACTGGAATATTTAGTTTCACAGTATGGTGCAGATGTATTTTGCATTCTAAAAAACAATCTGTATTGTAAACTTTGCAATGTCAGCATTGCGTCTGCTAAAAACAAGGAATATAACGTTCAAAGGTACGTAAGTACAATGAAACAAAAACGGCTGGAACAAGGAAATGTGCAGAAGGACCCTATGTCAAATTCAACATTTTATGAAGACATGTGTAAGGCATTTATATCTGCCGACATACCATTCAACAAACTCCCAAATACGGCGTTGCTCAAGTTTTTACAGAAATGCACTAGAAGAGAAATTACACATCAGACTACGTTACGGAAGTACTATATCGAGAATATTTACAACACATGCATTACTGAGAGCAGAGGTAAACTGAGAAACCAACACGTCTGGTGTCAATTGATGGGACGACGGATGCTGTTAGACTGCATGTATTTAATGTGATTGTTAGGGCTCTGGATCCGGAAGGCCCTGCTGGATCATACTTACTGTCGTGTGATGTGATTGTGAACAATTCTACAATATGTGAGATTTTTCAATATGCATTGCAATTATTATGGTCATCAGGTATAGAGCATGACAAAGTATTTCTAATTGTTATCGACGCAGCATCCTATATTTAAAGGTAGTAACTACGTTGAAAACTACATACACATCACAGTTCACTCTGTCAGGTAGCTAATATTCTGTCGGGTGACAAATACACTGTAGATAAATAATTTAGATGTCGAATTGAATGATGTCAAATATTTCACATATGCACCTGTCGTTTCGCAGCTTTTCTGCATTCTAATCCATACTAGACAGTAGTAGACACGCATTCGCTTTCGAAACTTTGAGAATGCAACTTGTTGTTCACTGTAATTACAAACTAAACACCCAATAGACAGTACATCTAAGCCCACATGTGTTGAATGGAATTTTCTAATAGTTCAAATGAAATTAAATAAAGATAAAAAGTAATTCAGAGGCATGTGTATATTATTCTCTTCTACAGACTGTACTCTACAAGACGGAGCGATACGGCATACTCTGTGTATATCCTGGAGTGAGTTGGCTTTCTTTCACTGTACACATGCTCCAATGTCACAGGCCTAGTCATAACGCATTGCTGCGATTCTCGACTTCATTACAGTTATCCATTTACCGGTATTTATTAGTTGGCCTGTTATTGCATAGAGCATTTGAATTATTGTAAAAGCATTCAAGAAATGCTGCATTTCAAATGCTTTGGTTGGCAGCGAAGATGACGTGCTCTGGAACGACGAGGATGACGGGGAAAAGGAAATGAATCTACTGACGAAGACATCACCAAAGATTCCAGTGATATGTCTGTTTACTTACCGTATTTCATGTAACAATAGTCCAATTGTATAAATTCTGTTTTCTGATAGTTTACATACAGATTCATTGTTTTATTAAATATAAATTTAAATAAATAGGCCTACCGTATATCCTGCCATTGATGCGCATTACATTCAAAATAAGCTCTTTTTTATGATTTTAAGTTTCAAATTTGGGGTGCGCGTTAGATTCGAATGCGCATTAGATTCGCGTAAATACAGTATTGTTTAGGCTATGTTTGTTACAATTTCTTCAAACAAACGGCAACTAAGTTGTCACTGAGCACTAGTGGGTTAATTTTTCTTCGTCGCATGAAATTTAAAGGGAATGTATTTTGATGCTGTAACATTTTAACAAATCGCCTAGAGCGTAGGCTTTCTATGACCCGATTTCAAATCCCGGTGGGACCACGTAGAATTTTTGGTGGACAAAGTCTGTGTTAAGTGATAGGTTTTCGCGGGGTACTCCCGATTTCAATACCGGAAGTCCACCATTGCACCATTAGTCATTATATTCATCATACTTGTGCGTGGTACTCTCGATTTCAATACCGGAAGTCCACTATTGGACCATTAATCATTATATTCATCATACTTGTACGTTGTACGGCACCTCTCATTGTATACCAAACCCAACGTTACGGCGAAGAGTGTACTATAAATTGCGGCTTATTCTTTCTAAAGAAGGACATTTAAGTGAAAATGAAGGAAATTAACACCGCCATTGAAAAATTCTGCGCTGTATCAGGGGTACACCGACACGTAGACTATATCACTCAATTTCGGGAATGAAACTACAGTTGTGTTGGTTTGAATGTTGTAGTTTTGTTTTGGTTCACAAATGTAAAGTATCAGTCTATGATAAGATAAGTATTTAATAAGGACATGCAATATACCTATTTCTCTTCTTGTGAAGCGACATTCCGAGGTTAGTCCCAGCTAACAACAAATGTTTCATTATGGTTCACTCAAAGCGTATCGCGCGCATCGGCTGTCGGTAAATCCGTCGACATTTCTCGGATGAGCAACTTTTCCGATGTGTGTGATCATGGCTTTCTTTAATAAATCAATATTAATTGCTCAACTGTTACTACCATGTTGTGTCATGTTCAGTGTCGCGCCAAAATGGCAGACGGAAAACTTGTTTCGCTTGTAGAAAACTGCGAAGAATGATATAATTTGAGGCATTCCCATTACAGTAATCAAGTCGTTTCTTACTTATGTATTATGTTACCAATATCTCTTTCGTTTCTTCCTCTTCTATTAAGAAGCATGAAACAATTACAAACTCTTATTCGCTAACACTCATGATTAATAGACCTAACCTCAAAACTCTTCTGTTTTAAGCAATGTCAATATAGTACATATGTTTTAAACAGCTGATAGGGTATCCGATGAGACGATGAGGTGGAGCCGTTACAGTGAGCGTATTCCAAATCTCACCGGTGAGCAATCCGATGGCATCACGGTGTTCCGAATTCCACCGATGGCGTCATTGATGCTCCACCGGTGTCGCACCGGTGCCATCAACTTGCAGAGGTGTGTTCTGCTTTAGTTCTGCTGTATTGTTTGTAATGAGCACAACGTAAAAACAATATGTTAATGGCTTATGAGCGAACATGTCAACGGACCAGTTATTACTACCGGTTCAAGAAATAAATTGTTTATGCTATCTTTTCTTTGAATGAGATGGGAGTACGAATATTTCGCAAAATTTTGCTAGCGTAGCACAGACAACAACTTGTACAGTCGCCATGACAGCCATCGATCCTTCCAGCAGTTTTGTTCCTTATTTCGCTGCAACGTGACGTCATTGATGCCACCGGACCGATGAGATTCGGAATACGCTGAGTGAACGCACTTCAATTAAAATATCCGTTGCGTGCGATTCGTCCGAGGAGTGCGATACGATGTAGTGGACTCTTCTGGCACATAAGTCTGACTTGTAGCCTAAGTACTTTACTGCAGGCGTTGGAATAATTTTATTTTTAAGTTGATAACTTACTCCTTTTCGGTTCAAATGATAGCATCATAGGAACTTGTACAGTGTATACGGGTTCGATATGCAATAGAGATATTTCATTCGTTATATGATATTTTTTATTCCCACAAATTTTATCTATTATATTTGCTATTTTAGAAGAAATTTTTCACTCCGGCACTGAGGAAAGGAACCCTGGTCTTCAACTTTACGCGCTGAATGCTCTTACCAGCTGAGTTATGCCGGAGACCATCCACAGTACTAGCACAGTCTAGTATATACAGTCACGAAGCTCAAAACGTAGCAAATATGCATCCATAGATAGTTGCTAACCACTAGGATTGCTAATATCACCTCATTACAGACAATGCGAAATAGTGCAGGCACAGTCTCTTGTTCCTAGCACCCTCAAAACTCAAGCTTCGTGACTGTATATACTAGACTGTGGTACTAGCTCGAACTCTTCCTTGTTCCCCTTTGGTCTTACTCCATGTTTTTATGACATTATGTCATAGTACGTATTTTAAAATGTCACTTAACAGATAAACATCTGTAGGAGTAAAAATATCATATAACTAATAAAGTATTCAGTCTTATGGCAGTATAAACTGCTAAACAGTATGTAAATTGTTGGAATATCCCGGCCATCAAAGTCATTTAATATAAATGCGCTCCTGTGTAGTGACATCTAAAGACGTACTATGACTTGATGTCATAAAACATGGAGTAAGGTCAAAGGGGAGCAAAGGAGTGTTCGAGCCGATACTGTGGATGTCCCTGGCATACCTCAGTTGGTAAGATCATTCAGCGCGTAGAGCTGTAGACCTGGGTTCGATCCCTATTGCCGGAGCGAAAATGTTCTCTTAAAATAACATAAGATACAATACAGAGGTGAAGATTTATTGTACTTGTTTTGCACTGTGTAGTCTCAAGTAATGACTTTCCGTACTGAACACATGATCAAATTCATAATCTTAGTAGTAGTTATGAAATAAATTTTCTGGGACACTTAACTCATAGAGGTCCAACATTTCTATTTGTTGAACAAGTGTTATAAAATCTATAAAAATAAGCCAAATGTTTCCAAAAATTCAAGAGAAAGCCATAAATATCCGCAACACTCTCATCATTTAAAACTAGAAATTAAGCTTTTTAACCCATTTTAATTACTTTGAAAAATTGAGGAGACCTTGAATGAAGTTTAATGGAACATTTTAACCTTGAAATAGCCTTAAAACATTTTTAACTTCAATTTATCTTAATTTTTTATTATTTTTTCAGCAATAAAATATGATACAAGTATCAACGTTTAGATTTTAAAAATGACAGATTTTTAGTTTGAAATGTGCTGTGCTCTGAAAGTAAAAATCATACGCTCTAGCGCAAAAATATGCGCAAGTTTAACTTCGTTTGAATAATTTTTTTCTAAAAACAAAGCTCTTTCAGATTTCCTGATAATGTTTTGCACTTGAATTAAATAAAATTATTTTATATTAGTAGAAGCTGAGTAAATAGGAACAAAAATACAGCCATGACACATTAATAAGTATATAAACATGGATAAGATGCAACAAATTCTATTGAAACTTAAAATAATTAATGAAACAAAAGTGTTTAACTTTTGGATGAGATAGGAATTGGTATAGTAACTTATTCGTCTACATAAATAGATAATATAAACGCAAAATATGGGAGAAAAATATATTATGTTGCACTTCATAATGAATTGAAATTAATTTTACCACATCGTTATGATAAATTATTTGCAGATAATTATATTTTTAATGTTCTAAATTTTCACGTATTTCAGTTTTATAGGATTGAAGAAAGATGAACTTCACCAAAAACATGATGTGGAATTATTTTAATTGTATATATTTTAATTAATTAGTCTATTTATTTTATAATGACCCCCAAGGTAAAGCATAGTTTTTATATTTTCTGAAATATATCTTTTATTACAGTCGAAGCTCTGGAGTTAATTAAACGAGTGACTCATTTTTACGCAAAATACAGAACGTAGTCTATAATAATGATGATGATGATAATAATAATAATAATAATAATAATAGTCTAATAATAATAATAATTATTATTATTATTGTTATTATTATTATATTATATTATATTATATTATATTATATTATATTATATTATATTATATTATATTATATTATATTATATTATATTATATTATATTATATTATATTATATTAGTAATAAATTATTAACACACTTGATGCTTTCAATTTCAACATAGTTGTCAGTGTAAATATCGTGAAACAGGAAATCATAGCCATGATTGGAAATTATATTTTATCGCAGAGGGCGAAAAGGAACCGGGTGGGGGAAGGATGTCATCAGGAAACTAGTTTACTATTGTTTTATACTTCAAAGTACTTTACTTTATCAAATAAAATAAAACCCGCCTTAATGTTTGTACATCAATGTATAGGCTTAAGCAGTGGCGGCTCGTGAATTTGTGGATTGGGAGAGCTGCAGTGGATTTTGGTACGTAGGCCTACAAATTTCACTTCTTGATACCATTACTAAGAAGTACAGGACAAAAATAAATGTACTACATATCGAAAAACCAAAACTTCCTGAATTAATTGGGAGATGTCTGTGGGATCATTTGCTAATCCCTAAGAAAAACTAATACCATCGATTTCAGTCTGAATTTCAGATCGGCAGACACTCAACTTGTAATCTACCAGTGCATTCTGAATTGTCTTAGAATTACCTTTAAACAGGGGGATGTTCCAAATGATTTTTGAGAGGCTCGTTTAGATTACTCACGAACTGTAGCAACCCACGAAATACACCAGGGTTCTTCGAATCGTTTTTTCATGATGTCCCCTAAGGGGAAGTTCATATCGGCCACAAAATTTGATACAATCAATATTTTTAAAAAATAATTTCACGATTTTTTCTCATTTCTTGATTATGTTTGAGAATGTTTGTTCTGTTCGTTTCACTTAATTGCACAGCAATATTAGTTTTGCCTAACACAGCCAATGAAACAATATTTTTCAGGTGAGACTGCGAAGATTCGTGCATTTTGCTTTTTAGGGGCAAATGTCCTAAATCTGTCCCACCACTCCTAGTCTATGCAGTATCACCACCGAAGAGGAGGCAAGGAAAACAAAATACAGATTTTTTTTTTTGTTCACATCCACGTAACCACAAATGCTTAGCGTAAATTTCATTGTTATATTTCCTTACATATATGCACTATTTCGGCTGGATGAAGCTTGAGTAAGATTTAAGTCGGGTAACGGACGACCCTTTAATTTCATTTCATTACATCAATATTCTCCGCAAGGGAATATTGAGAAAAATAAAATTAATATTCTGTAATTCACACACACTCATGCTTGCAAATTTACACTGGTTAGGTTACGGTACTAACACGTCACACCAAAGCAATACTCTGATATACTGATGGTCAAAATTTTTCTAAAACTGGAAAAGAAGTCTCTTTCGTATTTTACGTGCTATATAGCAAAAGGATTATACTCGTGCAATCATTTTGAGTTAAGGAAAATATTAGGCTCTGCTGGAGCCTGGATATATACGTAATAATAAGCCAAAAGAAAATATTAATTTCGTTATATTAACTCGATAAGATTCTACAACAATAAGTATGTGAAAAGAAAATAAAAAATTTGTCATTAAGTATCAAGGGAATAGAGAATCCATTTGACGTAGCATTACAATAGCGGTGTGGGAGTGGAGGAAACATCTTCTCTTGTGGCCTGGCTGTGCAAGCCACTGCAGCGAAATATGGGTTTTAAACAGCGGCAGTTTCCCTCTGCTTCCCTTCACCTCTCTACATATTGATTTTACTGCTTTAGGCTTTTAACATATTATTTTTAGAGACGTTCAATATAATAATAATTATAAATTGGAAACTTACCACTGCAATTTCACCTAAATTGCACTGTTAATTAGCCTATTGCTTTTAAATATTTGCAAAAATAAAGTAAACTCTACAACTCCACTTAAGTTACTGCATTCGTGATGCAAGTAACATTAAGGAAGTCGTGAAAAAAATCAACAAGATTCCAGATTCATCATAGACTGGGGGGAAAAAAAGACAGACGTATATCACGGCCTGCTGGAGTATAGTAAACACAGAATAGTAATATACGTTACAAGCGCGGCATGTTGACGTTTTCATGGTCGAGGAAAAGATTGAAAAAGCGAAACGTAGTTGAGCTTTTTTAATTTCCGAGAACATGAAAACAAACATACCGCTCGTGTATCGTACATTATTTTGTGCGAAGATCGTTTATTACATACCTGAAAGACGAATTTCTAATTAGTTGCAATGAAATCTCCATGTTGGTTTCTGTTTAATGACGGCAACTTCGGAAAACCAAAATATCTTTCTTCAACATTGTTGCTATAAAATGTTTTCTGTGTTCACTATACTCCAGCAGGCCGTGATATACGTCTGTCTTTTTTTTCCCCCCAGTCTATAAATGCGAACTTAAAACAAACTGTAAGGTTATGTAATGATTTATTTTTCATTTTAATATTTTAACAATATTATTTATAGAACATATTGCAGTAATAACATCCGCATCTGGAATCTTGTTGATTTTTTCACGGCTTCCTTAATGTTACTTGTATCAGGAATGCAATAAGTTTCGTGGAGTAGTAGACTTTACTTAATTTTTGCAAATATTTAAAAACAATAATTAACATTGCAATTTAGGTGAAATTGCAGTGGTAAGTTTCCAATTTATAATTATTACTATGTTAAACATCTCTAAAATTAATATGTTAAAAGCCTAAAGCAGTAAAATGGATGTCGCGCTTAAGCGGTAAGAAGAGGGAAATTGTTATGTGTGTTACGTTGGGAATACTGAATGTGGTATTTCACACTTACCGCGTATTGGTTCTGTGCGGAAAACAAGCAAATACGCACGATCTCGCACAAAACATTTTAAAGCAACAATGTTGAAGATAGATATTTTTGTTTTGCAAATTTGCCGTCATTGAACAGAAACCAAGATGGAGATTTCATTGCAACTAATTAGAAATTCCTTTTTCAGGTATGTAATAAACGATCTTCGCACAAAATAATGTACGATACACGAGCGGTATGTTTTATTTCAATTCTCGGAAATTAAAAAAGCTCAACTGCGTTTCGCTTTTTCGAACTTTTCCTCGAACATGAAAACTTTAACATACCGCTCTTGTAACGCATATTACTATTTCCTGTTGTGTCGCCATTTTACTACAGACAATCAACAGCGCCAATGCGGCCGCGCATGACAAGCAACAGCGCCAATGCGGCCGTGATTGGAACTTCTACCCGGACTGTTCAAAATTTAAACTTCGTCTGTTATGGTGTATTTAAAGGACATAGGCCTAAATACACTCGTTTTGCCTGTTACTTATATTTTAAACCTTTGTTTATGTAATCGATAATAATATTAGTTTGTATAGTTTAATTACTTTAATGCAAACTTTATTAATTTTCTTTTTTTTTTAATACTATATTTGTAATACTGTGATTATTGCAATTCCTTAAACTGAGGTTGAAAATTAGTACGCCATATCATCAAAACTTATTGCACAGCAATGTGCGAATGTAAAGCTATTGGAGTGCCGCATGTGGTCTTTCTCAAACTCAACTCGACAGTCTTATTTCGAAATTTTAAAGAATATAAAAATATAAAATTCATTCTTATAGATCGCGGGCCATACAAAAAGAGATGGGCCGGATTTGGCCCGCGGGCAGTAGTTTGCAGACCCGTGGTTTAATGTGATCACCATATCGAGTTACAGTATGAAATAACGGCGTAAAACATTGTCTTATGAATGTTTTTGCAGCCCCAGTTGGTGGTGAAATATGGGTATCCCGTAGAAACCCATACTGTGTTAACGACGGACGGCTACTTTCTAACTCTTCATCGCATTCCACATGGCCGGGGCAACGCCACATCTTCGAAGGGCCGCAAGCCTGTCGTGTTCTTGCAGCACGGGATATTGTGTTCCTCCGCCGACTGGGTCATCGTGGGTCCAGGAAAGGCACTTGGTGAGTACGGAATGTACAATTATTGCATGTGACCCAAGAGGGCTATTATATAAGGTACCTGAGGGTATGAAGGCCCAGCATGTTATAAGGCCCACTACCTAGTTTTGCCATTAGTTATACACTTTTTCAAAAGAGAGCAACAGCTCTTAAGACCTACTGTATATCTTTTCGCATTCCAGTGAGGTATAAATAAATTAGATTCTCGTTCTTGTTTGTAGCTGACTGGTGGCACCAAGTTATGTGTGATTATTTCTGCTTTCATTATAAAATTGTCAAAAATTTAAGTTGATATTTAATCGTTTTACTGTGTGTTATTAATACAATTAGAAAATACACACAAATCATGTCTACAGTTCTATTCGGCCTAACTCAACTGAAAACTCAATTCATGTTTGTAGTTCTATTCTTACGAACTCATTACTCCATATGTTGTGCTAACAATAATGTATTCGTGCGAACTCTCCTATTCACTTCTCATATCAAAAACTGTATTCGCCTAAACTCAAAACTCAAATCATATGAACAGTTTTGTTCATCCTAACTCTTTACTCCACATGCTGTGTTAACAGAATTGCATTCGTCAAACTCTTCACTTCACATTCCATATTAAAAACTCTATTCGTCTAAACTCAAAACTCAAATCATATGAACAGCTTTGTTCATCGTAACTCTTTACTCCACATGCTGTGTTAACAGAATTGCATTCGTCAAACTCTTCACTTCACATTCCATATTAAAAACTCTATTCGCCTAAACTCAAAACTCAAATCATATGAACAGCTTTGTTCATCCTAACTCTTTACTCCACATGCTGTGTTAACAGAATTGCATTCGTCAAACTCTTCACTTCACATTCCATATTAAAAACTCTATTCGCCTAAACTCAAAACTCAAATCATATGAACAGCTTTGTTCATCCTAACTCTTTACTCCACATGCTGTGTTAACAGAATTGCATTCGTCAAACTCTTCACTTCACATTCCATTTTAAAAACTCTATTCGTCTAAACTCAAAACTCAAATCATATGAACAGCTTTGTTCATCCTAACTCTTTACTCCACATGCTGTGTTAACAGAATTGCATTCGTCAAACTCTTCACTTCACATTCCATATTAAAAACTCTATTCCTCTAAGCTCAAAAACTCAAAACTCAAATCATACCAACAATCTTGTTCATTCTAACACATTACTCCACATGTTGTGTTAACATTATTGTATTCATCCAAACTCTCCACTTCACATCCCACATCAAAAACTCTTTTCGTCTAAACTCAAATCATATCAACAGTTTTGTTCATCCTAATTCGTTACTCCACTGTGTCAACAGTTTTGCATTCATCAAAACTCTTCACTTCACATCCCATATTAAAAACTCTATTCGTCTAAACTAAAAACTCAAATCATATGAGCAGTTTTGTTCATCTTAACTCTTTACTCCATATGTTGTTTTAACATTATTGTATTCGTCCAAAACTCTTCACTTCACATCCCATATTAAAAACTTTATTCGCCTAAACTAAAAACTCAAATCATATGAACAGTTTTGTTCATCCTGACTCTTTACTCCACATGTTGTGTTAACATTATTGTATTCGTCCAAACTCTCCACTTCACATTCCATATTAAAAACTCTATTCCTCTAAACTCAAAAACTCAAATCATGCCAACAATCTTGTTCATTCTAACTGATTACTCCACATGTTGTGTTAACATTATTGTATTCATCCAAACTCTCCACTTCACATTCCACATCAAAAGCTCTTTTCGTCTAAACTCAAATCATATCAACAGTTTTGTTCATCCTAATTCGTTACTCCACTGTGTCAACAGTTTTGCATTCATCAAAACTATTCACTTCACATCCCATATTAAAAACTCTATTCGCCTAAACTAAAAACTCAAATCATACCAACAGTTTTGTCCATCCTAACTCTTTACGCCAGATGTTGTTAACAGTATTGTATTTGTCCAAATACTCCACTTCACTTCCCATATCAAAAACTCTATTCAACTTAACTCAAAACTGAAATCATATCAACAGTTCTAGTTATCCAAATTCATTGCTCTATTTATTGTATCAACAGCTCTATTCGTCCACACTCAACACCTTACATGTCATATTAACAAATCTATTCGTCTAAATTCAACACTTCACTTGTCATATCAACAACTCTATTTGTCCTAAGTATTATGTCAAAATTTTTGTATTCGCTTATACTGAACATTATTAAATATCATATCAACTGTTCTATCCGTTCAAAGTCGACACCCCGCTTGTCATGGCAGATTACATTTTTATAGTTCTACTGTTCCTTCTATGACAGCCAGTAGAAATCTCAAATTGAATATTACAATTGCTTTGGCATGAAATTAGAGAATGTAGAGAAAGTCTTTGAATTTTAGCACCTATTCGTCCGATGGAAAATAGTTGCAAAATAGTGAATCCCTAATCCCTTTGCAGCTTACTTGCTGGCAGATGCAGGATATGACGTTTGGATAGGCAACGCTCGCGGCAACACTTACTCTCGAGCGCATGTCCAGTATACCATCCACAATAGCAAATACTGGGATCACAGGTGTGTAACTGTCTAGATACAACTCACTTTTTCTCAGACAACTACATGATATTTAAATATTATAATGCCCATACATATAAACACAGTAAGATTATTTTCTTGCTGCCCCTCAGTCAACAGATTCCACGTGGTCTGTAGTGTAATTTACAACATTGACATTTACCTATAGTATTGTTGCAAATGTCTATTGGCCTGTACTTAGGTTTAACAATTTTATAATACATTTTCGGTCACACGGCGTTGAAAGTTGTTCCTGAAACTTGTAGAGATTATTCTTGTAAATCTTGCTTTCAATGTTGAATGTCTATGAGTCTGTGTACGATACAAAATGTAACATCATTAAATAACTTAAAAACTTTTTTTTGATGTTTAGAATGTAGTCCGACGAGATTTCGTCTTGTAATATTTTTAAGAATGTCTTTTCTTCACGTAACTGTCGTGAATTAATAATTTTGTTCTAGAATTTATCGAATTCTTACCTTATTATAATATATTACACAATGAACAAAGCATAGAGAAATAAATGTTTTAGAGAAGCAACGCACTAAAAAACAAAATCTGACTCGAGTTTTTCATTGGTTTCCCTCAGTACAAAGACAAATGTCGGATAGGAAATTTACATACTATGATTCATCATCGTCTCATTCACCAATATTATAAACATTAGTCAAAATCTATAATCAGTTACATGAACACAAGCCATCTACAACACAAATATATAACCCAATAAAAAAAAAACACACAAATAGAAACAGGAACTCAACAGTACCGTAAACGGGGGTTACTTTGAACACAGAGGAAACTGATCATTTTTTCAGAAAATCATATTTAGGTTTCTACATGCTGCATTTGTTATAGATGGAGGTAAATTATCATAAAATCATTCTCATACCAAATTTACCTCCATCTATAACAAGTGCAGCATATAGAAACCTAAATATGATTTTCTGAAAAAATGGCCAAAGTTTCCTCTGTGTTCAAAGTAACCACAGTTTACGGTAGTGAAAACGGTCTACTGGTATACTCGTAGATTCTAATCACGCGATATTACCACAGATGTTAAAGCGTGTATAAGTAAACATTAATCAAAATCTATAATCAATAACATGAACACAAAGCCAACTACAACACACAATAGAAACAGGAACTCAACAGTAGTGGAAATGGTCTACTGGTATAGTCGTAGATTCTAAACACGCGATATGACCACAGATGTTAAAGCGTGTATAAGTAAACATTAATCAAAATCTATAATCAATAACATGAACACAGAGCCATCTACAACACACAATAGAAATAGGAACTCAATAGTAGTGAAAGCGGTCTACTGGTATACTTGTCGATTCTAAACACGCGATATTACCGCAGATGTTAAAGCGTTATAAGTAAACATTAATCAAAATCTATAATCAATAACATGAACACAAAGCCAACTACAACACACAATAGAAACAGGAACTCAACAGTAGTGGAAATGGTCTACTGGTATAGTCGTAGATTCTAAACACGCGATATGACGACAGATGTTAAAGCGTGTATAAGTAAACATTAATCAAAATCTATAATCAATAACATGAACACAAAGCCAACTAAAACACACAATAGCAACAGGAACTCAACAGTAGTGAAAACGGTCTACTGGTATACTCGTAGATTCTAAACACGCGATATGACCACAGATGTTAAAGCGTGTATAAGTAAACATTAATCAAAATCTATAATCAATAACATAACACAGAGCCATCTACAACACACAATAGAAATAGGAACTCAATAGTAGTGAAAGCGGTCTACTGGTATACTTGTCGATTCTAAACACGCGATATTACTACAGATGTTAAAGCGTTATAAGTAAACATTAATCAACATCTATAATCTATAGCATGAACACAGAGCCATCTACAACACACAATAGAAAGCGGAACTCAACAGTAGTGAAAACGGTCTACTGGTATACTCGTAGATTCTAAACACGCGATATGACCACAGATGTTAAAGCGTTATAAGTAAACATTAATCAAAATCTATAATCAATAACATGAACACAAAGCCATCTACAACACACAATAGAAAGAGGAACTCAACAGTAGTGAAAGCAGTCTACTGGTATACTCGTAGATTCTAAACACGCGATATGACCACAGATGTTAAAGCGTTATAAGTAAACATTAATCAAAATCTATAATCAATAACATGAACACAAAGCCATCTACAACACACAATAGAAAGAGGAACCCAACAGTAGTGAAAACGGTCTACTGGTATACTCGTAGATTCTAAACACGCGATATGACCACAGATTTTAAAGCGTAATACGTAAACATTAATCAAAATCTATAATCAATACCATGACACAGAGCCATCTACAACACACAATAGAAATAGGAACTCAACAGTAGTGAAAGCGGTCTACTGGTATACTCGTAGATTCTAAACACGCGATATGACCACAGATGTTAAAGCGTTATAAGTAAACATTAATCAAAATCTATAATCAATAACATGAACACAAAGCCATCTACATCACACAATAGAAATAGGAACTCAACAGTAGAGAAAGCGGTCTACTGGTATACTCGTAGATTCTAAACACGCGATATGACCACAGAAGTTAAAGCGTGAATAAGTAAACATTAATCAAAATCTATAATCAATAACATGAACACAAAGCCATCTACAACACACAATAGAAAGAGGAACTCAACAGTAGTGAAAACGGTCTACTGGTATACTCGTAGATTCTAAACACGCGATATGACGACAGAAGTTAAAGCGTGAATAAGTAAACATTAATCAAAATCTATAATCAATAACATAACACAGAGCCATCTACAACACACAATAGAAACAGGAACTCAACAGTAGTGAAAACGGCCTACTGGTATACCCATAGGTTCTAAACACACGATATAACCACAGATGTTAAAGCGTGTAAGAAGTAAACATTAATGAAAATCTATAATCAGTTACATGAACACAAAGCCATCTACAACACACAATAGAAACAGGAACTCAACAGTAGTGAAAACGGCCTACTGGTATACCCATAGGTTCTAAACACACGATATAACCACAGATGTTAAAGCGTGTATAAGTAAACATTAATGAAAATCTATAATCAGTTACATGAACACAAAGCCATCTACAACACACAATAGAAACAGGAACTCAACAGTAGTGCAAACGGCCTACTGGTATACCCATAGGTTCTGGTATACCCACGATATAACCACAGATGTTAAAGCGTGTATAAGTAAACATTAATGAAAATCTATATCAGTTACATGAACACAAAGCCATCTACAACACACAATAGAAACAGGAACTCAACAGTAGTGAAAACGGCCTACTGGTATACCCATAGGTTCTAAACACACGATATAACCACAGATGTTAAAGCGTGTATAAGTAAACATTAATGAAAATCTATAATCAGTTACATGAATACAAAGCCATCTACAACACACAATAGAAACAGGAACTCAACAGTAGTGAAAACGGCCTACTGGTATACCCATAGGTTCTAAACACACGATATAACCATAGATGTTAAAGCGTTATAAGTAAACATTAATGAAAATCTATAATCAATAACATGAACACAAAGCATCTACAACACACAATAGAAACAGGAACTCAATAATAGTGAAAACAGCCTACTGGTACAGCCATAGATTCTAAACACGCGGTATGACCACAGATCTTAGAACGTATATAAGTAAACTTAAAAAAAAAAAAAAAACAGAAATCAGAATCACAGATGATCTTTTCCTTGTCTCTCTCTGACGATAGAGCTGGTATGAAGATGAAAGATTTTGGATCATTATGCGTGTATGGTATGGTAAAAAACTAAAAAATTTCATGGAAAATGCTAATTCAGTTTAGAGATATATAAAATTAAAATTCTTAAACTTGCTCTGTACAAATTCTGTAACTCTGATGGTGCAGCCTCCAGGAGATGGGCGTGTTCGATCTGCCCGCCGCGCTGGACTATGTATTGGCAGTGACTAGCCAACCCCGGCTGTACTACATCGGCCACTCGATGGGCACCACCATGTTCTACATCCTGCTGTCAGAGCGTCCGCAATACAACGACAAGGTGCGCGCCATGATAAGCCTGTCGCCCGTTGCGTACCTTAGCCATATAACAAGTCCGCTGAGGGCCTTCAGCGTCACCAAAGGTCCAGAAGGAGTCTTTGTAAGTGAACAAATATATCTTAAGCAGGGTTGCATGTAGTGCATGACTTATGGCCAGTTTGTCCAAGTAATGTTTAATTTCGTTTAACGAATGTTAAATTAACAGTCTGTTTATTTTTAACGCTTTGTTAATGTATTTTCCATTTGTTCAACATAATTTTAAGATAACCAACCAGTGGCGGCTCGTGATAAAATATTATGTGTGGTCACAATTTTGTGGTTTCAAAATCGAAGACAATTTGAAGTCGTACGTTTAGTCTAATATGAAATGTCATGATTCCAATGTTTCACTATCGAAAAAAACCGTATATAAATTCAAAACAACATATAATAATAATAATAATAATAATAATAATAATAATAATAATAATGATGAAACTCAGTCTTTTTATTTCCAATTTTTCTTGGTAAGCCAGTTTACCCAGTTCAAAATTACTTGAACAGAGTTCATTGTTTACGTTTGTTAAAAATGAATACATACCACAGTCTCGTTATTTACAAACGCTTGTGTTCAGTAATATATTTTGATTCACAACACACTGATACACTACAGCCTATACCAGTACTGTAATCCCACTCGCATAGATTACTATAAATACATGCCAGTAAATATTATTCTTAAATATTATACACTGTCATACAGATACTTAAATTCATACCACCACCCAGTTTAGCCAGCACGTGTTTGAAAGCCAAACTATGCTATTATGCCGACACTGAAGTATACTAATTCACAGACTACACTCTCGTAGCAGCACTATACACACATCTACGTAAGTAAACGTTCCTACAGTCAGATGCTGACATCTACAGGCTATTAAATTTCCTCATCGAGATATAGCACGTGAACGATAGTCACCGATGGAGCTGACATCTGTAGGATAGATACTCATCATGTTCACTTAACGCTTTGTGCTCTTGACGACTCATAAGCGGCAAGCTAAAGACAATTTTCTCCCGCGCACGCGTGAAATTCCTGTAACCATCTCGTAAAGAGCACGGCTTGTACCACCACCAAGCCAAGTTTACATAAGAAGTTTATGCAAAATGCGGGAAGTTTAAAATACTCGATTCTGATATTATACATCCCCACTACGTCAATACGGTATCAAATAATAAAACTAGTCGTGCATTAATAGAAACAAGGTGTTCACGTGCTCTTGTGCTCTTATTGACGCACCGCCACTGTAACCAACAATAACTATAACGTCTGTTAGCACTTTTTTAACTACTCAACAGCAGTTGGTAATGATTCTACACATATAAGGCAATTTTTGATTGACTAAAATTAATCTTTAAATTCTATATTATAGAGTGAGTCATGAAACTTGCATAAATGACAACCTGTTATAGTAGACCACGCTCCATAAACAAACAGTTGACAAATGAAAGTTGTAGGTGACGTGCTGAATAATAATTACAAAGTAAGGTTATATTTCCTCATTGCTATTATGGATACGAAATACGAAAGAAATAAAATAACACTGATGTATTTAAACAGTCCGAAGTATTTTTTTTAAATGTTATATTACCAGTCATATGCTAAACATTCCCTACATAGAGAGACAAAATATTAATTTCGCAACTTCTGTTCGAACAGCTGTGGAGACATAGGCCATATTTAACTAACTGTTAAATGAGTTAACTGCCCGAAATCCTACATTTAAAATAAACAAACTGTTAGCAATCTGTTAAACCAAACTGTGTTGAAAACATACAATTTTATTAATTAACAAACTGTTTAGAATAATTTCAAGGAAAAATTGTTCCGGGGCCGGGTTTCGATCCCGGGACCCTTCGCTTAGCGCGCGAACGCTCTTCCGACTGAGCTACCCCAGGAACTATACACGACACCGTCACAATTTTTCCTTTGTATCCACACGACTCAAATGAGCTGACAAGACGCCAGAACTCAACTATGAGTGCACACAAATACTTGTGTGACTTCAATCATTTGAGTCGTGTGGATACAAAGGAAAAATTGTGACGGTGTCGTGTATAGTTCCTGGGGTAGCTCAGTCGGAAGAGCGTTCGCGCGCTAGCGAAGGGTCCCGGGATCGATACCCGGCCCCGGAACAATTTTTCCTTGAAATTATTCAATCCTGCTTTACAGGGAGCTTCTACCTGAAAGTCAGATTTGTATAAACTGTTTAGAGTTTAACAGTCGTTACATTTTCTAACAATACTTGGAAAAACCGGCCATTGGTCTTGTTAGGTAATGCAATATAATACAATGCGATATAATGTAATATAGGCCTAGTATAGCGAGTCCCAGCGAACGTTCCCAGTGTTCTGTCAGCCGACTGGCGGCAGAGCCCTTCGCTACTGCCGCTCCGAACTCACGGAGCTTCGCCGGATTGAAACTTAAGTACTGTCCTGCAGTAGCGGCTGGTGGTCAAAATAATGAGTGTGTACAACATCTACATCGGCCTACTTATATGTGTTTATCTTAATTTGAGACTCGCCCAGTGACGAAATATGAAGTCCATACGACGTTCCTCCCTACTGCAGAACTTGTCAATTACTCTGGTGTTAAACCCTCCATTTTGGACATCATACTCTTTTCTATTGACAGTATTGCAAGACCAGTGAGACGATCCTGGAACATAGTGTTGCTTAAAAAGGTTTTTATGCGTTTCAAGCAAGAAAAACATCTTTCTGGCTCAGCAGTGGTCATTGGTGTTGTAACCAAAATATTTAACAACTTCGTTACTTCACAGAATGGATCCTGTAAATTGTTGGAGACTATGCATTGTATCAATTGAACAGCTCCATCTGTATTTCGGAAGTCGAGTCTTCGTATACAGCTCCAAGTTGTGTCTTTAACACTCTTTTGTTCAGTACAGTATAGCTGTTGACAGCAACTTCAAGTTCGCGTTCAGGAAAATTATGCAAAAAACTGTCAAAAAATTTTCTTGTATTACGATGACGCAGAATATATGCACGGAAATATCATATGTACTTCGGTACATCATAATAATATATGATATGCGAAAAATAATCACTTAGGGCCCTATTCATAGACATTCTTAGTGCGGACTTTCGGTGGATGATCAGCGAACTAACGTTTTACGTATTCATAAACCATTGTTAGAGATATGATATGATATGAATCCTGTTTAGCACGCTCGTAGCGCGGTCTAGCGAAATGTCTATGAAAGCACCCTTAGTGATTTAAGACGGCACTTATTTTTATTTTACTTGGTTATTTAACGACTCTGTATCAACTACGAGGTTATTTAGCGTCGATGGGATTGGTGATAGCGAGATGATATTTGGCGAGATGAGGCCGAGGATTCTCCATAGATTACCTGACATTTGCCTTATGGTTGGGGAAAACCTCGGAAGAAACCCAACCAGGTAATCAGCCCAAGCGGGAATCGAACCCGCACCCGAACGCAACTCCGGATCGGCAGGCAAGCGCCTTAGCCGACTGAACTACACCGGTGGCTAAGACGGCGCTTACTCCATCGGATCCCGGCCACTTAGTCACTCATAACGAGTGCACGTCTGCATATGTGTGGACATTGTGCCACTGTCATACATCTATGACGCAGTGCATGAGGGTAGGCCACTAGAGGGAATCCAAGAGGTGGAACTTAAACTGAGATGATTCGATCCGACATCGGGATGGGAATCCGGCGTGGCTTAGAGGATAGAGCGTCAGCACGTAGAGCTGAAAACCCGGGCTCAAATCCCGGTGCCGGAGAGAATTTTTCTCAGTTTCACTCATCTTTCATCAAAAAATTTGCTGTTTAACAAATTATTTCATCCGGCTGAAGTTCATCTACATTGGAAGAAAAGTAATGAAATGTCTCTTCAATTTTTTTTTCTTTCTGGAGGAGATCTCAGCTATATACGAGTACATTCCACAGATATCTTAACTTGTGAATGCATATCTCAGACTTAGTGATATTCAAGAACGTTTTCATAAAATTACAGGGCAACTACAAAATACCTTTCCGGTTTCGAACACATGTAATTTACGTTCTATGAATCTGAGGTGCATGAAAATAGTACCAATGGAAAGAGAAACTCAAAAAATTTAATTCTTTACCTTAAAAATGATCAATGTATTCCCCCTTGGTAACACTTCACACATAAAGCTTATAGTCAAGTTCCACGTAGGTACGCGTATTTTCTGACCTCCAGATTCTGAGGTTATGTCTGTTCACCTTACCAGAAAGATGAAAAGTGGGTTCGTCAGAAAACACCACGGAACAACTAAATTCATCATCGTTTTCAATTAAAGTCTGCATACTTATGTAGAAATTTCTTCGTAGCACTTTGTCCTCTGGTTTTTAGGGCTTGCAGCAACTGTAGCCAGTACGGATGAAATCTGAACCGCTTGCGAAGAATCTTGCCTTAAAATCAGTGTACCATTTACGGATTGTAGGCCCACTGGGTGGATCTGCACCAAACTTTGTTCGGTAATGCCATTGCACATTAATAACCAACTGGTTCACATGAAAATCAAGCTTTTCTCTCTTCTATAGCGGCCATTTCGCCTCAACAATGAAAAAATTGTTTATATGCGCTATTATGAGGCGTGGTACCTACTAGGGAAAACAATGTTGCCACAACTAAACGTTTTGAGTTTGTCTTTCCATTGGTGCTATTTTCATGCACCTTAGATTCATAGAACGTAAATTACATGTGTTCGAAACCGAAAAGGTCTTTTGTAGGAGCCCTGTATAATAATTAACACTTAAAATTGGGGGACATCTGGGGACAAATTATTAAATTCGGAAACAAATTTTGTTCGGAGACAAAAACCAAAATTCGAAGACTGTCCCCGGGAAACGGGGATGTCTGGTAACGTCAGCTTAACTCCATCTTTACATTCTTATCTTCAAGTGTTTGTTCATTTACAGCACACTTTAGACAAAAAAACGTACTTGAGCTTAAGTCCTTAGAGTTGCTCTAACTCTAAGGCTCCAGTTTTCTGTTGTTATTAAGTGAATATAGCATGTAAGATCCATTAGTTACAGCGCTTGAATGTAAAATTTATACCATGAACTACAGTAGTTATAAATTTCGGTGTGTGTTTATTGAATGGGTTTCAGTCACGTGTGTCCTAAGGCTTTAGATCACATTATAATAAATTAGAGTTTAATTCTCTTTCAGTCTGTCGCCAGAATTAAATCTTTGAGAAATTATATACCATTTTTCGAATACGAACCTGTGGTTTCCGAAGTAATCCTCGATCAGTACATGCCCGTAATGTCAGGAGCTACATTGTAGATGTAATCATACTTTTCATCTTATCTCCTGTCACCACGTGTGAAAGAGGAGATTTACAACTTTCTGCAACATGTCATTCCAGAGCTGTTAAAAAAAAGCATCACTTATCGCGCGTCAGAAAATGTGGACGCAACAGGACAGAGCACCAGTACACTTTACTCTTGCTATACGAGACTTACTAAATCTTGTATATCCTGAGCGATGAATCGGAAGAAGAGGTCCGATTGGATGACCAGCCCGCTCCCCTGATTTGACGCCTCTTGATTACTTCTTTTGGGGCGTATCAAATTCCTTGTTTACGAAACACCGGTATAATGCTCAGAAACGCTTTCAGCTAGGATATTTGCAGAATCTGATGTGCTTCGGGAACTGTTGGGGGTTCACCATAGTTTCATTCAAAAGTTCAAACCTGCATTGAATTTACTGGTGGTCAGTTCGAACAACTTTTGGTGTAATACAAAATTGATTGTAAAGTTTATGTAATTTTTGTCTATTTAAATTTTTTTAACAAATTGCTTTTACTTCATTTATACATTTTTCCATCATGTAGTTCTTAATATTCACAGGTTTATATTGACTCAGAATTACTCCTAGTTATTCTGAATTTTATTCAGCTTCCTCCAAGTGAACGCTGCCTAGAAGACAAAGCTTACCAAAAAATTGTTGTTTTTTTTTTTTAGTAAATGGTAGGTACACAATTATAATGAAAAAAAAACAATGGAGAAGGAAAAGAAAAAGAAATAACACAATTATAAATAATAGAAGACGACTAAACAAAAGATCATTAATTCCAGAAGAAACATAAAATTTCCTAGTACTGTATCCATTTGCTATCAAGTGATCACAGTCGTCTATTTAGCACTAGTGGCAAGACCCAACTTAAGTGAGCAGATCGCCATAGGAAAAGATCAATCTATTTACGTGTAGAGATGGATTCTTAGGATTTTTATAGATCCTTTTACTGCAGACAGAGATACTTCAGTGACAAGAGTTTGCCCTAGACCAAACTGCTTGCAAAAATGCGCGAATCTTTTTGTGATGGTCCCTCTAGCCCCAATCAGTAATCCAAAAACTTCGATCGATGTTAGATGATATTTTTCCTTATAAGAACTCTTGTAAAATTGTGTATTACAATCCTTCTGTTATCTCCTTCAATTTGAGCACAACCTTCTGAATCACCTTGCATAATCCTCTGATTAAAAACAAGCGTTCCAAAAACTGCAATGTCATTAATGTGCTTATAATTTGTTGCAGAGATTACTGAACGACTCCAGCGTCTTTGATTTCCTGCCGAATTCTTCCCCAATCGCAGGAACGGGACAAAAACTCTGCAGAAATCGTGCCTTCGCCAAATTGGTGTGCGAGAACATTCTGTTTTACATCGGCGGTTTCGATACAACACAGATGAACACGGTAAGTTGGTTTGACGTGTCTATCTTAAGTACGCTGCAATTTGTACGGTTGTCTACGTAGTTCGCCACGCTGGCTCCCGGCAAATGATAGCGTAAGAACCAAGACTATGCCATACACACTCTCACGAAGGAAAATAGCCCGGTTATAGCCTATAATGCGCTTTCACGAAACGAAAGGACATCTAGTACAAATAAATTTAATTTAAAAAATAATGAAACTTACCTTCATTACAGCAGGCGCTCGAAATTTTCATTATATCTTTCTCTTCTTGTATGCCTTTTTTGTTAATTTTCTTTTCTTTTCCCCTTTTCTATATTTTTTCTCCTTGCCTCATATTTTTCTCTTCTTGCTCATCTCTTCTTACTTGCTACTTTTTCTTCTACTCATTTCTTTCACTTCCCTGTGTCCAGACCTTACCTTATCTAATACATTTATAGCAGACATTGATTTATACTGTGACCCAAGAATTAAAAATATGCCTCTTTTGTAATGTAAAGTGTGACGCATATGACTTGTTTTAATTGACGACGAATAGGAAGGCTATTTAAGACTTATAAGGATAAAATATCTTAGGCTATATTTAAATATTTTTTTCTACTTCGCATTTTGCATTGCCGGCTACTTATCCTTCACATTGTTCTCTCGTATATGAATTTTTAATTTCCAAACGGATTTTCCATCTGATGACGTGGAAGATAGAATAGAATAGAATGTTTTATTTTCGCTGGCACATAAAGCCATAAGACCGTCTCTTCCACTCAACCAGCCTAATCAATACAATAGTTACATACATATTTAAATTAAGAATATTTACAATGCATTTAAAAGATTGTCCAGCAATATTCTTCAGTTAAGTTTTAACGACTAGTATATGTTTATTTAAATTGAGAGAAACCTGCAAGGAAAAGTAATAATTTATGAGCTAATGTAATTCAAAGAAATAAATATCAAAGGTCCTTCAATAATTGTCTATTCAAATACAAAATATTACATTAGGTTACATGAACGTATCTTTTGACTAGCGCTTTCGCTATTAAAATAGCATCTTCAGGTCAAACTTGCGTGATATTAAGCTTTTCGTGTAAAGACGTAGATGGACAAGTAACATCGAAATATATTAAGGTACATGACGTGAGAATATAAAAAATTACAGTGATAAGAAAAAATAAATAAAATTTGACTTATAACAGTCGAATATATATATAACAGTTAAACCTTCATGAGGTCTCAAAATTAATACATAAAAGCATTTGGAGTTAAAGCCTGCAGAATTTGTTATTCTTTTAACTGTCTATGTCTCCATTTTAAGCTGCATATGTTTTGCAGACTTCAATTTTTAAACAAATTTTGATCTATAAGCTGCATACATGTTTATGCAGGCTTTAACTCCAAATACTTTTATGTATTAATTTTGAGATCTCGTGAAGGTTTAACTGTTATATATATATATATATATATATATATATATATATATATATATATATATATATATATATATTCGACTGTTATAAGTCAAATTTTATTTGTTTTTTCTTATCATTGTATTTTTTTATATTCTCACGTCATGTACCTTAATATATTTCGATGTTACTTGTCCATCTACGTCTTTACATGAAAAGCTTAATATCACGCAAGTTTGACCTGAAGATGCTATTTTAATAGCGAAAGCGCTAGTCAAAGATACGTTCATGTAACCTAATGTAATATTTTGTATTTGAATAGACAGTTATTGAAGGACCTTTGATATTTATTTCTTTAAATTTGTTAATTTGTCGGACCAACATGCATTTCAAATAATGTAATTTAGTTCAGTCTATATGCAATATGTAAAGAATTATAATTAGGGAAGAGTCGGGTAGTATCGGACATCGGGTAGTATCGGACAGTGCGTTTCTTTCATCTACCACCATATGGTAGTACCTGAATGACATGGTTACGTTTCTCTATGCGACATCACAGAAACGTAACCATGTCAATCAGGTACTATCATTGTGTGGTAGATGAAAGAAACTCACTGTCCGATATCACCCGATGTCCGATACTACCCGACTCTCCTCTAAGTTCAGATAGCTAGCCGGTTAAAATGATGAGAATTAATTTAATAGAAGTTTATTAGAACTATGTTATAGGGAGTAGGATATAAATCTAAAATATATTGATATAATGAGAATATTAATGTCATGAGATTTTGCCATTAGAGGTTTTGTATTCTATTTAGAGAACTTAATTGTAATAATAAGAATGGACAGATGTTAGTTTCATTATAAGTAACAAATATTAATCAGCAATTAATCTGTTAAGAAGGAATTTATGTAATTTTGATCTAAATGAAGTTATTGTCCAACAACCCCTTACATCACTCGGAAGCGAGTTCCAATTTCTAGCAACTGAAACTGTATAGGATGAAGAATATAAAGGTGTCTTGTGGTAGGGTATGAGTAAATTGTTATGATGAGACTTGGTAGTTAGCTGATGATATGCGGATAAATTTTGAAAACGAGAAGCCAAGTAGACTGGGGTAGCGGTGCGCAGAATTTGAAATAAGAGAATAAGAAAATGCAGGGCTCGTCGGTCACTTAGCCTTAGTCAAGACAGATTTTTGAAAGACGGGGAAACATGATCATACGAATATTGAAAATATAATGGACGCATGCATTATGCACACTTTGTAGCCCGCTGCAAGGTACTCTTGTATAGAAACCTGATGAGCATTCTGGTGCAGAAAATGATATATTTTTTGGAATTTTACGGCTGTCATGCTGTTATAACTACATTATTGCTTAGTATAACTGAATAATTATCTAAACTAACTGTGGCTAGCTTCTTTGATTTAAAATACATGTTAAATAAAGAATTGTTATTATCAACTTATGTTTCTCTTCATTTTTGTATCTCAGATTTGATGACCGTTATAGTTCGTAGACAAGTTGACAGAATGTGTTCTGAAATGTTGCAGTCCATTATTCCCGCAGTGCTGGGTCACGTCCCGGCGGGCACATCCACCAAAGTTTTCCAACATTATATACAACTTGTGAGGTCAGGTGAGTGTGGTGGAAACAGTTTTGTTTTGCAACAGTTCATATTAATATTATGATTTATGACTTTAAAAATTAAAGAGGAAGAGAACATTTTTGCTGGAAGTAGTTGAGGTCTATGTTGGCACTATAGAAAGTAAGAAAATGGATAAAACAACATTACTAAAACCAAAGTACAGTACTGGAAAAAAAATTAAATAACGTTTCAATACACACAGCCATTTTGGTTAGAGAACAGTTGAACCATTAAAAGAGTAGCTACCAGTGCAGTGGTGTACGTAGAATTTTGTCAAGAGGGCGGTCATTATTAAAACTGTTTACAATTTACACACCTGTGGAGTAACGGTTAGCACGTCTGGCCGCAAAACCAGGTGACTCGGGTTCGAATCCCGGTCGGGACAAGTTACCTGGTTGAAGTTTTTCCGGGGTTTTCCCTCAACTCAATGTGAGCAAATGCTAGGTAACTATCGGTGCTGGACCCTGGACTCGTTTCACCGGCATTATCACCTTCATCTCATTCGGACGCTAAATAACCTAAGATGATAACATTGTAAAATAACCTACTAAAAATACATAATTGGTATTTAACGTTTTTTGTATTATTATTATTATTGTTATTATTATTATTATTATTATTATTATTATTACTACTATTATCATTATCGGTATTTAACATTTTGTGTACCATCATCATCATCATTATCATCATCATCATCATCATCATCAGTTGTATTTTCACAGGAAGATGTGAAACTATTTCCGGGAAAAACGTTTGCGACAACATCACTAACCTCGTCAGTTTTCCAGCATTTCGAAATAGGTTTGTCCATTAACTATGTTTTCCTCGAAAAAGAACGGGCCGTAAATCTTTCTTGCAGAAATATCACATCACATGTTTACTTTTACTCCCTAAAAACGTTTAGTCTCAATTCAATGAAAATTCCTCTAAATTTACCGGCTATCGTTGCGTTCGGCCATTTAGTTATTGTTGCGTTGGGAGCATCGGTCATTAGAAATTCTATGACGTGTCATCACAGTCTAGTACAGAGTTCTCCAAAAAGCGGATAGTCATCCCGATGCTGCCCGCCGAACGCAGTGCGCTGTAGAGAAGGGGGAGAGACTGGTACATCAACAGATGGGAGCGGTCAGTGAGGGATTGCGGCAAGAATCTGCTTATGTTTACAAATAATGATATCAAAAGAATAAGAAATATCATACTTTTGTATATTATTTTGACATACTAGGAAGCTTCTACTTTTGATTGGGGAATATTCAATAACGGAATAATTAATTTCGCATTACATCTAGAAGACATTCTGTATGCATGATTTTACAAATGCTCATTCTTTAAAGGGCTTAATTGATTTTCCAATATTCCAAGTTAGAACATAGCTAGCAAGAAGCTTTTTTTGTTTAAGACTGAGGATACTTGTGTGATTTGTGTTTGTATTCTCTTGTTTCAAATTTATCAAAATATTTGTATGTATTACACCTAAAATGAAACGAAAAACTATAAGTATATCTTGCGAAACTGAGTGTAAACGTATTGTAATATACTGATTATTATGTATAACCAACAGTTATACAGACGTCCCAAAATAAATTATTTTCACATGTCCAACATGCCTGTAATTGTATGATATTCTTTGTGAAGTGTCGAGTAGTGTCGTCGCATGTTGAATTTTAACACACCCTTAAGAATTTTCGAACAAATTAAACATTTCATATTCTGACCACTAACACGAAAATATATTTCTCTTCCTATTCATCCTTGAATGTACTACGTCCATGATTAGAAGACATTGTGAAAAGGTGGAACACGGCGACCAACACAATGATAATGGCAGTCCGCCACTGCTCTTCGTTTGCGCATAAACATTGTACAGATGGGGATGGGTGAGGCGGAGCGCGCTCATTACGTACTGGCTTCGGTTCCGTTCAGGGGCTTACTCGTGAGTACGCTTTTGGAGACGTCTGCTCTAGTATATTCTATCACGAAGCTTGAGTTTATGAGGGTACTATTAACAATAGACTGTGCAGGTACTATTTCGCATTGTCTGTAATGAGGCGATAGTAGCGATCCTAGTGGTTAGCAACTATCTATGGATGCATATTTACTACGTATTGAGCTTCGTGACTGTATACAGGGTGATTCACGAGGAAAGGTAAAAAATTTAGGGTGTGAATTCTGAAGTTATTCTGAGTAAAAAAAAGTTCATATGAATATAGGTCCATTTTCGAACGGTTACGGAGATATGGCTCTTTGATTTCACAAAAACTTCTGAGATCCCATTGTACTAACTCGTATTTAGAGACAGATTACGGACAAATTTAAAGTTTATATTCACGTATGCATACATACCTAATGTTCTAGAAGTCGGGGTCAATGTTTTCGCATATTTTGAAAGGTACCTCCTCCTTCTTCAATGCACTTTTGCGCTCGGGCGTGAATTGCGCTCATCGCTCGGAAGAGTTGCACTTGGCTGTTCTTTATGCCGTAACCAACATACGGTCGATTAGCGCCTCTCTCGTTTCCCACTTCCTTTGCTATACCAAGTCTTTCATCCAACCCCATAGACAGTACCCTTCTGTTCGGAAAGCGTCGTTCATATTCAGCGACGGCACGCAAGGAACTTCCATCGCACAAACCATAAACATACACAATATCGGCGTATTCTGTAGTCGAAAATTTATAAGGCATCTTGAAAAACATAACTTAACACTTCCGACAACTGTACCTGTATAACTACTGTACTGTAGGTAGCTGACTGAACTGTTGTGAACTGATGATAGCGTATTTGTTGTGACATTTGTAATGGTTTGTTTCTCTTATCTACATCGCTCACAATGCAGATTCCAATGTTACGTCATTCATTGCGGTCGGTGACCTTGTCCCACGTCAGCAGCATATGGTAACGTCTTATTCACATTGGAGCGAGACGTTTTACCAAAAAAATGCATCTAGCTCCTCCATAGTTCGAAAACGGACCTATTTTCATATGAACTTTTTCACTCAAAATGGCCTAAGATATCGTATATCCAAAAGTTTTGACCTTTCCTCGTGAATCACTCTGTATATACTAGACTGTGGTGTCATTTCAAGTGATATGCATGTCATTCACTGGCGACTCGTGATTGCAGAGACATAGGGCTTTGAAATTGGATCCATCTTTTTGATACTAGGTGTATATTATATGAATCAAATAATTAGAGAATGGAAACAATTGCCTCATGGATATACAGGATGGAAGTGAAATAATCCTACAGATTGAAAGGTATAATAGGATACACTTAAATGAACAGAAAACCTATATTACGTTTTGTGATTAAAGGCACAATTGATTAGAAAATTAAGTTGGAAGTTTCAGCATTCTGGCAAAATCGCCGCTGACATACTCCTATTTCTTCTCGTAATACAACTGTAAGAGGTTAACGAACACAGGTCTGTCTCCCTATGTGAACTAACTCCCACCTCTCTCTCTGGCTACAATATTGCAAGCCGGTCGCATCATTCATTGTCTTGAAATGAGTGGTTTTTTAATTAAATTTAGACGAAAACCTTCTAAGCTATTGAAATACGCCAGAGGGATAAATGATTCTTTATTAGATTTTCTACCGATATAGACAAAAATTCATGATTCTACTCGCAATAGTTTTTATAGAACCTTTAATGATGAAAGAGCAAATAAATATGTTTTTGCGATCCATTGAAGCGTTTCAAATACTAAACTAATATTTCCCAAGTACCATGGGCGTAACCTGTTAAAAAAACTACAAGTCTACACCAAATCACATAAATGATGTATATTTTGTACTTATTAGTCAAATGATTAGAGCCCGGAACTTTAGGTGCTAAAAGTTAATATTGTTACCCACTATAGCTTATAAATACAGAAGCCATACCCCCATTCATTTTAAATTTCATTAGGCCTATGTCATCCTTGTCATTTAGTATTTTCCCTTTTTTACCATTAAATATCTTTAATTCTCTTAACTACCACTTACAAATTAACGCAAGGTTTACAAGATCCATTTTCCACTCTTTGTAACTCTGTTGTCTATTATTACATATCGGACTCTAGTGACTAGACTTAAAAAACCCTCCTCACGGACACCACTCTATTCATCTATATTCGGTGTCATTCTTAACACCGGCACCCAAAGTTCCGGGCTCTACAAATGATATACAAGTGCGATTTCTGAGAAAGCGCCAGCAGTGTGTATCTATGGCGACCAAATGGTTTCATGCATAGCGGTGGGTTAGTTCCAGAAACATCCGTCGGCACAGGTATATTCGAAATCAGTATTAACTTATAAACAATCAGATTCGGTAGCGACATCTGTGAGTCGCGTGGAACTGCAAGCAGATACCGACAGTATTACAACGTATCGGGCACGATTCTATGTCTTCTATGCAGGTCGATTCCGCCAGTACGACTACGGTAATATGGAGAACAAGCGGCGCTATGGCTCGACGTCACCCCCGCAGTACAAGCTGCAGAACGTGAAGGTGCCTGTGTCACTACACTACAGCGACCACGACGCCCTGTCGCCACGAACGGTGAGTTGGTCCTTTTATTCACCATGTATTCTTTTCTTAACCTTCTTTGCATCCTTTCTCAACTGCTTCTTTCATGCAGTCACTTGCACTTTCATTTTATTTATCTTCTATATCTTATCAGTTATAATTTTTTCCTACAATTCTCCTTCATTATAGTCTTCGTATTTCCTTCCTCCCGTCTTATTTTCTTCCTTTTCTTCCATCTAGTCTTCTGTTTCATTCTCTTTATCGGATTTATTTCCTTGCCTGCTCTCTTATTTTTCGCCCCATCTTCACCTCTGTTCATCTTTTCTCTTTCTCTATCCTCCTTGTCTTCAATTTTCTGGTCCCCCGTATCCTATTTTCTCCTGTTCCTCGTCTTCTCTTTTGTTTCTTTCTCGTCTTCTTTTTTCTCCTGTTCCTTGTCTTCTCTTTTCTCCTCTTCCTCGTTTACTCTTTTCTCCTCTTTGCCTTCTCTTTTCTCCTCATCTTCTCACTTCTCCCTCTCCTCGTCTTCACACTTCTCCCTCTCATCGTCTTCTCTTTCATTCTTCTAATTTATCCTCATCGTCTTCTCTTTTCTCCTCCTCCTCTCCTCTATTCTCTTCCTTCTCGTCTTGTCTTTTTTTTCCTTCTCATATTCTCTTTTCTCCTGTTCACCGCCTTCTCTTTTCTTTTCTCCTCTTCTTCTCTTTTCTTCTCCTTGTCTTCTCATTTCAACTTCTTCTCGTCTTATCTTTTCTCCTTCTCCTTGTCTTCTTCAATTCGTGTTCTATTTATTCTCCTCGTCTTCTCATTCATCCTTCTACTCGTCTTCTCTTTTCTCCTACTCGTTTTCTCCTTTCTCCTTCTCGTCTTCCCTATTGTCCTTCTCCTAGTCTTCCCTTTCCTCCTTATCGTATTCTCTTTTCTTCTTCTCTTCTAATTTCTTCTCGTCTTCTTCTCTTTTCTTCTCTTCGTCTTCTCTTTTCGTGTCTTTGCCTTCTCATTTCTTCTTCCCTTCGTCTTCTCTTTTCTTCTTCTCTTGTTTTCTCTTTTTTCCTTCTCTTGTTTTCTCTTTTTTCCTTCTCTTGTTTTCTCTTTTTTTCTTCTCTTGTTTTCTCTTTTCTCCTCATCATCTCTGCTCTTTTCATGTTCGTCTTCTTTTTCTTCTTTAGTGTCTATTTTTTTCTTCTTCATCTCACCTCTTTCTCACCCTCCTTGTCTTTCGCTCTTTTCCTCGATTTCTTTTTTCTTTCTTCCCCTTTCGTTCTCTTTTTAATATTTCCTCATCGCCTTTCCTTCTTTTCTAACTTTCCTTCCGCCTTTCTTCGGATTTCTTCTCTTTTTCGATCTACAACTTGTATTCTTTTTTCTGTTCTCTTAATTGTCTTCAGCTAATTTACTTTCCATATCTTTGTCTCCTCTTTCCTTTGTCCTCCTACTTTTCTTGCTGTTCCTTATTTAGGCGCTTTTCTCTTTCAATTCCATTGTCTTTTGCTTCCTTTCTTCATCCTGCTGTAAATATTCCCTCTTTCTTTTCTTCTTCATTTCTCTTTTCCTCCTTTCGTCAGTCTTTCTTCTCTTCTTTTTATCATCGTGTTCTCTTTCTCGTTTTATGTTGTTTTTCGCTTCTTCCTTCTCTCCTTCGATTTTCTTGATCTTTTATTCATATTTCTAGTCTGCCGTCGTCCTATTATTGCCCTCCATTTGTTTTTCTTTTACACTCATCTTATTTTACCCCATATCTTCCTGTTCTTTCTCTTCTTGTAACATAATTTTCTTCGTTTCTTCACCTAATTTTTCTCAGTCTCTTTAATGTCATTCTTTTATTCATTCTTGTCGTAATCTGTACTGTTTTTCTTTTCTGTTTTCCTATTTGCACGTTCTGTTTTTTTCTTTGTTATTCTCTCCTGCTTGTCTCCTATTTTTAAGAACAACTAAATATCAGAGAGAGACTGCTAATAATTCAGTGATCGTTTAGTTTTATTGTAATAATGTTTCACATCTGCCCAGATAATTGACATCAGCGTATGTCAAATCCTGAATTTTGCTCATTAATACATTTTTGTGTCATGTGTGAATGTTTTTCTCCCAGGATGTTCTGCTGTTGAAAAACAAATTGCCGAATCTCATCGGTATATTCAGAGTGCCAATTAGGCAATTCAACCATCTGGACTTCATATGGGGAATCGATGTGAAGACTCTGGTATACGATAACCTGTTGGACATCCTGAGAAAATATTGAAGATATTTCACACTGGTGGAGAATTTTGAGAATTGAAGGAACTGTTCAACAGATCATCATGGAAATGAAAATTTTTGAACAGTGTTTTGTTTCAAATTCGGCGTAATTATTATACAGGGCTTTCATTTCAATACTTCGCAGGTTAAATAACTATTTATTTATTTATTTCAATTAAATTAATTTAAACGAAAAGCACGTAAATTTAGATATTGAGGGAGGAAGTTTTAAACCAGTGCCAATTGCATTTTAGGTTTCCCCTCCTCACCTCTTCCTTTGAAACTTCAAATGGCACCCCTGTATTATGATATTTTTATGAAAGAGTATTCAATTGTTTATACATCTCATTAATTTGTTCTTACGTGTTTTGTTTTCTATCGTCGCTTGGCAGCCTGGATTTTTGTTATTGTAGATTAGAGCTGAAGAGAATGAAACCACAAAGACTATCGGGTATTATTTTAATGTAATAGTTGTGTTTGGGTATTAAATAATTTTAAAATGGTATAGGCCTATACTTTTCAAGAGAGAACAGAAATCATCTGTATTAATTAAATTTAGGAAATTATTGAAATTAAACTATAATAACAATAATCCAGATTCCCAGGCGACGATAGAAAACATAAGACATGAGAAGAAATGAACGATATATACAAACAATTGAATACCCTTTCAAATTTAAGTATTATAATACAGAGCGTCCCATTTATTTTGCTCACCCAAAATAATTTTTTTCTTAAGTGTCAAATGAGAAATTGTTTCAAACAAAAGTTGTTTAAATACAATGAGGAATTAATACTATTGGCATCAGTGGCGTAGCACGAAATTTTGAGCAGGGGAAGCTAACTCAAGTTATCTTTCATGCAATATGAGAAAACGTATTACAAAAATATAGTCTTAAAATAAATAGTAGTCAATGTCAAGTCAGCAGTCGAAGATTGGTTGGAACATCGTAAGTAACACCAATAAGGCATGGCCTCAAATGAGACGTAATAAAATACGATTTCACGGTTTACACATATCTCTTAAGAAATAGACACGTTTACGTATAACATTAGCTCACTCTCTGTCATACTTAGAGAAATCACAATATTAGTATCATTACGTAAGTATGCGTCTGTCTTTTGGTTGTGTCCTTCATTGACGGCAAGGGAGTCGGTCATTTGTTTTTTAAATCACACTTTTGTTCGTAAGTCAGTCTTGATAATACAATTGTCCTAAAAAATTCAAGTAAATTGGTGTCAGGAACTGTTATTTCGCTCATTATTTATTATATCAGCCACAATGCACACTAACACTTCAACTGAACACAACTGACGAAAAGGGATAACTCGGAAACTACTAATTATTTTAAATGTTAAAGCTAGCTTCTTTTCGAGCCTTGCGACTAGGGTAGTTTAAAAGGAATGTAAAATCTGCGGGGTGGATTACACAGAAGAAACCGGTCTGCTTGGAAGCTGGTGTGTGCGGGCTTCTTGTTTACTGCTGCATCACAAATAATCCTGAGCTGCCGCATCACAATATTTAACGCGTAATTATAAATTCTATTAAAATTAATAAATAATTTTCTCCATAAACTGCAGGTTTATTATGAAATTATTATTAACTGGAGAAGCTAAGCTTTTTAGCTTACATTGACGCTACGCCACTGATTGGCATACCTTTCTTGTAAATCTGTTCATAAAGGAGATACGAGTAATGGATTCTTTTTTTTTAATGGCAGCATGCACATTTAACTCAAGGAATCATTTAACCTCTTGCAGGCCTGTTCAAAAATGTATCACAGTGTACCATATTGAGGAGCGCAAAAGAATAAGGAATGTATGTAAGGAGTGTATGTACTCACTGCAAGTTCGAAGTAAAGTAGCACTTTGGTACACCTAGTAGAAAAACAGAATATTTACATGTCCTGATCCAAGTAGCGACCATTGGAATAAATGCATAAATACAATCTTTGAATGAAGACTTCATAGATCGTTCTAGTATTGCCTATTGATTGGATGTACAAGCATGAGTAATACGTTGCTGCATGTCTTCTGGTGTTGCTGAAACATTTCGATAGACAATGTCCTTCACAGCTCTCCAAAGAAAAAAGTCTAGTGGCGTAAAGTCAGAAGAGCGAGCAGACCAACTAACAGGTCTACCACGTCCAACCCACCTACCAGGATATTTTCGGTACAGAACACGACGGCTATTTACGGTGTTATGTGCTGGGCATCCACCATGCCAGTACCACATAGCCATTCTGTATGTCCTCCGAAAGATCAGAAAAGATGATTCTTATGAATCTGGCATATCAACTGCAATAAGTACGTACATTATAAGTTACATATTCTTTTAAACCCCTCAATGTTTTGGTTATTAGAATGGTATATTGTGATGTATTTTTGAACGGGCACTGAAGAGGTCAAATGATTCATTCAATAAAATGTACATGGTGCCATTTAAAGAAAGGAAGTCTTTATTTGTATCTCTTTAATGGACAAGGTTATAAGAAAGATATGCTCAAGGTATTAATTCCTCATTGTACTTAAACAACTTTTGTTTTGATTTGGTACCTGAGAAAAGTGATCAAGATAAATGGGACACCCTGTATAAGATGTCATTTGAAATTTCGAAGGAAGGATGGCCAGTGAAATCTGAACTGCAATTAACACTGATTTTAAACTTTCCTGTCAATTTCTAAACTGACATGTAGTTTATTTAAATTAAATTTAATTGAAATAAATAATTATTTAGACTGAGAAATTTTGAAATGAAAGCCCGGTATATATTTTAATATCATTTTAAGAAACCTGGACGATATTATGTTTTAAATATTAACTGAAAATGAATTTAATTCCGTTAATTATGTGGAAAAGTGAATTGAGGGTAAGTTAAACTTATCATTACAAATTTGGAAAGAAATACAGTGCCATTTTTAGCTACGCAACAGTCGACAAGCTGCCGGCATAGTGGTGTAGACCGTCCCTTGAAACGGAAACATGCGGCATAGTTTTTATTAATGCAACACATCTGGATCTATCTTCAATGTCACGCGGGCTTAAAGTGCAGATGAGCAATATTAGAAGAAATACAAGGTTGTTATCGGTTTGGTTTACCGATGTACTGGCGCGAGGGTTTCGTTGCAGCCGCCAAAATTAGTACCATAACAGTATATTAAACTTCAACACACTTACCTTATAATATATGCTGAGACTGTCGATATATATTTTTTTAAATTGGTTATTTAACGACGCTGTATCAACTACGAGGTTATTTAGCGTCGATGAGATTGGTGATAGCGAGATGGTATTTGGCGAAATGAGGCCGAGGATTCGCCATAGATTACCTGGCATTCACCTTACGGTTGGGGAAAGCCTCGGAAAAAACCCAACCAGGTAATCAGCCCAAGCGGGGATCGAACCCGCGCCCGAGCGCAACTTCAGACCGGCAGGCAAGTGCCTTAACCAACTGAGCCACGCCGGTGGCAAGACTGTCGATCCTCTTGCCCCACACAAATGGAATATCACGTTCTTGTTCAGGTTCTCCAGTTCTTTCACTGACATTTTTGCCACCTTTCATTTAGTTAAAGTGTTTTGGATTATGATATACTATCTCTTTGATAATAGCCCACAGAATTTGAATTTTGAATTAATTTTTATAGGTTTTCCAATAAGTCATATGATAATGAAAAACAATGTGGTTTCAATATTTCCGTCTCTGACTTATTTATTATAATGTGAACCAAAAAAAATATATTTTGTAAACACATTTCAATTATATTGTGAACGTTTTCGACCTGTGTAGGGCATCTTCAGACAATTGTGTAGATATCTGTGCTTAGTGTACAAAATCAATATTACATAATACGGGAATGTGACCAATTATGCAAACTTTAAAATTTTAAAACCTATTAAAACACTTTTAAAAAACAATCTAACTAAAGGTAAGACCATGATTGAATGGCAAAAATTACATTTTATTAGAAATATGCATATTTAATAGCATACTGTAATTGTCCATGACAGTAAAGAATTTGCGAAACGGCTATTATTATGTGGAGTTGTTAAACTATATTGCTGCAGTGATAAATATGTAAAGACTTGTAGGTGGGCACTTGTTTGGAATTGGGAAGAACAATTAAATATGCATATTTGCACAGAGTGTACGGGAACTGTTTGGAAAAATCAATACGTATGTATGGTTCAGAGATGAATGGTATAATTCTAAATTGGTATATAAACGTGAATAGAAAAATACATTGTGGAATAACAAGGAAAAACAGAAAGAGCAAGGGAAATGGTAAGTGTAATTTACACAAATATAAATGAAGAACACTATGATCACCTGTTAACAATTATGTTGTAAAATTAGAATAGTGGTTGAAAAATGGTCAAATACTATTATAATGGGTTAATGTTGTAATTATGTGGTAATGTGGAAAGAATGAACGTCAAAGTATTATAGGTATCATTGCAATAGATGACATCGGAATTATTATGGAGCGTAGTATAATAGTAATCTTATGCTACCATAGACAATCGCTGTATGTTGTCAAATAATGATTAATTAATGATATGTAGCAAGTGTAATCATATGTTCCTGGTCACAAATAGCACCACAAATGGATGAATTGATATAGTGGTGTATATTAAAAGTCACATGTTAAAATCGTTTCTCAAATTTACTGACTAACTTATGTACTGCCTGCATTTTCGGCGGTCGAGTATTCGGAAATTTCGCAATAAACTCCGCCGATTCATATTTATAATATGTCTTGCACACAAACACTCCTTTCTTCTAGAGTTATTCTATGCGGTATCTCACACGAAACTGCACTCACAACAATCGCACAATTACACAACACCCATGTGCGCATCCAACGTGAAGGGGGATCGGGAAGCAAAGTGAGCGGCAGACGGTAGACTAGCGCCTGCCGATTCACATGCCGTAGGTCGGTAAACCAAACCGATAACAACTTTCTGTTTCTGTCATATTATGTGCCAAATAAATTTTTCGTGTAAATTCGAGGTATCATTTATACCTAGACGCAGACAGAGAACTTTTTACATACTATTATGAACGGGATGAATTATGTTGTTAATATTTTAAAACAAATTCGAAGTTGCTTGCTTTTCTATCGAGAGTTATGCCGCCATGTCAATACCGTCCTGTTTCCAACCCATTGCATAGCTTAAAAATGGCGTTGATTTTATATTTGGATGCATCGTTGTGCTGTTTCCTATTCTTACTTAGTTGCTGTAGTGATGTAGTAAATGTAACACTTAGTAGTATTTGTTTCTTGTGCCGACAGTAGTATTAAAATCGATGTAGTTATAAAATAATGGATTTGTTTCTTTTTGTTTATCCTTGCTTAAGGAGTTAGGTACAGCTTACAGCAGTAAAATTTTGGAAATATTCAACATTTTTTCCCTTAATTATTGTATCTTGTACAATAATGAAAATTAGTATGTGTAAAACACTGTCCTTCTGCTATACGAAACAAATATTTTTACGATTAAAAATATTTACATTTTTTTTTTTTCAAAATTCAGTTCACTGTGCAATGATGAAGCGTTTTCCACATAACTGAGAAACTATCCAACATTCTATGATACAATTTTTTGTGTGCGTTTATGCATGTCAGATCTACGATATGATGCAAGATCACTTCTCTACCTTTGATAGATTGTCTGGTAAAAAAATAAATTCATTTAAAAATGGTCAGATATCAGTATTTTCTTCTAACACAAAATAAAAAAAAATATTTATTAAGGAATGTAGTTGAAGAGCATGATATTGTAAACATGAGTTTCAGCAATAAAATAAAAGAGAGAGAACATGAAAAAGTTAACAAGTTTATGAGTTATGAGGGAAACGCTTCATCACTGCATAGTAAACTGCCACCATTATGAATTTGGAAAATATATATATATAATTTTTTAAAATCGTAAAAGTATTTTTTCATATAGCAGAAGGACAGTGTTTTACACATACAAATTTTTATCATTGTACAATATACAGTAATGGAAGAAAAAAATGTTGAATATTTCCAAAAATGTTACTGCTGTAAGCTGTATCTAACTCCCTTAATGTTTCAATAAAAATCATAATCATTACAGTAAGTAATTGATGTTACCATCGTCATAATACTGACTATGGTCGATATTGCCATCAAAGTCACTAATGACGTCATGTCACGATCGACATCGTCAGTTTAGCCATTGTTAAGTTCAAAGTCATCTTTGACAACGTCATGTTTATCATCCTCTCCGTCATACTTATCGCTATCGTTACAGTCATCGTCGGCATAATTGTAGTTATCGCGGACATTGTTAAAGTGATCATTATTGTCACAATCATCGTCAGAATCGTCATAATCAACGTCCACGGTGTCAAAATCATAATCGATATTGAAGCAGTCAATATCGACAGAATTAACATCGTTATAGGCGCAGTCTTTGTCGTCATCATACAGATCGTCAAAGTCATTGTCAACATTAACATAATCATCGTTAGCATCATTACGATCACCTTCGACAATGTCAAAATAATGCCAACATTATCGGTCATCGTCAGCATTGTCACAGTCATCAACAAAATCTATTCATATTTGAATATTCAGCCAAAAAAATTAAGGCAAAACCACCACTTCTATATTCAACATTAAAACCAGAAACCAATTCAGATTCACCTTCAGCAAAATCAAGAGGAGTTCGATTGGTTTCAGCCAAACAGGTACAGTCGGTGACTCAGGAGAAGACGAGAGCGGACTGAGGAGGAAGGGATGTGAACAGATAACGTACGACAACAAATGAAATATTTGTACTGCAGTAAGCGGAAACATTAGGTCTCCTTCTGTTCAACGTAGCTTTAATTTCCATACGCATTGTTACTCATGTTTCCTGCACGAGTAATAACCTGGCTACTGGGATGCTTATCTGAGCGATGTTTATAATAATCAGCAGCATAGTCAACAAGGTCACATTCTTTCCGCTTGTCTTCTCCTGAGTAACGGACAGTAGTAAATCAAATTATTATGTCAAATTCATCCACATCGACACAGATATCGTCGATGTCGTCAAATTCATTGTCGACGTTGTCAATATCGCCACAGTCATAATTATTGGCATCATTACTACTACTGCTGCTGTTGCTGCCATTACTACTATACTCATAGGCGGATCCAGAGAAGGGCCAAGTCTTTAGCCCTCTCTTGAGTCAGTATGACAATTATATTTAAGTTTATGGAGTTATTTTATTTTTATGAAATTGAACCGAACAGTTTTATTTCAGCTTTACATATCGATGGCTGACAACCAGACTGTTCTAAGTCCAACTTTTTATAAGAAGTACTGTAAATCTGTGTTTCATTGTGTTCCAGTTCTTCTCTGCATATATGAATCGAACAAAATTGTAAATATTCCTCTCCATAAGGTTGCTATGAAGCTATTCCAAATTGTTTCATGAAGCTTTGAATGTCAGGAGCTTAAAATAGCTCTCCTGAAAAAAAAAAATAGTAAAATGGACTTGGAACAGTCTGGTTCTGGGCATCGATATATAGGTCACTAAAGCGTTCTCTAGGGGTGAGCGTACGAGCTATTCCATCTCAAATCGACCGAAATATAGAAAAAATTGATCTTACAATTTCTAAATACAATGAAACTTTTTTTATACGTAGAGAACTGTGGTACAATGTTTTGTGCAAAGTTTGAGGCATCAGAACTTCATAGTGCTTAAATTAAAAATATTTAAATTTATCGTATTTTCATAAAATTAGCAACTTTAAACTGTTGTAGCTCCGAAACCCTTTCACCCAATGATCAAAATCGTGGTTTATTTTGATGCTGAGAAATTAAAGTTTATATTGACATATAAACAGATTTTCTTACTTTTTATGGAAATGGAGAAATTGAGATTTTTCCTCATTGAGACGCCTTTGCCTAGGACAAAAATATTTTAAAAATATATAGTTAGATTCCGCATTGAAAGTACAAATAAACACATTTTTTACTGATGGTATGTTGATAAAGTATTGAAAATATCAAATAAAGAAAATAAATAGTACGCGCGTGAACTAACCAACTGACTGTGAGGCGGGAGCTAGCCGAGACAAGCAATGCCAGGAGACAAATACGTGATGTTTCGTCTAGTAGCGCATAGCTGGGCTAGCTTTATCACAAGTTTTCATAAACACAGAAGTAAAATGATTCCCAACGCTCGCTTATCTTCAGCTCTCGGCCAGTGCATGCAGTACTGCGCCGTTTAAGTCCAGGCGTGTGAAAATAATCTATTTAATATCCTCGAAATTATTGCCATACCACTAAGCAAACAATGCCGAATCCCTCTTAATAATGCAAGGTTTTTTCTCAATATTTTTTTACATTTTTAAAAATTGGCAAAAAGCCTAAAAGCAAGTAAAATCAGATTATCTGTCTCTCTGTAAACAATAAAAATAAGGATTACTTCTTAACATAACCAACCAAATGTCAGGTTTAAAATGAGCTCCCGTTCAATGTTCTGCAGTAAATGATTCCAGAGTTCTGAGCGCTGAAAGAGGCTTGTTTTTATAAAATACGCTAAATTTGTCGCTCAACAATACGAAAACCATTTGACTTTCGATAGTATATTTTTGAAAATACACTCCCCTCGGCACCTTGTATAAATAGAGAAAGGAGTATAAAAAATGCGAGGTTTTTTACTGATCGATTTCATATGGAATAGCCCGTACATCCCTTGTGAAACAAAATGTATGAGGTGTATAAACAATTTAATATCCTTTCAAATTTAAGCATGAGAGGTGACATTCGAAATTTTAATGGAGGTGGGGACTGCAGTATTGTAATATCTTTAAGTCAATATGCAATTACATAATCAAAGGTTTGGTTTATTGTTCTATAGCGCAAATTGACCGGTTATCCCAGACATCAAGGCTTGCATTTACCAAACTGAACGTTTCGAGACAAGGGTTTGTTCTGTATATAAAAATGGTTGATATCGATCACCTCTACGACCTCCAAAATTTGTAACACAGTCACGTTTACACCATATATATATATATAGATTCGTTTTTAGCGTGTACTATTTTGAAGACTTGGATTGGTGATTCTTCTGTAGAGTACACCAGAATAAATAAATAAATAAATAAATAAATAAATATTTATGGATTTGATTCATACTGGCCTCATTTAGTTATTTTCAAGGCCGAACTAAATGTTTGTTTATTTTCATCTTTATTTATTGACATATTATTATCTCTTAAGTAGAATGCTATCGCTACATTCTTGCTCTTCATAATTCATTGAATAATGCATGAAACAGTTCAGAATTAACACTGCAGCCAAATGTCCCACTAAAAGTGGATGCTGTACCATTAATACTGTCAGAGTTGTATTACATATTCTAGTAGAGCAAGTTTAGACTTGAGTTCTTGAAGCAAAGGATTTGAATGTTGTTTTAAAGAGATCAAGAATGTATCTCTTTTTTTTAGGTTTATATCTTCATAAAGCTTATCTTTCTGCTGAAGTAGTCTATACTGCTAATAGTAATACAAATTAGTCATTAAATATATTGAGGCATTGAATGTGGTTTCTGTGTGCCTGTGCAGTTCCCTTTCAGAAATGAAGGCAATGTGTTCTCGGATGCTATTTTTTATTTGTTTCAGGATATGTAGATTATTTTTATACAATTTACCTTTTAAAGTTCCCCTGAAAAAAAAGTCTCTGGGGGTTAGGTCTGGGAATCAAGAGGGCCATACATTCTTCTTGTTACTTCTACCCTCTAACACTATGAATTTAGTTCACGGATGCTATGTTTTATTTGTTTCAGGATATTTGGATTATTTTTATACAATTCACCCTTTAAAGTTCCCCTGAAATAAAAGTCTCTGGGGGTTAGGTCTGGGGATCAAGAGGGCCATACATTCTTCTTGTTACTTCTACCCTCTAACACTGTGAATTTAGTTCACGGATGCTATGTTTTATTTGTTTCAGGATATTTGGATTATTTTTATACAATTCACCCTTTAAAGTTCCCCTGAAATAAAAGTCTCTGGGGGTTAGGTCTGGGGATCAAGAGGGCCATACATTCTTCTTGTTACTTCTACCCTCTAACACTATGAATTTAGTTCACGGATGCTATGTTTTATTTGTTTCAGGAGATGTGGATTATTTTTATACAATTCACCTTTTAAAGTTCCCCTGAAATAAAAGACTCCGGGGGTTAGGTCTGGGGATCAAGAGGGCTATACATTCTTCTTGTTACTTCTACCCTCTAACACTATGAATTTATGCGATGAAAGAGTAATGGAACGGAGAAAAATTCTCTCCGGTGCTGGGATTTGAACCTGGGTTTTCAGCTCTACGTGCTGATGCTTTATCCACTAAGCCACACCGGATACCCACCCCGGCGTCGGACAGAATCGTCTCAGATTAAGTTCCAACTCTTGGGTTCCCTCTAGTGGCCGCCCTCTGCACTACGTCATAGATGTCTATGAACGTATGTCATATGTACTTCGGTACATTAAAATAATATATATGATATGCGTAAATCACTTCGTGATTTAAGACGGCGCTTATTCCGTCGGATCCCGGCCAACTAGTCACTCATAACGAGTGCACCTCAGTACATATGTGGACTTCAGTCCTACGTTCATAGACATCTATGACGTAGTGCAGAGGGCGGCCACTAGAGGGAACCCAAGAATTGGAACGTAATCTGAGACGATTCTGTCCGACGCCGGGGTTGGTATCCGGTGTGGCTTAGTGGATAAAGCATCAGCACGTAGAGCTGAAAACCCGGGTTCAAATCCCGGCGCCGGAGAGAATTTTTCTCCGTTCCATTACTCTTTCATCGCATGATGACGCAGAATATCTGCATGGAAATATCATATGTACTTCAGTACATTAAAATAATAACTATGAATTTAGTTCACGGATGCTATTTTTTATTTGTTTCAGGATATGTGGATTATTTTTATACAATTCACCTTTTAAAGTTCTCTGGGGGTTAGGTCGGGGGATCGAAAGGGCCATACATTTTTCTTGTTACTTCTGTCCTCTAATACTATGAATTTAGTTCACAGAATAGTTGACTACATGTGTTGTAGCAGAATCCTGTTGAAAAAAGACGAAAATTGTTCCCTCATCAGAACCACTTTCTAAGTCACTTATTTAACGACGCTGTATCAATTACTAGATTATTTAGCGTCCATGGAATTGGTATTCGGCGAGACGGGGCCGAGAATTCGCCATGCATTGCCTGACATTCGCTTTACGGTTGGAGGAAACCTCGGAAAAACTCAACCATGTAATCAGCCCAAGCGGGAATCGAATCCACATCAGAGAGCAGCTCCGGATCTACAGGCAAATCCTTTACGTCGGTGGCCCTCCTTTCTCAATTTGGGTAAGTAAATCATGTTTTACTTTCTTATATTTAGTTATCGTTTACGTTAATAGTTTGTGGTTTGTTGAATCACCGATACTGCGCCGTCTCCGTAAATGGCGTATGGGAGCGCGCTGCTCGTTAGCCGAAGTTGCCGCTTTCCGGTCGGGAGATAATTTGCGATTAGTGATTGTGTTTTATTTGTGTACTGTTTTCATATGATATGATAGGAAACTTATTTACTGTAGTATTAAATTGTAAAGTAATACAGCTTATCCAAATTAAACCCCAGTAGTTTTAATTCTGTGTAGCCTATATTATTTTTCTATGTTTGTACTAATTTTATTAAAATAAACATAATGTGATCTGAATCGTTAATTATGTAAATTCATTAAAATAGTATTAGAAGATGTAGGCCTACTATTAGAAATGTTTATACGAATGATATCAATATCGTTTAATATTTTTGTACGTAAATTAACACGAACGTTACTTAGCTATATTCCATTATATTTTAGCATTAAAAAAAATATTATTTTAGTTATGTTCGTATGTCATAATAAGTATTATAAAAACGATATAATACATATTGTATCTTAGATTTTCAGTAGTTACAATGTATATTCCAAAAAATGATTACACGCAGTTTTCTATAATTCCAAGATGCAATTTGAGTGCTTAAATAACACTGCTCAACAAATTTGAACTTTTTTTTCCATAACATTAATAAAATAGGCTGATCTTAACTAATTTGCATGCACTGAACACGAAAATGACAATGGAAAGTTCGTAACACGTCATGTTTTTGTGTTAAAGATACTTACTTGATACATTGAAAAATCAGGATTTTTTACCTATTAAAAATTACTTTGTTCTCATTTTTTGTGTTAAAATTTCCAAGGGCAGCTTAGATATGATGAAACTGATACATTGAGAACTGAGCAGCTATTAAGACTTATAGAAACCATTCTTCGTGCAATAAAATAGAGAACGATAAAAAAATACCTTCATGTTTTCTCTTTTGAGATCTGGAATCTTCCCTTTTTAAAAACTAGCAATAATCGCCCATCATCGCTGGATCCCATCTTCCTTGATACCGTTGCACCATTGTAGCAATTTCTTGGTGAAATTGGTCTCCCTGTTCATCACTTACAGTCCCCAAGTTCTCAGGAAAGCAGTCTAAATGTGAATGTAAGAAGTGGATCTTCAGTGACATACTGCAGGCCATTTTTTTGTAGTTTCTTAGTAACATCTCTATTAATTGGCGATAATTTTCTGCCTTGCGATCCCCTAAAAACTCTTTGATGTAAAAGATTTCCATGCTGGTAATTCCTTGGTGTTAAGTCTTTTCTCAAAAATGCTGTCGTTAAAGAGTTTTCTAATTTGTGGACCGACAAATATGCCTTATTTTAATGTAGCATCACTGATTTTAGGGAACAGAGTCTTTAAGTATTGAAAGGCTTCTCCACTCTTATCTAGAGCTTTCACAAAAATTTTTCCTTAGCCCTAGTTTTATATGAAGTGGAGGAAGAAGTACTTTTTCACGTTGCACTAGCGGAGGATATTTAATATTATGCTCACCAGGAATATAACCTTGTCTGATAGGCCAGTTCTTCACCACATAATGTTGTGCTGTTACTCGACTGTCCCACAAACATAAAATACAACATAACTTAGTAAACCCTCCTTGTAATCCAAGCAACAAAGCTATTACTTTCAAATCTCCACAGATTGCCAAGCGATGTTCATTACAATTTATTGCATTCAAAATTAGTGACATGTTTTCATACGTTTCTTTCATAGTGACTGAATGAGCCACTGATGGAAGGTTTTGTATTGCCATTGTGCAATAAAACTGCCTTTAAGCATAGTTTTGATGAACAGTCTCCATTCTTCTGGATTATATTCAATATCTAATTCATCCATAAGCCCGTTCACATTTTTGCAAGCACAAACATAATTTAGAATTACAAAATAACTAGTCAGTTTATCCTTTCGTTTTCTGAACACGGAAATCTTGGTATCTTTTGCTAATAAATCCCATTCTTGTAATCTAGAAGCTAATAGTTCAACGTGTTGCTTGGAAAGACCTAAATCCCTAACTAGGTCATTAAGTTCTGCCTGTCGTATCAGATGTGGTGTTTTATGATGTTCGGGGATGTGGGTGGGATCAGCGGAAGTTGAAGGGTAGTCTGAGGATTCTGATAGTTCGTGTTCCTCTGGAATGGCATAATCTTCCCCACTGGGCGGAGGGATAGGGACAGGAAGTTCAGGAAAATTTGGCACGTGTCTTATGGCTGGTGAGAGATTAGGATACACAATTTTATCTTATTTTTCTTTGAAAATCCCTATGGTTTAGTAATGCAGAAGTAACAATCTTCCAGATGACTGGTAGGCTGTCGCCAAATCATTGGAACAGCACAAGACATGTTGTTATTTTTCCCCCGCAACCACTCTGTTAACTTCACGTAACATGTTACAAAACACACGTATGGTGCGCAATTTATGTCTTGTTCACCCACTTTACAGCCAAAATACAAGCAATATGCCTTTTTTTACATTGTCTGTTATTGATCGGCGTTATGATTTCAAAGTTAATTCCCCACAAACATAGCAGAAACTATTTGGAAAATTTTTACGTGAACGACGATTGCGATCTATTTAACACTATTACAGGATAACTAGTACCGCTCACAATACTTCCACAATCAGAACTAATCGCTAAATTGTTCATTTCTTGTCTAACGATACAACAGCGACCGTATTTCCTCCTTTCCCTTAGTCCTTTATAGCCAGATGTAACCTACCCTCCATGCAGCTGCATAATAAGGGTAATAAAACAATAAACCACCGCGAAGGGTAACACTCATTCAACCCACAAAAGTGAAAGTATGTATCAAATGGTACTTTAAAAGAACGGAAATGATATGCAATTGTGTAAAAGATCTAAGTTAAGGACAAGAACCTCTTTCAAAGTGGCTAGGTTTTAACAAATTTTTATATGATTCGCTAACTAAAAAATATGTTTCTAAAAAAATGTCACGTGTAGGAACTTTTTCAATGCCATATTCGTAATCGGGACATACAAATTACATAAAAATAGTTATTTTTGTCCATGTTATGAAAACCTTGTTGAATAGTGTAATCAGGTAAAATCCAAATAGCTTTCCAGAATTCCTGTTAAGTAATGTATTTCTACAATATCTGTGTTGTATGAGTTATTGTTATAAAAATTTCATCCGCACATGCAATGGGAAAACCATTCGTGCTAAGATAAAGATACATTTATTGAAATACAATATACAGTACTTATATTAAACAAGATTATAATTAATTAATAAAACGCATTACAATTCAAATTTCTTCATGGGACCGCTTTTGCTCATTCGCTCATAGTGTTCTGCCCAAGGGTATGACTTTTTGCTCAGAATGTCTTCGGAAATAAGCTCCATAAGTGACGGTAAATTCTCGTGAATCACCCTGTATAATGTGACATATCTATTGAATAGTTCAATATAAATAATTTCAGTTTGTAACATTCTCCATACGTAGGGGATCATTTTGGCGAAAAAAGTTTTACCCTAGATCAATTTCTGATGGAGTTAGGTCGGTCCAAAATTGTATTAATGCGAGTAAAGCAAATTCTTTGGAGCCCCAATTCGATTTTAAATTTTGAATTACACACATTGCTTAGTTTACTCCCAAGAATTATGTCACTAAAGTATGAAAGACATTGAGGAAAAAAAGTGGATTTTTATCCTAAGAGCTGATTACCTTAACAGCACATCAGAGATGATCAAGTCACACTCAATCTAATGCGAACAAAATAAGTTCTCAATGGAATTGGATAGAGTAGCTTTATACTATCAAGGTAACATAGAGTTGAAACTAGTTAGGAATCTTAATGACGACAACCGGTCTGAAATATAATCAGGAATATTAATGGAGGAGACCGGTCGTTAACCACACTATCTTTGTAAGTCAATTAGACCTTCAGAATACAGATTTGGTATTTGGCATTGACACAATCGAAGGCTTTTTCTAAATCTATTACGATCACTTATAAATATCACACACAAACCAAACGTCCAGCGTTTTCACGTGTTGTAGCCTGATAGAACTAATTCGAAGGTTTTGTATGTATAAAACATACTCTTTAGTCTGCAGTCACTTCAGTACTACACGCAACGTTGCTAGGATACCAGAGCAACGCCAGAGGATCCAATACACGTCTACGATATCAGTCGGTGAGAAATTTTTTTTATATATTTGACCCAACTCACAACAGAACAACTTTCCCAAGTGTTTCAGTTCTTCAAGCCGGTGTCGTATTAGTGTGTAATTTTGTGGTGATTGCGTGTGAACGTTGGATAGATAATTTCATAATTTTAATGTCTCATTAGAATAAACGTTGTGATGAAGCTAAAAATCGATTTCGGAGTTACTACGGAAAAATACATCTTTTGCATTTCTGAAACATAAAAATATTCTGCTCTGTATCAGATACACCGGCACGTAGAATACGTCACGAAGTTTTGGGAATGAAACTACAGAATGTTTTAGTTTTGTTTCGGTTTACGAGTGGATAGAATGAGTCTGTGAGAAGAGATGTAATATATTAATGAAGGGCATACAATATAATCTATTTAAATACTATGTCTGTCTATGTGTCTATCTTTCTATACTATTCTATTCTGGCTACTCGATCTATTCCATTTTATCTATTCTATTCTACCCTGTTATATCCTATTTTATCCCATTCTACCTGTTGCATTGCGTTCTATTTATTCTGTTGTATTTAATTCTTTCTACCTATTTTGTTCTATCCTAATCTATTGTATCCGTTTTATGATATCTTGTTCTATCCTATTTAATTCTACGTATGTAATTCCATTATATTCTAATATATTCTGTCTATTCTATTATACCCTATTCTATTTTATTCCATTCTATTTGTTGCTTTATTTTATTGTATTCAATTCCATCTTTTCTATTCTACTTTATTCTATCACATATTTTATTCCATCTTAATCTTTTCTATCCATTTTATGATATCTTATTCTATTCTATTAAATTAAATTTTTCGATGTGGCAAAGTTGACTAAGCTAATGGATGTCACTACTAGTTATGTGTACGCTCTCTTTTCCAATGTCTCGTGACCAGAATATTGTACAAAATGGAAATATAAAAATTGGAGATTTATCCTTTGAAGTGGTGGAAAAATTAAAATATCTTGGAGCAACAGTAACAAATATAAATGACATTCGGGAGGAAATTAAAAGCAGAATAAATATGGGAAATGCGTGTTATTATTCGGTTGAGAAGTTTTTATCATCTAGTCTGCTGTCAAAAAATCTGAAAGTTAGAATTTATAAAACAGTTATATTACCGGTTGTTCTGTATGGTTGTGATACTTGGACTCTCACTCTGAGAGAGGAACATAGGTTAAGGGTGTTTGAGAATAAGGTGCTTAGGAAAGTATTTGGGGCTAAGAGGGATGAAGTTACAGGAGAATGGAGAAAGTTACACAACGCAGAACTGCACGCATTGTATTCTTCACCTGACATAAGTAGGAACATTAAATCCAGACGTTTGAGATGGGCAGGGCATGTAGCACGTATGGGCGAATCCAGAAATGCATATAGAGTGTTAGTTGGGAGACCGGAGGGAAAAAGACCTTTGGGGAGGCCGAGACGTAGATGGGAGGATAATATTAAAATGAATTTGAGAGAGGTGGGATATGATGATAGAGACTGGATTAATCTTGCACAGGATAGGGACCGATGGCGGGCTTATGTGAGGGCGGCAATGAACCTTCGGGTTCCTTAAAAGCCATTTGTAAGTAAGTAAGTATTCTATTCTATTTAATTCTGTATATGTATTTCATTATATTCTAATCTATTCTGTCTATTGTTTTCTATCCTATTCTATTTTATTTCATTCTATCTGTTGCATTTTATTCTATTTATTCTGTTGACCACCGCATAACTAGCCAGACGTTCGTAGAGAAAACTGCCTGGAAGTATTGACTAATCTAAAAACACGGTATTTTTTCATGTCTAAAAATAACTTCCAAATTGAGAAATGTTTTACATAATGTGATTCAGTACACTATACTCGATTATCTATAGTAATGCCACAAGAGGGACCTCGAGTGACATTTCTTAGGACTATTTCGTGAATAAGTCCCGCGCCGTGGCGTAGTGGTCTAAGGCATCCTGCCTAGGACTCGCGTTACGGAATGCGCGCTGGTTCGAGTCCTCGTGGGGGAAGAAATTTTCTCATGAAATTTCGGCCAGTGTATGGGACCGGTGCCCACCCAGCATCGTGATGCACTTGGGGAGCTACGACAGGTAGCGAAATTCGGTTGCGAATACCAGCTATAACGGCTGGGGGTATCATCGTGCTAACCACACGATACCTCCATTCTAGCTGGATGATCGTTCACCTCTGCTTCGGCATGTGGGCGTGAGGCCAGCAGCCGATGGTTGGTCTAGGCCCTTCACGGGCTGTAGCGCCACGGATTATTATATTATTTCGTGAATAAAATAATCCCAAAAATTCGCTCACAAAATGTTAATAATTGTATATTTATGAATACCTAACCTGTTCACACATCGTGAAGTTGAAATAGATGAATAACGATTACTACAATACTACAATAAGGAAATTGGATGTTATTCACTAATGCCAATTGAGAAAAGCGGAATACAGGTTTAACAATATTAATTACAGGTACTGCGCTTTTCTCTTGTTATTATAACATAAATACATTTTCATTATCTGCTGAAATCATAATTTAATTTAAACATTTTATAGTATATTACAAATAACCTGATTAATACATTAATTAAATGAACAGTTGTTATGAAGGAGTGTCATTTTCTTTAGATACAATGCACATGGAATTAGAAGAAGAAGAAGAAGAAGAAGAAGAAGAAGATGTAGATGTGGAAGTAGGATTTCGCACAATTTAGTACAATAGATTCATGCTCATCGATTTACGTGGGAACAGTTGGCGAGACTGACTAAACAAAAGAACGACCATGCGATAAATTCTTCTACTATGGCACCACAGCCCGCAATCGAGCCTTGGCCTCCTCTATCCTTTTGCTCCATTCTTCTCTATCCTTTGCCGTTCGCCTCCAACCTGCTGTCCCCAACAAGACCCTTGCATCCTCATTCACCGAATCAATCCATCTACTTTTTTGGTCTACCCTTAGGTCTTACACCATATATTCTTCCTTCGAGTATTCTCTTAGGCACCTGTAGTCATCCATCCTGTGTACGTGACCAGCCCATTTCAGTCTTCGAAGCTTGATAAAAGTGATTCTCCATTGTGCATTCTGCTGGACTGATCCGAAAATCCTTCTGAGGAATTTCCGTTCAAATGCTCCCAATGCCATTTCCATCTTTTTTGTCATGACCCAGGCTTCACTTCCATAATATAAGACACTTCTAATAATAGTTTTATAAATTTTCACTTTTGTTCTTCTACGTACACAATTAGCTTTCATTACTTCCAGTACCGCAAAATATAATGCGATAACTTAATAGTGATAAATTGAGCTGCAGAAATTATCGCGATGCATGACTGTGATTGGTTGGAATTCAAAATTTCATTACGCTTCATTGGCCGAAAATGGAATGACGTCATATAGTAAACTAAATAGTCTCTAAATATTTCCACGTATACTCCTAACACCTAGGGTGTAGTACTTACATTGCACTCAAAAAGTTATGTTCAAATCTAAGTATCAAGTACTGATTGAGACTCCCAAGTGAGAATTCATATGAAGTCACGAAGCGATCATGCAAAATTTGAATGTCATATTGCGTGTGAAGTGTAGGCCTACTGTAGAACAAAGAGCAATGTCCTTGCTATTTGAAATTGTGCTCATACCTGATGTGACGGGAAAGCTGTAATTATGGCAGTACAAAAAGAATTCTTGCACCAGCGCTCGCGAATTAGTTCGCCAGCTGTCATGAACAAAAACACCGCCAAGGCCCAACGCACAGCACTGGGCACTGGTTACAACCGGCCTGCGGTTTGTGGCGACGTCGGTAATTCGTATAGTACTTGATAATTTTTAATAATTTATTTCACAACGCTGTATCAACTATTACGTTAGCTAGCGAGGTGGCATTTAGTGAGATGAGACCGAGGATTCGCCGTGAGATTATCTCGCTGTTCTTCAGTTGGTTCCCAAACAGAATATCAACAACGTGAATAGGTTCCGCATGTTCAAATATCAACAACGCGAGTAGGTTCCCCATGCTCAAATATCAACAACGCGAGTAGGTTCCCCATGCTCAAATATCAACAACGCGAGTAGGTTCCCCATGCTCAAATATCAACAACGCGAGTAGGTTCCCCATGCTCAAATATCAACAACGCGAGTAGGTTCCCCATGCTCAAATATCAACAACGCGAGTAGGTTCCCCATGCTCAAATATCAACAACGCGAGTAGGTTCCCATGCTCAAATATCAACAACGCGAGTAGGTTCCCCATGCTCAAATATCAACAACGTGAATAGGTTCCGCATGTTCAAATATCAACAACGCGAGTAGGTTCCCCATGCTCAAATATCAACAACGCGAGTAGGTTCCCCATGCTCAAATATCAACAACGCGAGTAGGTTCCCCATGCTCAAATATCAACAACGCGAGTAGGTTCCCCATGCTCAAATATCAACAACGTGAATAGGTTCCGCATGTTCAAATATCAACAACGCGAGTAGGTTCCCCATGCTCAAATATCAACAACGCGAGTAGGTTCCCCATGCTCAAATATCAACAACGCGAGTAGGTTCCCATGCTCAAATATCAACAACGCGAGTAGGTTCCCCATGCTCAAATATCAACAACGTGAATAGGTTCCACATGTTCAAATATCAACAACGCGAGTAGGTTCCCCATGCTCAAATATCAACAACGCGAGTAGGTTCCCCATGCTCTAATATCAACAACGCGAGTAGGTTCCCCATGCTCAAATATCAACAACGCGAGTAGGTTCCCCATGCTCAAATATCAACAACGCGAGTAGGTTCCCCATGCTCAAATATCAACAACGCGAGTAGGTTCCCCATGCTCAAATATCAACAACGCGAGTAGGTTCCCCATGCTCAAATATCAACAACGCGAGTAGGTTCCCCATGCTCAAATATCAACAACGCGAGTAGGTTCCCCATGCTCAAATATCAACAACGCGAGTAGGTTCCCCATGCTCAAATATCAACAACGCGAGTAGGTTCCCCATGCTCAAATATCAACAACGCGAGTAGGTTCCCCATGCTCAAATATCAACAACGTGAATAGGTTCCGCATGTTCAAATATCAACAACGCGAGTAGGTTCCCCATGCTCAAATATCAACAACGCGAGTAGGTTCCCCATGCTCAAATATCAACAACGCGAGTAGGTTCCCCATGCTCAAATATCAACAACGCGAGTAGGTTCCCCATGCTCAAATATCAACAACGCGAGTAGGTTCCCCATGCTCAAATATCAACAACGCGAGTAGGTTCCCCATGCTCAAATATCAACAACGCGAGTAGGTTCCCCATGCTCAAATATCAACAACGCGAGTAGGTTCCCCATGCTCAAATATCAACAACGCGAGTAGGTTCCCCATGCTCAAATATCAACAACGTGAATAGGTTCCGCATGTTCAAATATCAACAACGCGAGTAGGTTCCCCATGCTCAAATATCAACAACGCGAGTAGGTTCCCCATGCTCAAATATCAACAACGCGAGTAGGTTCCAAGGCTGTATGGGAAGGGAATGTTTATCGATGATGTAGCAGAGTAGTAAAAGGAGTTAAAATATCAACAATGGGGATGAGGTAGTTGTTATTGCCTATAATGCCACCTATAATCGATCATGACCCGTGGTTCCACCTACGTTAAAATATAAATACCGATCATAAGTTTCAGTAATTAGCAGAGTAGTGGCAGTGGAAGTACAGGACAGCATGAATATCACTACTATGCTCAGTGAAAAGACGAAAAAACTCTCGTGGTCAAAGATCACAAGTTCGGTTTTCAGAAAACATTATCTGGTGGTGTGGAAATATATACTTGTGTTAAAAGAGGATACAAGTGTTTCGTGAAACTTTCTGATTCAGATATTATAATGGAATGCAACGTCGAACATAACCACTGCAAATTTAAATAACATTATTAAGTTTTTCGACGCAGCGTGTCCGCCAAGCTCAAAACATTTTAACTTACCTACTACCGTAGACAGTAGTTGACAGCTTTAAGTCTGTATAAAATGGGAAGAGAAATGTTTTCTGGCTTTGTCTAGTGCGGAAACCAATTGCGTACATAAATGAAATCAATCTGGAACCATCTCGAGTATAGCTCTGCGACGAAATGGGAACCGATTCACAGATTTGGGAACCAATTCCAGTACGCCCGATTATCTGATATTCGACTTTCAGGTAATTGGGCCAAACTCGATCCAAACCCATTTAACCTCGATACACGAGATGTACTCGTCACCCCGGTTAGGTCTACTTGGGTTATTCTTTCCTACCCTACCCTTTTCTATCTTGCCCTTATTTTACTTTCATGGATCGATACATTTTTTGTTTCTTTTCTTTATCTATTTTTCATTGAATCGTTATGTCATTTCCATCTCTTACGTTCTTTTCATATCGTCTTTTATTTGCATAATTTTGTATTCATTTTATTCTTTCCTTGCTTTCCTTACATTTTTACATTTATTTCATTTCCTTTTCTTATTTTCACATTTCTTTAATCTCTCTTATAAATTTTGATTTCTCTTCCTTAAACAATTTCTTACTTCCTTCATCGTTCATTTTTCCCTTTTACTTCCATAACTCCATGTCTTCGTTCATTAGGTGCAGTACAGCGATTTGTATATTACATTTGTAGCCTGTTGTGTGTAAGCTTAAATTGCGTAAGAACAAAATAAACCCAAAGGTAAGGTTAGGAAATTACTATTATTATTAATTACTTACTTATAAATGGTTTTTAGAGAACCCGAAGGTTCATTGTCGCCCTCACATAAGTCCGTCATCGGTCCCTATCCTAAGTAAGATTAATCCAGTCCCTACCATCATATCCAACCTCCCTCAAATTCATTTTAATATAATCCTCCCATCTACGTCTCGGCCTCCCCAAAGATCTTTTTCCCTCCGGCCTCCCAACTAACACTCTAGCCCAGCCGTGGCGAAAATGTGACTCGCGAATACATTGTGGCTCGCAATGATAGCTATGCATTTCTCTTGCTTCCTACCTCCCCCAACCCCCACCCTCTCACTCACTGAAGTCAAACTCCGTTCCATTTGTATTTGTCTCTGACCTGCGAGTGGCGTATCGTCGCAATGTCTCTCCCGAAACCACGTATCTCTACAAAAGCGAAAGTTTCAAGTAGAATGGGAGAACGCATTTTTTTGCTGCCAATATGATGAGAATATTAAATGCATGATTTGTTCACAAGTATTACGAGGAAACGGTTGCATAACATTATACGGCATTATACTACACGTTGCTCATGAAACATTGAAAGGTTAAGTGTTATTATTATTATTATTATTATTATTATTATTATTATTATTATTATTATTATTATTATTATTGTTATTATTAATATCCGAAGTTTCGTGCTTTCGCTTGCTCTGTTGAAGCCATTTTCGCTACAACCTACGTTTGTGAAAAATTATTTTCAACAATGAAAATAGTAAAAAACAAATTTAGGTCACGACTGACAGACAAATACCTTTGTGATCGTGACTGACAGTAAGTGACATAATTCCTGATTTTGAAACTCTGTCGCAGAGATATTCTGAAGACAATTAATGTTAGGTTGTGATAATGTGTTCTATGTTTTTATTATTCATTTCTTTCTTCATTAAACGTACTAAACATTAGTTTGTAACCTTACACTGTATAAAATTATATTTAAGTGTTTGACGTAAGGAAAATGAAAATCCGTTAATAAGTCAAACAGTTGCTTCACTTTCCCTTCGGGTGTCCGCCTACCTCCATAGGTGTTATGCACGTTGCAGGTTACACAGTGGCTCGGCGCACGATCACATTTTCGCCACGGCTGCTCTAGCCTATATGCATTTCTGGATTCGTCCATACATGTCACATGCCCTGTCCATCCCAAGAGTCTGAATTTAATGTTCATAATTATGTCAGGTGAAGAATACAATGCGTGCAGTTCTGTGTTGTGTAACTTTCTCCGTTCTCCTGTAACTTCATTCCTCTTATCCTCAAATATTTTTTACTACTAATACTGCTACAACTACTATTGTTAGTACTAATATTGCCGCCACTGCTACTACAACCAATACTACTACTGCTGCTGTTAGTAATACTATAACCTTTGGAGCGTTTGAGACTAATCTCTAGAACGCTTTCTTCTATCCAGGCGGTCCGAGTTCGATCGACAGCATGGTCATGTTGAAATTTGGGAGGTACTGCCGTTTCTCTCTTTAATTTCAGCAACTATCACTACATCCCATTCATTTCACCTATAATTTACAATAATCAGATCGTAGAAATTCTAGCTAGCCACTATTACCTTTAAACTTTTCCAAGCCATTGAAATGTATGGCTGTCGAATATGCTCATCTTAAGATTAACAGAGAGCAGCATTTTTGGGGTTGTTATTATGACATGCAGTCACCAAGTGAAAACTCACAAACATAAGTCAAGGGATTTTTTTTTTAGAAAGAATAGGCCTATGTCTCCATTTCTATTCTGAGATTCGAACCTTTGTTCACTGGATTTGTAGCTTGAAGTGATGTATTATATTACATTGTATCGTGCAATATTATATTTTGGCGTATTATGTTACATTATATTATGCAATATATTATGTTATGTTATATGATATTATAGATCTATATATGACATAATTATTATTTATATTATATTATATTATATTATATTATATTATATTATATTATATTATATTATATTATATTATATTGTATTGTATTGTATTGTGTTGTGTTGTGTTGTGTTGTGTTGTGTTGTGTTGTGTTGTGTTGTGTTGTGTTGTGTTGTGTTGTGTTATGTTATGTTATGTTATGTTATGTTATGTTATGTTATGTTATGTTATGTTATGTTATGTTATAACCTCCTGTAGGGAATATTTTTTACAATATAATATTCTCACTGTTTATGACATATATATTTTTAAATATTGCAATTAATTTATTCAAATCTTTCTAACTTTCACCAAAATAGTGACTTTCATTCTTATGATGCTCGTAATAAAAATAGTTTAAGTATTCCGGTACAGCACCTTACAAATATTAGCGGAACTTATATGGTTTCTGGTAGTCTACTAAAATTTACAATAGCTTGCCTGAGGATATTAAATATACAAATAATACTCTTAAATGCAGGAAATATATAAAAAGTAAATTAATACATTTGTGCCCTTACAGTCTAGAGGATGCACGTGTGGGCCTTTAAACTCTTGCATAATGTATTTTATTTTTGACTTATTGTAATTTTAATGTATTGGTGTATTTTATTGACAATGTCTATGCATATTTGCATCTGACAATAAAGTTGATCTATCTATCTAGATAGACAGACAGACAGACAGACAGACAGGCAGGCAGGCAGGCAGGCAGGCAGGCAGGCAGGCAGGCAGGCAGGCAGGCAGGCAGGCAGGCAGACAGACAGACAGACAGACAGACAGACAGACAGACAGACAGACAGACAGACAGACAGACAGACAGACAGACAGACAGACAGACAGACAGACAGACAGACAGACAGACAGACAGACAGACAGACAGACAGACAGACAGACAGACAGACAGACAGACAGACAGACAGACAGACAGACAGACAGACAGATAGATAGATAGATAGATAGATAGATAGATAGATAGATAGATAGATAGATAGATAGATAGATAGATAGATAGATAGATAGATAGATAGATGGACGGATGATGGATGGACGGACGGACACTTTATTAATGCTGAAGACATTACAAATAATGCATAGCAACAATAGCAATAAAAAATAAAAACAATATGATATCATGTGATAAAATATGATATGATATGATATACATACGATACGACACGACACGACACTATACTATACTATACTACACTACACTACACTACACTATACTATACTATACTATACTATACTATACTATACTACACTATACTATGTTATACTATATTACATTACATTATATTATATATTGAATTGTATTATTTCATATTACATTACATTATATTATATTATATTTACATTACATTGTATTATATTATATTATATTATATTATGTTATATTATATTATATTATATTATATTATATTATATTATATTATATTATATTATATTATATTATATTATATTATATTATATTAGTCGAGTGGTTGGCCATGGCCCCCAATAGGCTACGGTCCACGTCTTATGATATGAAATTTAGGCCTTGGAAATGACATGACGTAATGTTAATAAATTGTCGGGCATATTGCATATATTTCTGTTAATATCTGCGTTTAGTTAGCTGTTCCGTGGGAAGGCCACCCGGTGGCATACTTCCAACTCAATGTTACTAGATGGACAGTGTAAACATAACATTGACACTGTGTGGTGGATACTCACTTCCCTTGACCACGTGTCGAGGTGAACGTCATCCTAATAAGTTCACCCAGTTTGTTATCCTTGTATTACATTACGTTAGGAGTATCTTCCATTTATAGCCAGTTCTTACGCCATCGAAATCTTGATCAAATTGCATGGTACAATGACCTTTTCGCTATTTCTTTGTTCCTTAATAATGAATGGACGAGCTTAGTATTTCTTGAAAGTGCTAGGAGATCTGGGTTTGATTCTTGGCATTCATTCATTCATAGTGTTCTGTCAAGGGCAGGTCTTTCAATGCAAACTCAGCATTCTCCAGTCATTCCTATTTTCTATCTTCCTCTTAGTCTCTGCATATGATCCATATATCTTAATGTCATCTATTATTTGATATCTTCTTCTGACCCGAACTATTTTCCCGTCCACCATTCCTTCTAGTGCATCATTCAGAAGACAGTTTCTTCTTAGCTAGTGAGCCAGCCAATTCCTTTTTCTCTTCCTGATTAGTTTCAGTAGGCTATCATTCTTTCTTCAACCAGTCTTTCCAACACAGTTTCGTTTCCTAATTCTTGGCAAGAGACTAAAAATTTATCTTCCAGTGCACAGTCTCTCTTCTTGCTGACCGAGTTTATTTTCATATGAGAAGATATATGTTATGATAAGAACTTTACTGTTTATGTTTCTTCATAGGAATAAGTGTTTCGGAACAATTCAGTCTTTTTTTAATCAACATGTGAATGACATTTCGGTTTGTGTTTTATTTTTTGAACTATTATAGAAAACATAATTATATATTTACTTAATTATTTACAAATGGCTTTGAAAGAACTCGCAGGTTCATTGCCGCCCTCACATAAGCCCACCATCGGTCCGTATCATGTGCAAGATTAATCCAGTCTCCATCATCACATCCCACCTCCCTCAAATCCATTTTAATATTATCCTCCCATCTAGTCTCAGCCTCCCCAAACATCTTTTTCCTTCCGGCCTCCCAACTAACATTCTATATGCATTTCTGGATTCGCCCATACGTGATACAAGCCCTGCCCATCTCAAACGTCTGGATTTAATGTTCCTAATTATGTCAGGTGAAGAATACAATGCGTGCAGTTCTGCGTTGTGTAACTTTTTCCATTCTCCTGTAACTTCATCCCTCTTAGTCCCAAATATTTTTCTGAGAACTTTATTCTCAAACACTCTTAATCTCTGTTCCTCTCTTAAAGTGAGAGTTCAAGTTTCACAACCATACAGAACAACCGGTAATATAACTGTTCTATAAATTGTAACTTTCAGATTTTTTGACAGCAGACTATATGACAAAAACTTCTCAATCGAATAATAACAGGCATTTCCCATATTTATTCTGCGTTTAATTTCCTCCCGAGTGTCAGTTATATTTGTTACTGTTGCTCCAAAATATTTTAATATTTCCACTTCTTCGAAAGATAAATCTCCAATTTTTATATTTCCATTTCGTACAATATTCTGGTCACGAGACATAATCATATAGGCCTACTTTGTCTTTTCGGGATTTACTTCCAAATCTATCGCTTTACTTGCTTCAAGTAAAATTTCCATGTTTTCCCTAATCGTTTGTGGATTTTCTCCTAACATATTCACGTCATCCGCATAGACAAGAAGCTGATGTAACCCGTTCAATTTGAAACCCTCTCTGGTATCCTGAACTTTCCTAATGGCATATTCTAGAGCGAAGTTAAAAAGTAAAGGTGATAGTGCATCTCCTTGCTTTAGCCCGCAGTGAATTGGAAAAGCATCAGACAGAAGCTGGCCTATACGGATTCTGCTGTAAGTTTCACTGAGACACTTTAACTTAACCTCCTGTGCTGTCATGAAGTCTGTTCTATGATATCTAGCTAGTTCTTTTGCTACTAATGTTACCCCTCTTGTTCTACAAAAACTAGTTACATCCCAAGTACCAAATCTCATGATCTTATTCCTTTGCTGTGGTCGCGCCAAATAATCAGTCCCATTCCAAGGCTTACGTTGGGGTTTCGTAACAAGGTTTTTTTTTTTACGGTGATGGGTTGTTAGTCCTTCTCCCAACTCCAAGCTGGAGAACCACCACTTATCGGCTGTCCGCGTCTACTTATTCAAAACTACATTCGCAGCTGCACTCCATACTGGAGGCCGTCTTCTCTATCCCAATCTGAGGACGCGACATACTGTGGTGTTAGGGACCCACAATACATAGACAATTTATAAATGAAATCAATTTAATATGAACTCAAATAAGGATATTTACTTTCGTTTTCTGAATCAAACATAATACAGATTTCATACTATATAATTTCACACTCAATACATTAGACTTTATTTATACCTTATAGGCCTACCGGGTGATTGAAAAGGTAGTCTAATTGTGAAGTGCTAGGTGATGGAAGATAACGTTATTTGAAATTAATATTATAAATAAGCAAATCCGTAATTTTGAATGGTTCCGCATTAATTACATTTCAAATACGAGTGTTATAAAGACCTCGAATTTTTAGGCATTTAAAAACTAACTTTTAGGCACATAAACTAGACCATAAATTTATCAAAATAGACACTAAAAACATAGATTTTGGCACCTAAAAGTACAATTTAAAACAGCTAAAACGACTATTATTTTATGCAGCTAAAAATCCCGAACTACTGGGTGTTCAGTTCAAAATGTGTCATGGCTCGCTGTATGCCGTCATGTGGCTAGCTGATGAGCCTAGAGAATTTAATCTTCCTACACTTCCGCAGCTCAGGTGTATAATCTAAGAGGCAGAGAAGTTGGCTAGCAAGTACGGCGTTCATTCTGAAGAGTACGTGCCGATACGTACGGTAACGCCGGTAGTGGCAGGAATGTGAACTGTTTGGAAATACGTACTGTCGGGATATGGGGAGAGGGTTAAGACGATTACTTACGTATTTGTTGACATTAACTTCGACGGTCAACATGGACACGGAGCATTTGATTTGTGTTGTGTAATGTTATCGTACGCAACCGATGACAACAAATACCCTGCGTACGACTTGCTGGCGCAAAACACAGTTCGAAAGAGGTTATGGTAGCACAGACCGCCATCTGTTGCTACGACGTTCAAGTTATACCGTACACGTTCTCAAGTTCAGATTGAAGAACGCCTTAAATAATAGGCAACTTCTCTAACATTTAAGCTGAAACTCGCTTCAAATCGGTGACCCAACAACAGTGACGTCATGACACACTTTGAAATGAACACCCAGTAGTTCTCAGAACGTATTCAACTGGCGTATGCGTCGAAAAATGTTCAATATTAGCACACTCTAGTATATACAGTCACGAAGCTAAATGCGTAGTAAATATGCATCCATAAATAGTTGCTAACCACTAGACTCGCTAATATCGCCTCATTACAGACAATGCGAAATAGTACCAGCACAGTCTATTGTTCCTAGCACCCTCACAACTCAAGCTTCGTGACTGTATATACTAGACTGTGGTAGGCCTATTAGTTCGTAACGCGTTCTATATTGCTTGTTGGAACAAAATAATGTCGATAATCATATTTGTGCAGGGAGTAATATCCCTTTAAATCAATAGATACCTAGACTTTGATCCTGTTAGCTGTTGGCCTTTTCTCAGTCACGTATTTTGACGATCAATGACGTCTACAGTTGAGGCTATCATTAAATAAAATTGTTGTCGGTGGAGAAGCGGTTACCAAGGAGGTCATTGTGATCGAGTTTCCCGGGGTCATATTTGGCGAAAGGCGATGGATTATAAAGGACGATAAAATTCTTAGCAATGCTTACTCCGTGGAATACTGTAAAGCTGTGAGATCCTTTATTTTAATTATATGAAACTTTATTATATTATTAAGATATTTAGCCTATACTTTTGCAAATGGATGAGCATAACATATACAGGGTGATTAAAAATTCCGGCGACATAGATAAACTCCGTTACTAATGCAGCTAGCGAAAAATCGAAAGAGAGAAAAGTTGTTGGAAATATGTAGTTTTAAATCTAACGTGCTTAAATTTTCAACGCAGAATGCACTGATGAGGATGTACACCGGTCATATCAACTGATGCCCATAGGTGCAAGCGCGCGCTTTAGAGCTCAGGAGAGCCTGAGCGCTTTACAGCGGAAAGGAAAGAGACAGATGAAAGAGGTAGTATATGCCGCTTGGTCGAGTTATATACAGGGGTGGCCAGTACTGATTCAATGGATAAAATGAAGAGAACTCATTAAAACTGTATCAGTGTTCATTTTTAGATTTGTCTGAGAACTATAAGTGTATTATAAGAATGTAAGTTTTAATTTTAATGCTCATTTTTCATAAGTTTGCTTTTTTATTCAAAAGCAGTAATTTCTTAACTGTATTTTATACAAAAGTGAAATTTTAAGATATGTTTATTTAGCAGCCTTACAGGTACTGAAACAATGTTTTCGTAAATCTAATATATCGTAAATACGTATTACTGAAGATAAGGTAGGCCTATTGAAAGTTTTGAAAATATTTGCATGGAAAATGTGTGTAAGGATATTAATTAATAAAGCAACTACTGTTACATTATAAACAAAAGATAATGTATGTGTCCATGTGTTGTAAAAACGATAGTTCTATAGCTTCAGCAGATTTCGAGAAAATAATTTAATATTCTGATGATAGGAAGTTGCGCACCAGAATCAACTTAAAAGCATAATGCGATAAAAGTTTTGTTATGTAATATTAGTTACACTTAAAACATTTACAGTACCTAGCTAACTTTGGTTTGTGCTATAATATTGTTTTAATTAATTTATTGATTGCCTTTACAAAACTAAAGATACCATCAATATCAATTCCAACTTATCATGTCATACTAAATCTTTTTCTTTGGGATATCACTTTCTTTACGAATGATGTTTCATTCACTTAGTACAGTATAGTGGTACTACTAATATTCCTTCTTAACTCTTTATTATGTTATTAACGTTTAAAACATAACTGCAATATTAATAAATTGGTGTTAGTACTTTTGTTTTACAGACAATACAGATCATATTAAACAGAAAAAAACTATATAAAAATAACGACATAAAATTTCACGTTCCGTTTGAAGTTTGTACACCACTGTTCTTTTAATCCAACAGGCTGCTTATTCATAGAGTAAGGGAGGGGATTGTCGGATAGGTCTGGTGATGTCGGATAATCTCGGATAACATATTTCTTTTCCATCGAATGGTGCAATCTGATGTGAAAATACTGCATTACGTTCTCTACAAGTAGACGAACATCTGCATGAATAGCCATTACTGTTGAGTGCTTCACTATGTGTGAATAGCGTGTTCTGCAAAAAAAAAAAAAAAAAAAAACTTTTTGAGGGTAAGTAATGTGATTTATTCGTTACAAGTTATTCCTATATTTACACAACATGGTATGCACTGTTTGATATACCATAGATAAGGCTTCTTAATTCTCTAATTGCAGAAATGCTATCGACAACATGTTTCATGCAGCTGGCTTGTTTTACTGTTTGTGAAGAGTCGGTCAATGTCGGATACTAGCTGAGGGCAATGTCGGATACTAGCCGAGGGCATTGTCGGCTGTCTTTCAATGCTGCTCGCTACATAAAAGCTGCCTTAAACCCATTTATATGTTTTCTATAACAAACCTCTACATTTTTACTCATAGGTATTTTTAATTAATGTAAGTAATTAATCTTCTAATTAATCGAATATTATGAAGTTACGAATTGTTTCTTCTTCTGATATTTTTAGATGCCTAAAGTAAAAGAAAAAAGAGATTCAGTCTAAAGAAAATGGAAGTCTGAAGATATGGTAAATGCCATTGTCGCAGTACGGGAGAAAAGAATGGGCTATCTTGCTGCTTCCAAAAGGTTCAATGTATCTCGATCAACATTATTTGATTATGTACGGCCCAATTCTGAGTCCACCAAAGCCGTTAAATCGAAACTTGGACGAAAACCAATACTCCCAGCTTCACTTGAAGAGAAGCTAGTTGACTATGTGTTAATGATGGAGAGAAAATATTTTGGATGAACCAGAAATGATGTTAAAAGGCTTGCATATCAGTTGGCTAAACAGAACACTATTGTAATAGTTTCTTATATGGAATATATTATTTTAAATGCATTATCATACCTCTTACATAATAATGTCTCATGTATCCGACATTAGCTTCCCATTCTGTGAGTGATGATATTATTTCTGTTTTGTCTTTGAAAGTTATACAGCAAATACATATTATGTAAATTACCTAATACTTATGCACAATCTGCAGGAACCCCAAGAGGTTATTATAATACTAAGTAATTCCAGTTCTAACTTTTTTTAATTACCTTTATTTTGAAACATCAAAATGGTATCCGACAATACCCTCCTTTACCGTATACATAATTATTTCTCCTTCCATACCTAGCGCTTGATGCCCGCGCACGACGTCAAGGTCAGAAAAATGCGCTTGCTTTGACATCACTGCTGTACACTAATACGACACACCCGCCAGTCCTAATGTTGTCAAATCATTGGCTTTTCCGCTAGTTCTACCGGATTTTAGACATGTAGTATGTCGGTAATTTATGAAATGATGACGATAATTAGCAGTGTTGCCAATACAAGTTCAGGAAAAATCGCCATGCAAGAATGAAATTCCCCTCAATTCTTATGTTATCAATGAAATAAATGTTCATTTATACTGTGAAAAGTTAAATAACCGCTAAAGTCTGCATGTAAACTATTTTTATTAGTTAAACAATACGTATCTATACTCCACTAGAACTAGCGTAAAAGCCAAATAATTTGGCAGCATTGAGACTGGCGGGTGTGTCGCACTAATGTACAGCTTCAACGGTGTATTCTACGTTGAAAGTTGAAGCACATTAGAATGAAAACTAAATATTTCCAATAACTTTCCGATTTTCGCTATCTGCACTAATAGCGAAGTTTGTCTATATCGCCGGACTTTTGAATCACCCTGTATATATGTTCCAACAGGAGCATGTGTCCAAAAATAAACCCTCTAGTTATAAAAATTAAAGAAGTTAGAATTTTTACTTATCTGCTCTTTTAATTTAAATCATGTTCATTAAATATTAGTATGCACAACACATCTTTTGAAGTAAATAAAAATGATATTCTCACACAACGCAGCCTACATACTCGTATGCTGTTTAAAGTTCATTTTTGTGTCTCCTTTTTCTTTCTACATTTATAGTTCAGATACCTTTGAACTCTATTTCTTATTTGTAGTGCTTTCTTTTTTCATTTTTAATTCAGTTTTAGACGCCTGAAACCAATTTACAGTACCTTGACATCCATGACAAGCTATTACTCTCAATGTGCTTACAGAACAGGGTCGGCCCCTGCCCCGTGGGGGTAGCAATTATCCAGAATGTGCAACGACTTGAGCAAGGCCACTCTGTCCATTCTTCTTCTGTGCACGTGCTTCCAGTTGGCAGCCCTGATACGCTATAATCCAGACGCGCATCTGCAAACGGTAAGTGTTTCCAAACAAAATTGCTGTAGTTAGTGTTGTCAACATCAGAGTCATTGTTGCTAATTTATTGAATTTTTTATATATATTTTTATTTTTTATTTATTTATTTGTTATTGAACATAACAGGTAAAGTCCAATTACAATGTTCAAGACCGACAAACTAATTCATAAAATATAAACAAGGAAAAGGAAACATACATTTATTAAAAACTGAAACAAAATAGAAATAAGAGAAATAAAAAACAGAAATTGAAATAAGGTGTGAAAGTAGCTTCAAATTAACTAACAACAATATTCTGTAAAACATGATAACAAATAATTCTGAATCTAGAGAAATTCATATTCAAAACATCAACATTCGGATGAGGATATAATTTATTGTATAACTTAACATTTGGAAAACTGGGGAATTTTTGTGGGATTCAGTATTTTCCCTCGGTATGTAAAATAAATTTCGAAAATTTTGTATTAAACTTAGGTGTTTATAATGTTATATAATAAAATAAACCAACACAGTCCAACTTATTGTTAATAATTTTATAAAGAAAGTTTAAAGATTGACAATTTCGTCTAATTTGCAAACTAGTAAAATGGAAATGTTGAAGCATTGTAGCATAACTCTCATAAGTAGGATAATTATTATAAAGTATGTAATATAACCATTTTAGAAATTTATTTTGAATTTTTTCTAGTAACAGAATATATTTGTTAGTAACTGAGTTCCAGATAACCTTAGCATGCTCTAATTTAGATCGAACAATGGAATTATACAAAATTATTATAGTTTTGACTTTAAATTTACAAGAATTTCTCATAACAAAACCTAAACTTTTATAGGACAAATTATAATATTATTAATATGACAATGAAATGTAAAATGACTCCTGAATTATATATCTAAATCTTTATGTTCATTTTCTGCTGGTAAAACTGTTGCCTCTGTTTTTCCTGTCAAATCCGGTGAACTTGGAATATGGTTCAATGGGGAAAATTTCTGCCTAGTGGCCAGTGGTTTTGAAGTACTTTCTAGTAGAAATATTAGGCCTATGACAAAGAAATTACATATTCATTATTTTTTACTTCAAATACGAAACGATATAAATAAATCAAAGAGTTTAACAAGATTTGCCCTATTCACTCATTATTTTTATGTGTATTTGGACAAAGTCATAAGAATGTGGATGATGAAACTAAAATACAACATTGTATACAGAAAACAGAACACACTACAAAAACATCTTAACACACAGAGAAGACACACAAACAAATACCAACTTAACAGGTGTATAAAAACTATCATGCAATATTTGCAACGACTTCTACATTAGACAAACTGGAAGATCATTTCAAACACGTTACAAGGAACATGTCACAGCCATAACCAAACCACTTACGCAGAACTCATCATAAACTCCAACCACAACTACAACAACATAGACATAGGCCGGTTTCTTCAGCCTTCGTTAAATTATAGCAGTGTGTTATTCCATTTTAACTGTAAACTTAACAGTTGAAGCATTTCTTCAACTACTGTTAGTACTAACAGGCTGTTAAAACCCATGTTAATTTAACTGCCCAATTTCATGCAGTTAAATCATTTAACTCTCTGTTAGCATAGAAGTATCCAATATGGCTGGTGCGTTAGATGCTGAACTTATACATCTTGATTATTTAGAAAATGATATCCATGAATACATAAACAGAGTGGATAATTTATGTGATTTGACAGACCAGAAGTTCATACAAAGGTATAGGCTATTTTCTGCCAAGCCTCACTTTTCGCTTTCAACTTAGATCCGTTTGTTTGTTTATTCTCAATAATTGGTTTATACTGCGAAATAATTTCTAGCAGAAGGTTTTTTTCGAACGAAGAGAAATTAGTCCCACGATTTCTTTTTGTTCCAGTGTTTTCCATTTCACAACAGCAATTCCAATACGCCGCTCCACGCTATTGTGATACAGACGAGGAAAGAAGCAGAACTCAAACCTGAGAGAATAGAAAGACTTCTATCCTCTCTGAATCAAACAACGGAAACAAGCGAGAATCGCAATTGTCAGAGTTCAGAAAACAAAATTGAGCCTATACTTGGTTATAGGTTATGGTTAAACTCTAGAATCTCTGGTCCTAACAGAGAGTTAACAAACAGAATGTTAAAATGTGAAACGTAAAGTTGAAGAAACGCAATATTTTTAACAGCAATTCATACTTTTAACTTACAGTTAATTAACGCTATGTTAGGTGCATTTTAACAAAGGTTGAAGAAACCGGGGCACAGACATGAAAATACTACCCATCCAGCCAAAAAACCAGAAACTTGACAGTCTAGAACAATATGAAATTTGCAAACATACAAAAACATACGTTGGAATTGGAAAGCTTAAATGGAATTCAGATTTCAAATACCTTGGTCGTGGATAGACTCAAGCGGTAAGAGTCATATAGATTGTACAACGGAGAATAGGACAAGGAAGAGTTTGTACATGGATATTACATCTTGTTTTGTGAAGTCCAAGCAACTTCTGTACCACTCTTTATTTGAGAGCATCACACTGTATGGTGCAGAATTGTGGGAGATGACCAAAGCGCAAGAAAGACATATGAAAGCGGCAGAGTTGCACTTCTGGAGGAGGTGTATTAAAAAGACTGTTATGGATCGGGTGAGAACAGAGGACATCCGAATGGCTATTAGTAGAAATATTACCATCATGGATCGGATAGAAGAGAAACGTTTAACCTGGTATGGACACGTCTAGAGAATGGAAGGTCATAGTTTATCCCGGCAAATTCTTCAAGGACCCCTACCTAATTTGCGCTGCAATCTGTCGGCGGTGTAATGAAGTTATGACTTACATCATATTTTCCTTTAACAGTTTGTCATGTGTGGATTGCAGTTATACACATATGTCAAAATTTAAAAGAATACGACTTACACCACTGTAACTTTAACCCCCTCATATATAATATACAATGACATTGCAATAATTACAGCAATACAATAATTACAGGAATAAAATAACGTGTAAAATTAAGTCCAACTATGAATAAATAATTGCAATAAACCTTGTACTTATTAATAAAGACTAAATATAAAGCATAATTATGCAAAAGTAAACCTATTTGTATTAAATCCAACCATTAATGACTTAAGAAATTACAAGTCACCTTAATTAATTACATATCAACTTAATTACATGACACAACTTAAATAATTACATTTCACCTACTTTACTACTGTTAATTCTCAGCCTAATCTCCTCAACCTTTCCTTAAATGTATTGATTTTCAGAGAACCATCCTGAAAGATTGCCGCAGGTAAGCTGTTCCAGTCTACTATTGTGCAGTTTACAAAGGAAAATTTTGCCACGTCTGTTCTTTGTTTACAGCATTTAAATTTCATAATCTGTTCAGTCATGCCTAAGTATGATGGTGTTACTAATCTGGCATTGATGTCGGTCTATGCTTTGTGTCCCATCCGTGCCTTAAACAATGCTCTCAGTCTGGCTTTTCGTAGTCTTGATTCGAGCAATTTCCACCCTAATGGCGAAGTGCATCAACCTCGGTTAAAACGCAGTAATCGTAGGTTACGAAACGACGGTTAAACAGTAGCCATGGTTAAAATGTAATTTCTGTGCACCATTCAAAATCACCGATTACTTAAACATGGTTAGCTAACACCTAATTTAACAAGAGTAAAGTCTATGATATTACACTCTTTCCACAATATGGCTAAAGGAAAGCATCCATACCTGTACAAAGATAATAGTCAACGTCTAAAAACGACTACGCTTACTCCGTTCTACATCGAAAAGAACGTGACCTACATTTTCGCGTTGCATTTGTTTGCCTTTGGGCGCTGTTATGTTGCATTTCTTTGTTTTTCAGTGCTGTTAGGTTAAAATCGTACAAAATGTAAAATTAAATGCAAGAATGATTATATACCAATGTGACATTGAAGTATCGATAAACTTAATTACTATATTTAAACATATTATATTTGAAAAAGATGGAATACACATAAAGGAAAAGGTTGCAGAAGATTAGTACGAATGTATGTACGATCCAGGACCCCATTCATATCAGGGAACTGTGCATTATCATAAGATCCATCCATAACCTCTCTTCGTTCAGCCAGTGACGTAGAGAAAGGGATATTCGAGTATTCTCTCTTAAAACACAGAAAACAGTTACATAGAATCGTAATATGAGCAGCCGATCCACAGGAGAAATATGACTGTTTTTGTGTTATTTAAAACGACCCATTTGTTGCAGCAGAAATGATACTGTAGATTTTGATCAACGAAATCTCTCCTGAAATTTTCTGTCACCTAATTCCTCTTCAGAATTCTCTCTTTCCACTAAAGAAACTTCACGCTCACCATCGTCTCTATCCAAGTAATTCAAGTACTGTACAATAACAATCGTCGTCGAAATAATCAGATATTGCATCTGGCCGCCATTTTGTTTTACTTGTCTTACTAATCACTGGTTATCTCCTTTAACCGCTTGAATATGGCCGGTTAGAAATTACCGTGGTTAACCTCCTATTTAATTCCTAACCGAGGTTGAGGCACCGTAAAAATGCTTAACCAGGGGTTAGGTGGCAATTTTAACTGGTGGTTACACTAACCGACGTTGATGCACGTGGACATACGTAAGTCTTTTATTATCTCTTCGCCATGTCTCTTCCCCATTTTGACATTTCCGCATTGAACAATATTAGGCACAGACTCGTAGATGAACGCTATTCAAAGCGAACAATCTTTTACTGTGTTTGCAGCCGCAGTTGGTAGTGAAGTATGGGTACCCGATGGAGACTCACACTGTGCTAACCGCGGACGGATATTTCCTCACACTTCACCGCATCCCTCACGGTCGCAGCAACGTCACAACAACTGACGAGCTCAACGCAACGGAGTCAGAAGTGGACAGCAACTCTACGGAGACGGCCTGGCAGAGTAATGAAGTGGAGACTGAGGAACGCAGACCCGTCGTGTTTGTGCAGCACGGCCTGTTGTCCAGCTCCGCGGACTGGGTGGTAATGGGCCCTGGTAAAGCCCTGGGTACGTGTGCACTGATGGAAAACCAGATATTAACCTTGTACCACAGTCTAGTATATACAGTCACGAAGCTCAATACGTAGTAAATATGCATCCCTAGATAGTTGCTAACCAATAGGATCGCTAATATCGCCTCATTACAGATAATGCGAAATAGTACCTGCACAGTCGATTGTTTCTAGTACCCTCATAAACTCATGCTTCGTGACTGTATACTGGATGTTCATTTCAAAGTGTGTCATGACGTCACTGTTGTGAGTCAGCGATTTGAAGCGAGTTTCAGCTTTTATGTCAGAGAAGTTGCCTATTAATCAAGGCGTTCAATCTGAACTTGAGAACGTGTACGGTATAACTTCAACGTCGTAGCAACAGATGGCGGTCTGTACGGTCTATGTGCTACCATAACTTCTTTCGAACTATGTTTTGCGCGGGAAAGTCGTACGCAGGGTATTTGTTATCATCGGTTGCCTACTGCAACATTCCACAACACAAATCAAATGCTCCGTGTCCATGTTGACCGTCCAAGTTAATGTCAACAAATACGTAAGTAATCATCTTAACCCTCTCCCCATATCCCGACAGTAAGAAAAAACTCACCTCAGTACGTGTTTCCAAACAGTTCACATTCCTGCCACTACAGACGTTACCGTACGTATCGGTAAGTACTCTTCAGAATGAACGCCGTACTTCCTAGGCAACTTCTCTGGCACATAGGTAATACGCCTCTGCGGAAGTGTAGGAAGATTGAATTCTCTAGGCTCATCGGCTAGCCACATGACGGCATACAGCGAGCCATGACACGCTTTGAACTGAACACGCAGTACTAGACTGTGCTTGTACTACGTGGTACATCATTAAGTTTTAAGACTGGGCGCATAGTGGCGGTGTGGTGCACTAGAGCGGATAGGTTGCGCCGTGGTATGGTACCTTGTCAGTTAGTCTCTCGTCCCAGTAAGAGACAGTAGTAGGTTAAACATTGGTAATTTCGTGACAATTTTATGAAAACTAATTTAAAATGCAAATATGTAAATATATCCTTATTCTGATTTTTTCATCTAAAAGATGATAACTTCCTGCACAAATCTGGAGACATAAAAGATTGGATACGTTCTTGAATATGTGTCAAAACCCACTTTTACAACTTAAGCTGAAAGGTTGGTTATTTCGTGATAACTTTGGTAATTTCGTGATATTGCATTAATAATTTCGTGAGAGGTATAAGAATTGTATAAAAATTCATTAAAGTCAAATGAAATTCTCATTTATTGTTACAAGATTTCAAACATAGTAATTCCGTCTAATATTCATAGCAAGAAAACATAGAAATACATATCAACACATAATAAGAATGAAATCAAAGTAAACATTGAAATTGAAAAGGGATCTTCTTCGCCCTGAAAGGGTGAACACTTTTATTACGGACTTTACTATAGCCTATATTACTAGGGTAACTCCAAAAGTGATGCATAACGTTTGTTTAAAAATTATATTTTTATCCTACAGCTTTGCTATTTTCACAGAATGTAGATACATCCTTAAGGAACAAAATGTCACTTTTCCACATAATCCCTGTCCGTTTCAACTGCCTTACGTAACCTAGGAACGAGGGCCTGTAGACCAGCACGGTAAAAGTCTGGACCAACACGTCTGAGCCACTCTTTAGCAGCGTGCACAAGGGAGTCATCATCTAACCTCGTTCCGCGAAAGGATCCTTCAGTTTACCAAAGAGATGGTAATCGCACGGTGCCAGTTCAGGACTGTAAGGCGGATGTTTCAGTGTTGTCTATCCGAATTTTCTGATCTGGTCTGTGGTCTTGTGACTGACATATGGTTGTGCGTTGTCGTGCAATAGCAGAACATCCTGCTTCTCCCGATGTCTTCGAACACGACTCAGTCGAACTTGAAGTTTTTGAGAGTTGTAACATACCCGTCAGAATTAATGGTGGTTCCGTGTGGCATGATGTCCACAAGCAAGAGTCCTTCTGAATCGAAAAACACAGTAGCCATAACGTTTCCTGCCGAAGGTGTACTTTTTAATGTCTATTTCTTCTGTGAATTTGCATGATGCCACTCCATTGTCTGCCTCTGTCTCCGGTCCAAAATGGTGGAGCCATGTTCCATCTTCTGTCACAATTCTTGCAAGTAAGTCATCTAGCACTTATCATTGACACTTAGCATGATAACAAATCAAACAGAAGCTGCACTGAACCCATTGCGTCTCCGTTTTCTTTTTTATTGTCACATCTTGTCTTCAGATTTCTAAAATTCCTATTGTAATACATTTTATACTATTTTAAAAATTGTAACGCTTAATGCTCAACAAAATTTCGCCTCAATCAGCTAAGATTTGTATCAGTAAAGCTAAGCCTACATGGCGACTACAGATGTATCTAAAATTCCAAAAACATTTCCTAAAATTTCATGAAGATACAATAAATCTTTGTACCAAATATCATATGCTTACCTTTAGTAATAAGCCTGTAATGTAATTACAAACATCCACAAAATTTGTATGCCTGAGAAGTCGACGCAAACTTGCTCTCTCCAAACATAAAAGCTCACTGAAGCAACTACAATAGTCACATAAAGCTTAGCTGTATGTTTCTGGAAACTGGACAACATATGCAATCCCTTGGCGGAAATTTGGATCTCGTAACACCATTGGTTAGTTCACAAAAGAGCAAAGAAAAAGTATCACGAAATAACCACTGCCACGAAATTACCAATGTTTACCCTACAGTGTAAGCAGAACTACGGTATTTGTTGTGACGGTGATTTGAATGCGCGCATCGGAACTCCAGTACGTCGCAGTCAAGTTCTCCCAGAAATCAGACAAAACCGTTACCAAATTGTTTCAAATGATGCAGAAAGTTTACGGTGACGACGCATTGAGTCGCAGTGCTGTGTTTAGGTGGTTTCCTTTACGATCCGCAACTGAAGCGACAATCCGTCACCTGGAAAACGCCATTATCGCCACGACAGAAAAAACCGTGAGATGACGGGTCAAAAGGCAAGGTGGTGCTTAAACTATTTTTTTATTCAAATGGAATTGTTCACATGGAATTCATTCCACAAGGTGCAAGTGTAAACAAGACCCGCTACAAGCAGATCCTTGGCCGTTTCCGCGATTTAATTCGCTGTAAGCGTCCTGAGCTTTGGCGTAGGAAGAATATTGGCTGTTGCTACACGACAACATCCTGCACATCGCTCTGTCCTTGTCCAAGAGGAACTTGCCAGGTAACAAGTCGCTGTTTTGCTATACCCTCCGTACTCACCTGATCTCGCACCATGCGATTTTTTTCTCTTTCCCTTAATGAAAACAATCCTACATGAGCGTAGATTTCATCCGGTCGAAGAGGTCATGACTGCCACAAGAGAAGCCATACGGGACCTTCCTGCCAACATCTTTCAGCGGTGCTTCCAGCAGCTATACCAACGTTGGCAGACGTGCATAGCGGCCAACGGCGACTGTTTTGAGGGAGGATGAGGATCTGTTTAAGTGTACGCCGTGTTACGCGGCATCTTGTGAGACATCCAGATTCTTGTGGTTGCCTACTCTCCAGGCGTCAGTCCAAGAACTTAATGACTGTACCATGTAGTAATACTAAAGTACTTCTTACGCTGTAGACAAAATCAAATAGTTTTAGGTAATTTTATTATACTCGTATGAAGTTATAAAGTGAAAGTATTTTGGCAATGGAGGATTAATTAATAGTTAACCTAGGTCATGACCTCTGGGGGTGGCTGCTCAGCATTGTCGTAGATTACAGTATGTTCCGAAATTACGAAAAAATTTCCCAGTTTAAGTTATAAATATTGCAATGAAAACCATGCTCTGGTTACCATTCGACTTCCCGTGACTAAAACATCAACATCTTACAATTTTATTTAGGCCTACGTGTTTATTGTTATAAATGTCCGTGTTATAACCAGGGTTAGGATGTTTAGGTACGCATGCTGGGTAACTTCCGGTGCTGGACCCCGGACTCATTTCACCGGCATTATCACCTTCATTTCATTCAGACGCTAAATAACTTAGATGTTGATACAGCGTCGTAAAATAACCCAATAAAATACAAAATAAAAATTTAGGTGCGCACCTTTTTTAGAGTAAATTAGAGCTCTTTGAAAGAAACTAGTGTGTGAATTGTTGGGTCCTTTATCCCTTTTTCACTCTGCCCATAAATACCTTTTTCCCCCCATTTTTTAATCTTTCATTGCTATTTTTTATATTTTCCACAGCACATTTTATCATTTAATTTACTTTTGAATTTCACTGCGTTGCAATTTGTAATACGTATTAGAGTCGTGCATAACCGGTTACGGCAAATAGAAATTATATATTGCTATTGAACGCCTGGCGCTGTAGTCAATATGCAAAGCTCTCCCATCTAGCGGAGTGTCTCAGGTTCGGTTTAATGAATATTCGAGTTGTTCCTCATTCTTTGTGGGTGGACGGCAAAGACAGACCACATTGAGCCATGCAGGAGTTACAAGAGCCCTTGTAAGGACGCGATTATCATCGTGTAGGCCTAGTATTTAATTAATAATTCTTTCTGTCTCACTACATTCAATTAGTCATCCATCGATCCATCCATTCACCCATCCATCAACTCATTGATTCATTCTTCCATCGATTCATTGATTCATTCATCCATGAATTTATCGATTGATTCATTGACTGATTTATTAATTCACTGATTGGCTCATTAATTCATTAATTGATTCATTCATTGATTGAATCTTTAGTTGATCCTTTGACGATTAATTGATTGATTAATTCGTCCAGGTATCACATTAGAGCTTGAGAATACTTTTATTTTTCTTAATAACACTTTATCTTCTTAATACAGTGTTGGCACCTGTTAGTTTGTCGTTGACAATGCAATACTCAACTTCCCTAACTTACACCCGTCTTTTCGTAGCTTACGTTCTGGCTGATGCTGGATACGACGTGTGGTTGGGAAATGCCCGCGGCAACACTTACTCCAGGATACACGCCAACTACACCACGCAGAACAGCAAGTACTGGGATTTCAGGTGAGAGCTATGTCCGAAGTAACAGCGAATATTATACTACAGTCTCTTTCTAGCAGTTTAGCTCGTTTTTAATTTCCTAGGGACATTCCATGTAAAATCGGACACAGAGCCATCTTCAGTTACAAGCCGGAGCGTGGGTAGGTTTGGCAACGCTGAATGGAGGCGGCCGTAGGCGAAATAAAGGCATGACGTTTGACGTTTTAGTGCTTTGATTTCGTTGTCACATGTACATTTTCGACATTAATTGATACAAAACTAAGTGCATATGATCAAGATTCAATGTATTGATGTACGTAATTTATTACGGAATCCGAAATGGTATTTTATTTGAGTTTCAGAATACCGCGTAAGTACTTGCATACAGCCACTTGTAACTTTAAAAAAATAAAAGTATACGTGTTTTTTATTGATGGTACAAGGGAAAATAAATAAATACTTAAAGAAATGTTACTTGTACCAAAAATAAATAAAATGACGACGTACTTTCGCAGTACCCTATTCCAATCAATTAACCATTATGTGGGTAGTAAATTGACAATGTTTTGCCACTTTATGTTGTTTCACCTCTGACGTGAAAGGTCTAGAATATCATATACATTTTAATTTCATGTGATTATCTGTCGTGCTTTTCTATAAATATTTCACATGCCCAGGAAGCCAGTTTTAGTTTCAATCTCGACAGTCACCATAACAATACTGTTATCCTAAATTATTTGTTACATATTTTCTAAAATATAATTTTAAATAGGCCAAGGCCAAGTATAAAAATCTATGAAAAAATGAAGAAACATACCTTCAACATAATACGTAACAAAACACATCATTATCTATTAAGTCTGTGTCAATTAGCGTAAACTCGGTGAACTTTAAATCCTGTAAATACGAAGTGAAAAGAAACACGTTTATAACTAATTTATTACAAAATAAATAATATTAATAAATAAACCTTGAAAACCAACAAAGTGAGTGTATGCATCTACAAATATAGACAGTTCTGACGTATAACAGACATTCCGAATCTTTAACAAAACTGCAACATTTATGGGATCACAAAACAGCTGTTTACAATGAACTTGAAAATCAACGGCGTAACTTTAATGATATAGCAGGCGAGATTAAAAAATTTGGCTAGAATTCTGATACACCACAAACCACAAATAAGACTATAAAAATGCAGTTTATACAAAATTTAATATTTAGAAGAATTGTCAATCACTTTGTCAATAATAACCGTAAAAATTGCTAAAGACTGCAGCCATATTTTCATTATTTTATTGTTTTGTTTTTATAGCCAACACGCACATAGTTTATATTACATCAACAATTAACATTTGGTAAGACCGCGAACATAATTCCATCGACACACACTTATATTGTAACATTAATTTACATTGAAAATCGGCATTAGCACAAACACGTGTTCTGGACAGTAGGCCTCCGTTTGACAGTTAATTACAGTGTTGCCAACGTATGGCTCCGGCTAGTAATTGAAGAAGGCTCTGATCGGACAGCAAAATACCTTATAACTGTGTAATTCTGTGTAGTTTGGTAACAGCGCGTCCCCGATTCACGTAGGAAAACACAACACACACTGTCTGAATAGCTGAGTTGCTTCCTATAGTCACTTAGTACTATGGCAGACGTGCTAATGGCAGGAAATAACGATGCGTTTTAATCTTTTTATTTAATTTGCAAGAAAACCGTTCATTTTATTTAAAAAACTACAAAGGGGTAAGTAATTCCTTAACAGTTTCTGTAATAATAAGAGTAAACATCAGAATCGTACGGATAGTAGACTTATTTATCGAGTAAAACAATATTAACATTAAGGGAAAAATAATTTTTTTCTGAGAAAAGTATTAATTTAGGACTGCCCAAATTCAATCTCGCAATTTTCAAGCACAATAATTAACAATAGATCCCTAATAGAAACAACAATAACAACCAAATTTCTAGGCTTACAAATGGATAATAAGTCAAATTGGAAAAATCTTATTAGATCTATGCAAGAGATAATGAATATCAATACCTTAAAAAATTATACTTTGCATACTTCCACTCGGTAATGAGTTATGAAATAATATTCTGGGGAAATTCTATATTTGTACAACAAAAAAAGAGTAATTTGAATAATAGTACGTGCCAAATACAGAGAATTGTGTAGAACCATATTAAGAAAATACAAATAATGCCCATGGCTTGTCAGTATATTTTTTCATTAACATATTTCTCGTATGTAATCGTGAAAACTTTGTAACTAATTCAACAGTTCGTAGCATAAATACTCGTAAAAATGACTGTCATACTGTATCGACAAATATATCGTGCTATCACAAGGAGTGCGTTATATGGCAGTAAACAATTTTAATAGTCTCCCTATGGATATAAAAAATCAAACTCAAAACATAAGATTATTTAGGACCAAGTTAAAGAAGTACCTAATTTCTCACGCCTTCTATTTTGTAGATGAATTTATGACATTCAACAAAGGTGCATGAATATTTCTGTCTTGTATTAAGTATCGATACTAACCCCTTGTGTCCTACTTACTTACTGGCTTTTAAGGAATTCGCAGGTTCATCGCCGCCCTCACATAAGCCCGCCATCGGTCCCTATCCTGTGTAAGATTAATCCAGTCTCCATCATCATATCCCACCTCCTTAAAATCCATTTTAATATTATCCTCCCATCTACGTCTCGGCCTCCCCAAAGGTCTTTTTTCCTCCGGCCTCCCAACTAACACTCTATATGCATTCCTGGATTCGCCCAAACGGTCTACATGCCCTGCCTATCTCAAACGTCTGAATTTAATGTTCCTAATTATGTCAGGTGAAGAATACAATGTGTGCAGTTCTACGTTGTGTAACTTTCTCCATTCTCCTGTAACTTCATCCCTCGTAGCACCAAATATTTTCCTAAGAAACTTATTCTCTAAAACCCTTAATCTCTGTCTCTCTCTCAAAGTGAGAGTCCAAGTTTCACAACCATACAGAACAATCGGTAATATAACTGTTTTATAAATTCTAATTTTCAGATTTTTGACAGCAGACTGGATGATAAAAGCTTCTCCACCGAATAATAACAGGAATTTCCCATATTTATTCTGTGTTTAATTTCCTCCCGAGTGTGATTTATATTTGTTACTGTTGCTCCAAGTTATTTTAATTTTTCCACCTGTTCGAAAGATAAATCTCCAATTTTTAAATTTCCATTTCGTAGCATATTCTGGTCACGAGACATAATCATATACTTCGTCTTTTCGGGGTTTACTTCCAACCCTATCGCTTTACTTGCTTCAAGTAAAATTTCCGTGTTTTCAGTAATCGTTTGCTTCACAACAATAAACTACCATACAGCCTGCGTGGATTAGAACCCTATATCCCTAAACCCTTTAATATAATCCTGTCAGCTACCTGATCTATTACTTGTGTTGATAGAACATTGCATAAGCTGCATGTGTTTAGAAATTTCTCACAAAACATTTTGAACCTCTAACAAGATTCTGAAATTATTTGTGTTTATATACTCCGTGCCCGGAATCTATAGAGTTAGTCTGCGCATTTGGGTGGAGACGGAGAGAAGCGAATGGGCGGAACCTACCAGTGCGGGAGTGTGTTGCGGGTAACATCGGCTCGAAGCCGCTAAGGGGTAAGATGCGCGTGTTCGAAAGTGATGGTAGTGTGCATCTTAATCGCAGTTTAGTTCAGATAGAAATGATCCCCTCTCCCTTCAAGCAGTGCCTTTCATTGGACTAGCTCCATCCGCTCACCACTTGCGCAGAGGACGTGTTTCGTCTCCTATACTCTACAGATTTCAGAAACAGAGTATACTAAATAAACGTCGTAACTTGATCTGCTCAGCTTCCAAGAGATGGGTGTGTTCGACCTGCCCGCCGTGCTGGACTACGTGTTGGCAGCGACCCGTCAACCCCGGCTGTACTACATCGGCCACTCGATGGGCACCACCATGTTCTACATCCTGCTGTCAGAGCGCCCGCAATACAACGACAAGGTGCGCGCCATGATAAGCCTCTCGCCCGTTGCGTTCCTTAGCCATATAACGACTCCGCTGAGAGAGTTCACTGTCACTTCAGGATCAGAAGGCGTCATGGTAAGAGTTTTGATTGTTCTTATAGATTTATAAAAATTGGTATCTTATTACACGAAACATAAAAGATAATGTGGAGAGAGTATCAAAAATAACTTTACAAGGAGTGTAATGTCGCGTCGGTAAAATTGAAGGTTAATCCATAAAAAAAAAGTACTCGTAGGTTGTCAGATGAGAAGAGAAGATTAACTCCATATGAAGATGAAATTATTGGGGATCATCAGTGTGGTTTTAGGCGTAATAAATCAGCTATTGATCAGATATTTTATATTCGACAGATAATGGAGAAAAAATGGGATTATAGGGGCACAGTGCATCAGTTATTCATAGATTTAAAAAATGCATATGACTCGGTTAAGAGAGAAGTTATATATGATATTCTTATTGAAATTGGTATTCCCAAGAAACTAGTTCGATTAATTAAAATGTGTCTCAGTGAAACGTACAGCAGAGTTCGTATAGGTCAGTTTCTGCCAGATGCGTTTTCAATTCACTGTGGGCTAAAGCAAGGAGATGCACTATCACCTTTACTTTTTAACTTTGTTCTATAGTATGCCATTAGGAAAGTCCAAGATAACAGAGAGGGTTTAGAATTGAACGGGTTACATCAGATGCTTGTCTATGCGGATAACGTGAATATGTTAGAAAAAAATCCACAAACGATTAGGGAAAATACGGGAATTTTACTTGAAGCAAGTAAAGAGATAGGTTTGGAAGTAAATCCCGAAAAGACAAAGTATATGATTTCGTCTCGTGACGAGAATATTGTACGAAATGGAAATATAAAACTTGGAAATTTATCTTTTGAAGAGGTGTAAAAATTAAAATATCTTGGAGCAACAGTAACAAATATAAATGATGCTCAGGAAGAAATTAAACACAGAATAAATATGGGAAATGCGTGTTATTATTCGGTTGAGAAGCTTTCATCATCCAGTCTGCTGTCAAAAATCTCAAAGTTAGAATTTATAAAATAGTTATATTACCGGTTGTTCTTTATGGTTGAGAAACTTGGAGTCTCACTTTGAGAGAGGAACAAAGGTTAAGGGTGTTTGAGAATAAGGTGTTTAGAAAAATATTTGGGGCTAGGACGGATGAAGTTACAGGAGAATGGAGAAAGTTACACAACGCAGAACTGCACGCATTGTATTCTTCACCTGACATACTTAGGAACATTAAATCCAGACGTTTGAGATGGGCAGGGCATGTAGCACGTATGGTCGAATCCAGAAATACATATAGAGTGTTAGTTGGGAGGCCGGAGGGAAAAGATCTTTGGGAAGGCCGAGACGTAGATGGGAAGATAAAATTAAAATGAATTTGAGGGAGGTGGGATATGATGGTAGAGACTGGATTAATCTTGCTCAGGATAAGGACCAATGGCGGGCTTATGTGAGGGCGGCAATGAACCTCCGGGTTCCTTGAAAGCCTGTAAGTAAGTAAGTAAGTAAGTAAGTAAGTAAGTTAGTGAGTAAGTAGGTAGGTAAGTAAGTAAGGTTGTCAGATGACCTCATTTCTTCAAAAAATACAACACATCTCCACATTAAGTATCTTATCACCAGTCCCATTGGCGATAGATTTATCAGTAGAATTGTCACATGTGATGAAAAATATTTACATTACCGCAACCCTAACACATCAAAACAGTGGCTCGATTCCCATCCACCATCCAAAGTGATAGTTAAAATCAGTTCGATTCTAAAGTAATGTTATGTGTTTGGTAGAATTTTGAAGGTGTTATTCACTGGGAGTTTGTTCTAAATGGACATGCAGTAGAATACGGGTCTTTATTCTCAACAGCTATGATGAGTTCATGAAGTTTTAAGAGAGAGGTACCCGGTATTATCTAATCAAGTAGAATTCTCTTGCAACAGACCAATGCGAGACTACATATCGCTCGAACAACCATGAAAAAACCCAAGAATTGGGAGCAATCCAACTACTTCCATACCCGGCATAAAGCCCAGATCTTGCGCCTTCAGATTACCATAGGCTATGTTTCGATCCATGGCTCATTTTCTGCATAGAAGAAATTTAAAAAACTCGGATGTCATTGAAAAGGGTATCACAGATTTCTTAGCATCAAATACTAGAAACTGGTACAACAAACCTCGCTGAAAGGTGGCTCAATACCATACAATCTAATGACATTTTCGTTCAAGATTAGATTAATTTCTTGTCACATAATTACTTACAAATGGCTTTTAGAGAACCCGTAGATTTCATTGCTGCTCTACATAAACCCATCATCTGTCCCTGTCCTGAGCAAGATTAATCCAGTCTCTACAATCATATCCCACCTCCCTCAAATCCATTTATTATTATCCTCCCATCTGTGCCTCGGCTTCCCCAAAGGTCTTTTTCCTTCAGGTCTCCCAACTAACACTCTATACGCGTTTCTATATTCACCCATTCGTGCTACATGCCATGCTCGTCACAAACGTCTGGATTTAATGTTCCTAAATATCTTAGGTGAAGAACATTATGTGTGCAGTTCTGCGTTGTGTAACTTTTCCATTCTCCTGTAACTTCATCCATCTTAGTCCGAATATTTTCCTAAGAATCTTATTATCGAACACTTCTCTTAAAGTGAGAGTCCAAGTTTGACAGCCATACAGAACAACCGACAGCACATGTGAATGAAATGTTGCTCCAAAACCGATATTACTTTTATGAGACAGTATCTGTGTAACCTCTACAGTTTCACAGATCTTTTATATGAACAGTAAAATTCGTTTAAAATGAATATTTCTTGTTTTTTTTTTTTTAACAGAGAACGTTCAACACTTTCGGGCTGTTTAACTTCATGCCCAACAATTTCCCATTCGTCGGTATTAGCCGCGCTCTTTGCAGGCACTGGATCTTCGCCAAATTGTTTTGCGAGACTATGTTCTTGTACATCGGAGGATTTGATACGACGCAGATGAATACGGTAAGTGCCTCTCTGTTGTGCACTTAGATAATTAGCTACAATATCGACCTTCACCCCTGCACTATTGACGTGATTGACGTCTATGTCCCCCGTGCACTGGAGAAACTTGTCACGAAACTCTCGTCATACGCATTCAACAGGTCAGACGCCTTGACCGCAACCAGAATGATTAGTAAGTATACTGGTAAGAGTTACGTTATACATAAAAATATGATATAGGTATTGCATGAAATACGTTTAAAGAATAAAGAAATTAATACTGTGGTCATTGTTTCATCGTACTTCTTTTAATTTTATGCATTTTGGCAGATAAAACAGAAAAATGCGTCACGTATAAATTTTACACTTCCGTTACTATGAATGTTATTAAAGATAGCTCTACATTGCAGTATAAAAATACGTCACATTCAACGAGCTTTCAAATGCTGTAATCAGAATCAAAACTCCTCAAATAAATTTCGAGCTTTATTGATTTTACTTAATATCCATAGTCTGGAGTCAATGAGAGAACTGTTTTATGAATCACGATAGAACTGTTTTCTGAATCACACTTCGCCGGAGCACGGTATATAAAAGTTTGGAAAGTAAAAAGATTCCATCCTTAGAAGTTATAGATTCTCCAATATGTAACGGAGGACGAACCAGCGCCCAAAGTTTTTGAGGGGACCGGGAATCTCCTATCTTAACACATGTTTAATTATTGATGTTTACTGTACCTTTTCTGTAAAGCTGTTTGGTGTAGAACAATGAACATTTTACAGCTTATTTCTAATACTTTTATAAATAATCTGATGGAAGCATTTTCAAAAATAACAATATTTTATAAATTTATGATTTTTTTTGAACATGTAAATTTTTACCCCATTTCTTGCTACATATTTTTAAGAAATATGCTTTAAAAACCATTATTAAAAAAAAACCTGTGTAAATGTACGCTACAATATCAACTAATTATACACAGCAAATTTGAAATAAATCTAAGCACTAGAAGCTGAGCTATGGTACACTTTATAGAGAAAAATGCAAAATTGCGGAAAATGGCTGCCAAAGTTATCAGAACACCCCAGCTGCATGTACCTCATCGTAGATAAAAATTTTTTTAATGTATTTCCATAACTTATTATAATGTGCATAAATGATATAACGTTGGAAAAATAATTTTTCAGAGAATATGAATCAATAAAAAAAACAAAAATTGAAATTTTGAGCATATTACAGGATCCCGGTCCCCTAATGTGTGAATGGTTGCTGCACCAAATTCAAAGAAATCCATCTTTCTTGTTGTGATGTTCTCCGACAAGGCGAATTTTTATGTTCCTGGGGAGGTAGATCTACTGCATAGCTGCACAAACAGCGCTCCGGAGCGGGAGAGCTGTGTTTACCGCTCGCCGAAACGGAGAGGTAGATACGTCAGAATGACATAGACTTGCTGTAGGTAGAGGAGAGGGAAACGACCACTCAGCTATCTAGTGAAGTGCAGTGTGTAGGCCTATTCTCAGTAATTATTTCATGTTGCTTACCTACTGCTACAGTACAGTATGGAGGAATCTAAAAGACGGAACATAACATTTAACATTTAACGATTTACAGCTCGAACTTATTGATCTTCAATGTGACCTAAGGGCTAAAGATCGTTTGAATAATACTACTAGCCTGGTTGAGTTTTACAAGACTAAACATTTGCAATAATATCCACGACTACACAGGCTGGCTGTGAAAATGATTGCAATGTTTGGCTCAACATTTATATTTGTGAGCAACTGTTTTCTATAATCAACTTTAATAAAGGCAGACATCGAACATCTGTAATTGATGTTTCATTACGATCAGTAGACTACTGTTCCTTTCAGCTGCCAACAGCATAAAACCTCGTTTTGATGTACTGATAATTAAAAATATAACAAAATGATATTGTACATTTAAGTAGCTGTAGATTTCTATTATTTCTATAAAATAAATATTTCTTTATTATTTAATAATAGTCCAAGATAGTTTTGCAAACACTGAACGGGAATTCATTCCATAAACACTCGTATTAGTACTTCCTTTTGTGTATATTTTGTACGAGATCACCCCTTCTTCCAGTCCACCCTTATACAGAGCGCAGCTAATATCTGCATTCCGCTCATGAGCTGTGAGCCGGCTCGGAGAGCGCAAACCTTTGTGCAGGCCTGGTCTACTGTTATATAGGCCTATACCCACAGATCTTAGACACGCGATATGACCACAGATGTTAAAGCGTGTATAAATAAACTAAAAAAAAAAGATTCTCTTAAAAATTTAATCTGAATAGTTTTCTCGAATTTTTTTTTTCCAGTCTATGATTCCGGTTTTTCTGGGGCACACTCCTGCAGGCAGTTCCACCAAGGTTATTAATCACTATTCACAAATGGTAAAGTCAGGTGAGTCAAGAAAATTTTTTTCCCTATAAAAAACTGACGGAAGTACGTAATTGATAAATAAAGTCTGCAACAGACATCTATGAGTGTTGTGTAGAACTATGTGAAAGTATAGACTGAAGAAAAACTCTTTCATGTTACAAAACAATGCAAAAACTTAAAAGAACAACTACTTTTGTTGATAGTTTGCTAAACAGTAAACAAGTACCAATAATAACAATAGTAATAAGTAGGAACCATACACCTTTTGATGGAGAAGTAAGAGCCTTATGTACTGCTGTGAAACAACTGTTGTGCAGGTCCTTCCCATTTCCAAACATTGTCCTCAGTAACTCAAAAGCAGCGATATCTGCAATTGGAAACTACTTACTACAACCAGCTAATAATGACATTCAACAATGCAGAGAAGACATCAAGAAACTAAATAAAATTGTACATCTGCAATGGATACCTTATCACTGCGGTATTGCCGGGATTGAAGCAGCAGACTTTCTGGCAAAGAAAGGAACAACTATCCCCCTTTCATTTTCTAACATGCTGCCATTCCACAGAGCATCTACAAATATAAGCAGTCGAGTGAGACAATGTTTCCATAAAAGTTTGGAGGACCAAATTAAAGATAAACACTGGAAGGACGCACTAAACTCCACTCTCCCCGAATGGCCCAGAAGAGAAGCTGTTGCGACGTTCATGACTGTCTGGCTAATCACCTCCACCGCCTGGCTGTATTATCCAGCCCCCACTGCATGCTCTGTGGATGTTCCGACACCATGGACTCAAACCACATTAAGACTTGTCCAGCACTTTCATCTGTCGGCTTTGTGGATAGGTACTGGGAGGCCAGAGACAGAATGCAGCAGTGCTGAATCCATTCCTTCATAGTTTCCTTGCACATTGTTCACTTTATTTCGTTTTCATTCCTTTTAGTTTTTATCGCCATTGTACGGCCAATGACTCTAGTCAAGTGCCACTGCATTGAATAAAAAAAAAAAAAAAAGTAGGAACCGTATTCTATCCAGGACGTACGGAAATAAGGTTAGTTATTCATAGACTATATTGGCGTGACATTTGGCGCGTGGTACAGGTACTATAAGGAAACACTTGCATCTCGTTTTTGATAAAGCCGCGAATAACGTGTGGCCAGGGTGTGAATTAACGGGGGATGGGGGGGATTTCCCCCCTGTTGCAAAGTTACCCCCCTCTCATAAGTGCATATTAACATCCCTGCCAGGGATAACTTCTATCCCCCCTTCACAAAATATAATTTTATTATTTTAACACGAGTATACTTTATAAAGTCTAAGGTAAGCAAAGAAAATAATATTGATGTATTATAATCACCGACAAGCTGACAACAATCAATAACTTAGGAATTACACATCTTATCTTAAGCCTGCTCATGGATATAATAATAATAATAATAATAATAATAATAATAATAATAATAATAATAATAATAATAATAATAATAATAATAATAATAATAATAATAATATTATTATTATTATTATTATTATTATTATTATTATTATTATTATTATTATCAAGCTGCAAGACAAGCAACTCAGTGCGACCAAGCGTTGAGCCGTATCGAATGAGGATGATAATAATTTTATGTATGGCTTTCTCTATCTAGAATTCTATCCCCCTCATCAGAAATCTTAGTTCGTACCCTGCATGTGGCCTTCATCATTTATCATAGGCTGTAGTTTTATCTCAGCCGTGGTGGAGGTCTTTCGTCTGAATATAATGAGCATACTGAAATTGGAAAGTGGTTACAGTGGACGTTTGGTTTAACATTCTTCGATCCTGCTGAAGTTGGAGATATCTTTTCTGAATTGATAAGCATTCAACCAGACGGTACAAAACTAACAGACTTCACCAGATTATTTGGTTACGAAATTTATGTAATCTGATTCACCTTTTTCGAACTCTATTACTTCTGAAAGAATTACAAATGCATGTGAGGCATTTCATAGAGATTTCTCACTGCATTTTAACAGTGTATACCTACATATTTACAAATTTGCAGACGGTATCATTGAAATAGTAATCAGTAACTTACATTTATATTAAATTTAATGATATAGAAAATTAACATAAGGGAGTCAATCCGAAATATAAAAAACGCAAACAGTACGTTGAAGAGCTGATTTCTTAACGTAGACTAGAAAATATTAGTACATTACATTTCCTCCAAAGCATTAGTTATTATTATAAACATTAAGAATAAATTTGAAAGTTACTGGTACAAGATTATTATTTTGAACTCTCTGACGAATATAAATTTAATGATACCATCATTTTAAACACTTAGACGAGTACAAATTTAATGGTGCGATTATTTTAAACACTTTGACGAGTTCAAATTTAATGATGCGATTATTTTGAACACTTTGACGAGTTCCAATTTAATGGTACGAATATTTTAAACACTTTGACGAGTACTAATAGTGTAATGGTACGATTATTTTAAGCACTTTGACGAGTACCAATTTAACGGTGCGATTATTTTAAACACTTTGACGAGTTCCAATTTAATGGTACGATTATTTGAAACACTTTGACGAGTTCCAATTTAATGGTACGATTATTTTAAACACTTTGACGAGTTCCAATTTAATGATTCGATTATTTGAAAGACTTTGACGAGTTCCAATTTAGTGGTACGATTATCTGAAACAACTTGACAAGTACCAATTTAATGGTGCGATTATTTTAAACAATTTAACGAGTTCCAATTTAATGGTAAGATTATTTTAAACACTTTGACAAGTACCAATTTAGAGGTTCGATTATTTGAAAGACTTTGACAATTACCAATTTAATGGTTCGATTATTTTAAACACTTTGACGAATTCCAATTTAATGGTGCGATTATTTGAAAGACTCTGACGAGTTCCAATTTAGTGGTACGATTATTTGAAACACTTCGACTAGTACCAATTTAATAGTGCGATTATTTTAAACACTTTAACGAGTTCAAGTTTAATGGTACGATTATTTTAAACACTTTGACGAGTGCCAATTTAATGGTGCGATTATTTTAAACTCTTTAACGAGTATCAATAGTGTAATGGTACGATTATTTTAAACACTTTGACGAGTTCCAATTTAATGGTACAATTATTTTAAACACTTTGACGAGTTCCAATTTAATGGTACGATTATTTTAAACATTTTAACGAGTTCCAATTTAATGGTACGATTATTTGAAACACTTTGACGAGTTCCAATTTAATGGTACGATTATTTTAAACACTTTAACGAGTACCAATTTAATGGTGCCATTATTTTAAACAATTTAACGAGTTCCAATTTAACGGTAAGATTATTTTAAACACTTTGACGAGTGCCAATTTAATGGTGCGATTATTTTAAACTCTTTAACGAGTATCAATAGTGTAATGGTACGATTATTTTAAACACTTTGACGAGTTCCAATTTAATGGTACGATTATTTTAAATACTTTGACGAGTTCCAATTTAATGGTACGATTATTTTAAACATTTTAACGAGTTCCAATTTAATGGTACGATTATTTGAAACACTTTGACGAGTTCCAATTTAATGGTACGATTATTTTAAACACTTTGACGAGTTCCAATTTAATGATTCGATTATTTGAAAGACTTTGACGAGTTCCAATTTAGTGGTACGATTATCTGAAACAACTTGACAAGTACCAATTTAATGGTGCGATTATTTTAAACAATTTAACGAGTTCCAATTTAATGGTAAGATTATTTTAAACACTTTGACGAGTACCAATTTAGTGGTTCGATTATTTGAAAGACTTTGACGATTACCAATTTAATGGTTCGATTATTTTAAACACTTTGACGAGTTCCAATTTAATGGTGCGATTATTTGAAAGACTCTGACGAGTTCCAATTTAGTGGTACGATTATTTGAAACACTTCGACTAGTACCAATTTAATAGTGCGATTATTTTAAACACTTTAACGAGTTCAAGTTTAATGGTACGATTATTTTAAACACTTTGACGAGTGCCAATTTAATGGTGCGATTATTTTAAACTCTTTAACGAGTACCAATAGTGTAATGGTACGATTATTTTAAACACTTTGACGAGTTCCAATTTAATGGTACGATTATTTTAAACACTTAAACGAGTACAAATTTAATGGTGCGATTATTTTAAACACTTTGACGAGTTCAAATTTAATGATGCGATTATTTTGAACACTTTGACGAGTTCCAATTTAATGGTACGAATATTTTAAACACTTTGACGAGTACTAATAGTGTAATGGTACGATTATTTTAAGCACTTTGACGAGTACCAATTTAACGGTGCGATTATTTTAAACACTTTGACGAGTTCCAATTTAATGGTACGATTATTTGAAACACTTTGACGAGTTCCAATTTAATGGTACGATTATTTTAAACACTTTGACGAGTTCCAATTTAATGATTCGATTATTTGAAAGACTTTGACGAGTTCCAATTTAGTGGTACGATTATCTGAAACAACTTGACAAGTACCAATTTAATGGTGCGATTATTTTAAACAATTTAACGAGTTCCAATTTAATGGTAAGATTATTTTAAACACTTTGACGAGTACCAATTTAGAGGTTCGATTATTTGAAAGACTTTGACGATTACCAATTTAATGGTTCGATTATTTTAAACACTTTGACGAGTTCCAATTTAATGGTGCGATTATTTGAAAGACTCTGACGAGTTCCAATTTAGTGGTACGATTATTTGAAACACTTCGACTAGTACCAATTTAATAGTGCGATTATTTTAAACACTTTAACGAGTTCAAGTTTAATGGTACGATTATTTTAAACACTTTGACGAGTGCCAATTTAATGGTGCGATTATTTTAAACTCTTTAACGAGTACCAATAGTGTAATGGTACGATTATTTTAAACACTTTGACGAGTTCCAATTTAATGGTACGATTATTTTAAACACTTAGACGAGTACAAATTTAATGGTGCGATTATTTTAAACACTTTGACGAGTTCAAATTTAATGATGCGATTATTTTGAACACTTTGACGAGTTCCAATTTAATGGTACGAATATTTTAAACACTTTGACGAGTACTAATAGTGTAATGGTACGATTATTTTAAGCACTTTGACGAGTGCCAATTTAATGGTGCGATTATTTTAAACTCTTTAACGAGTACCAATAGTGTAATGGTACGATTATTTTAAACACTTTGACGAGTTCCAATTTAATGGTACGATTATTTTAAACACTTAGACGAGTACAAATTTAATGGTGCGATTATTTTAAACACTTTGACGAGTTCAAATTTAATGATGCGATTATTTTGAACACTTTGACGAGTTCCAATTTAATGGTACGAATATTTTAAACACTTTGACGAGTACTAATAGTGTAATGGTACGATTATTTTAAGCACTTTGACGAGTACCAATTTAACGGTGCGATTATTTTAAACACTTTGACGAGTTCCAATTTAATGGTACGATTATTTGAAACACTTTGACGAGTTCCAATTTAATGGTACGATTATTTTAAACACTTTGACGAGTTCCAATTTAATGATTCGATTATTTGAAAGACTTTGACGAGTTCCAATTTAGTGGTACGATTATCTGAAACAACTTGACAAGTACCAATTTAATGGTGCGATTATTTTAAACAATTTAACGAGTTCCAATTTAATGGTAAGATTATTTTAAACACTTTGACGAGTACCAATTTAGAGGTTCGATTATTTGAAAGACTTTGACGATTACCAATTTAATGGTTCGATTATTTTAAACACTTTGACGAGTTGCAATTTAATGGTGCGATTATTTGAAAGACTCTGACGAGTTCCAATTTAGTCGTACGATTATTTGAAACACTTCGACTAGTACCAATTTAATAGTGCGATTATTTTAAACACTTTAACGAGTTCAAGTTTAATGGTACGATTATTTTAAACACATTGACGAGTGCCAATTTAATGGTGCGATTATTTTAAACTCTTTAACGAGTATCAATAGTGTAATGGTACGATTATTTTAAACACTTTGACGAGTTCCAATTTAATGGTACGATTATTTTAAACACTTTGACGAGTTCCAATTTAATGGTACGATTATTTTAAACATTTTAACGAGTTCCAATTTAATGGTACGATTATTTGAAACACTTTGACGGGTTCCAATTTAATGGTACGATTATTTTAAACACTTTGACGAGTACCAATTTAATGGTGCCATTATTTTAAACAATTTAACGAGTTCCAATTTAACGGTAAGATTATTTTAAACACTTTGACGAGTGCCAATTTAATGGTGCGATTATTTTAAACTCTTTAACGAGTATCAATAGTGTAATGGTACGATTATTTTAAACACTTTGACGAGTTCCAATTTGATGGTACGATTATTTTAAATACTTTGACGAGTTCCAATTTAATGGTACGATTATTTTAAACATTTTAACGAGTTCCAATTTAATGGTACGATTATTTGAAACACTTTGACGAGTTCCAGTTTAATGGTACAATTATTTTAAACACTTTGACGAGTTCCAATTTAATGATTCGATTATTTGAAAGACTTTGACGAGTTCCAATTTAGTTGTACGATTATCTGAAACAACTTGACAAGTACCAATTTAATGGTGCGATTATTTTAAACAATTTAACGAGTTCCAATTTAATGGTAAGATTATTTTAAACACTTTGACGAGTACCAATTTAGTGGTTCGATTATTTGAAAGACTTTGACGATTACCAATTTAATGGTTCGATTATTTTAAACACTTTGACGAGTTCCAATTTAATGGTGCGATTATTTGAAAGACTCTGACGAGTTCCAATTTAGTGGTACGATTATTTGAAACACTTCGACTAGTACCAATTTAATAGTGCGATTATTTTAAACACTTTAACGAGTTCAAGTTTAATGGTACGATTATTTTAAACACTTTGACGAGTGCCAATTTAATGGTGCGATTATTTTAAACTCTTTAACGAGTACCAATAGTGTAATGGTACGATTATTTTAAACACTTTGACGAGTTCCAATTTAATGGTACGATTATTTTAAACACTTAGACGAGTACAAATTTAATGGTGCGATTATTTTAAACACTTTGACGAGTTCAAATTTAATGATGCGATTATTTTGATCACTTTGACGAGTTCCAATTTAATGGTACGATTATTTTAAACACTTTGACGAGTTCCAATTTAATGGTACGATTATTTTAAACATTTTAACGAGTTCCAATTTAATGGTACGATTATTTGAAACACTTTGACGAGTTCCAATTTAATGGTACGATTATTTTAAACACTTTGACGAGTTCCAATTTAATGATTCGATTATTTGAAAGACTTTGACGAGTTCCAATTTAGTGGTACGATTATCTGAAACAACTTGACAAGTACCAATTTAATGGTGCGATTATTTTAAACAATTTAACGAGTTCCAATTTAATGGTAAGATTATTTTAAACACTTTGACGAGTACCAATTTAGTGGTTCGATTATTTGAAAGACTTTGACGATTACCAATTTAATGGTTCGATTATTTTAAACACTTTGACGAGTTCCAATTTAATGGTGCGATTATTTGAAAGACTCTGACGAGTTCCAATTTAGTGGTACGATTATTTGAAACACTTCGACTAGTACCAATTTAATAGTGCGATTATTTTAAACACTTTAACGAGTTCAAGTTTAATGGTACGATTATTTTAAACACTTTGACGAGTGCCAATTTAATGGTGCGATTATTTTAAACTCTTTAACGAGTACCAATAGTGTAATGGTACGATTATTTTAAACACTTTGACGAGTTCCAATTTAATGGTACGATTATTTTAAACACTTTGACGAGTTCCAATTTAATGGTACGATTATTTTAAACATTTTAACGAGTTCCAATTTAATGGTACGATTATTTGAAACACTTTAACGAGTTCCAATGTAATGGTACGATTATTTTAAACACTTTAACGAGTTCCAATTTAATGGTACGATTATTTGAAACACTTTGACGAGTACCAATTTGATGATGCGATTATTTTAAACACTGACGAGTACCAATTTAATGATACGATTATTTTAAACACTGACGAGTACCGATACCAATTTAATGATACGATTACGGAGAGTTCTAAGTCTCTATAAAATGCTGCATCGGGGAAATTGATCGCCGAGCGCAACTGATACGTTCCGATTAGGTAAAATTTTACTTTGAGTGCAACTGATGAACATCGCTTGCGTCGTCCACTTAAAAACTCCAGTAATAAGCCTACTTAAACATGTAGCCATCTGGTAAAAGTACAGTCCCTAGTAATATATTTTGCTCACAATTTATTGTATGTATTTTATGTAGGTCGATTCCGCCAGTACGACTACGGCAAAATGGAGAACAAGCGACGCTACGGCTCGGCGTCACCCCCTGAGTACAAGCTGCACAACGTGAAGGTACCTGTGTCACTGCACTACAGCGACCACGACGCTCTGTCGCCGCGAACGGTGAGTTGATTTACCAGATCAACTGTTTTGAATCGTCCCTTGTAACGCATCGTTTTTATCTAGTAATTCTCACTGCCGTGACACAATAATAATCTTATTCGGGATATGTATGATAAGAACTTCCTTGTGTTAAATTTTAACCTACCTTGTTAACATGTTTCGACCTATTTTCGGTCATCTTCGGAACTGGTCGTTGTTGGTCTTGGCGCCTCTTGTTTCCTATGTGGGTGCGTTCGTAGTGTAGAGTCAAAGAGTGTATGTGTTTTGAAATTGAGTTGTGTGTTGAGAATACCGTTGGGGTGTGTTTTAGTGTGTGTGTATATTTCATATTGTTCTAGTGTGTTGAGTTTCTGGCTTTTTGGTTGGATGTGCAGTATTTCCATGTCTGTGTTGATGTCTCTGTAGGTGTGGTTGGCATTTGTGATGTGTTCTGCATATGTGGAGGTGTTTTGTAATTTTGTTATGGCTGTGATGTGTTCTTTGTAACGTGTTTGAAATGATCTGCCTGTCTGTCCTATGTAGAAGTTGTTGCAGGTGTTACATTTGAGTTTGTATACGCCTGTGTGGTTGCAGAACACATCACAAATGCCAACCACACCTACAGAGACATCAACACAGACATGGAAATACTGCACATCCAACCAAAAAGCCAGAAACTCAACACACTAGAACAATATGAAAAATACTGACACACGAAAATACACCCCAACGATATTCTCAACACACAACTCAATATCAAAATATATATACACTCTTTGACTCTACACTACGAACGCACCCACATAGGAAACAAGAGGCGCCAAGACCAACAACGACCAGTTCCGAAGATAACCGAAAATAGGTCGAAACATGTTAACAAGGTACGTTAAAATGTAACACAAGAAAGTACTTATCATACATATTCCGAAGTGATACAGTGTTAAAAGTTGTGTAATCAAGATGAATAATCTTATTCTCTATATCTATGCTCCCATATCTTGTCTTCCTCATTTTCTTATTGTTTTTTTCCTACACACTCCTCCTCGCTGTCTTTGATTTCATTTCCCTCTTCATTATACAGTAGAGCCTCTATTATCCGTGGTGATGGAGTGAGTGGACTGAATGGTTAATCGAAACAATCGGATAATCCATACCATAAAATATTTTCAAAAATTAAGTGCATAATGCATACAGTTTCATAATTTCCTCCGTGGTGTTGTTTTTAACAAGCTAGAAAATGGGTCACAACTTAAGTAATGTAAATCCTGGTTCAGACGGTGCTAGTTTCTGTGATGGATTCCAAGGTGGCTGCACTGATGGCTGCCCTGCGTGCTCACTTGGTGGCTTCGTGTTGGCTAGAGTGATGGAAGTTGTTCACACGGAGCTGGCGCTTTTCACAGTTCAAATTGGAAAACGATCTGCAGTTTCATCTGTTGCCAACACCCATGATCAAAAAGAAACTAAACCGTGAGTGGAAAACAACCGAAGTCTTACATTAACAGTAGTAAATGTCGTAATAAAGTAATTAAGCCATAAGTGCAAAACAGCTAAAGTCCGATATTTAATTGTTGTTTCTTAGAAACTAAGGAATACAGAAAAAATAGGTTTAGTTGGAAAACAACGAATATGGCGACATGGTTTCAGTGGTGATATTATATGATCATCTTTGGTTCCAGCCTGCAAACCATCACGAAAAATAGCAAGGAACCTACTGTACTACAAGCAATAGTTTTATTTCCATATCTTATAAACTTTATAATTCTTTACCATTGCATATAAGAAACACGTCATATTTTACTTTCAGAAGGATGGTGAGAAGGACTTTGATGGCAAATCCAATCTACAGTGTCAATGATTTTAGCAATATTACTTTTTAGATACTATTTGTTTCAACCTTATGTAATTGACAAATCTGTACATTTTAACCTGATTTTATACCGGTACTATTTTCTTTTAAAACTTTTAACCTGTTTTTGTGAATGTCTGGTGATTATATATTTATTTTTTTATTCTTAAATTTTATTCATATTGTAGTAGCCATGTATTATATGCATCTACTCTGACGTTGTCTATGGCTGTAAATCGCTGGATGACATTAAATTCATCTATCTATCTATCTATCTATCTATCTATCTATCTATCTATCTATCTATCTATCTATCTATCTATCTATCTATCTATCTATCTATCTGTCTGTCTGTCTGTCTGTCTGTCTGTCTGTCTGTCTGTCTGTCTGTCTGTCTGTCTGCCTCCCTGCCTGTCTGCCTGCCTGCCTGTGTGTCTGTCTGTGTGCCTGCCTGCCTGCCTATCCGCCTGCCTGCCCGCCCGCCTTCGAAATCCAGCAAGCTAGCCATCCAAGGAGCCACCAGAGCGCATTACTTCCGGCAAGTGAGCACGCAGGCTACCCATCCGCGCAGCCACCTTGGAATCCATCACAGAAACACGCACCGTCTGAACCGGGCTTTAGTCTGGTTGTCAATAATGGATTTTTAAGGGCCAAGGAAATTCCTCGTTATGGCTATCTGCGGAAAGACAGCTGTGCTGTGGGTTTACATACTTCATATACTTTGTCCTTTTTCATTAAGTTACACACAGTTGTAACGCCAATATCGTATTCTGATGAGAGACGAGTCACGGTTTTCCTTTTTCCCAAACTGGTCAATTATTTGTATTTTTTTTTTTTTCTATATTTATCAACAAATTTTCTTTTACACTTGTGAAGAAATTTTGCGTAGAAGTTTCACACTACGACCATAGGAACAGTAGGACAAGGGCTGAATGGTGCACAGGTTTGCTGTAAATTGTGCGAAGTTCTTGCTGTTATTTCTTCGAAAACAAGTAGTGAATATTTTACAAGTTGGGAAAGCACCCACAAGGAACTGTTCCTATTGGCAGCAGTGACAGCAATACTGTGTAAGGGTAAAGGCTTGTAATAGCACACTCCTGAAAAAATACGTATTAATGTAAGGTACTGTACAATACTACATGTTTTTTCTGCCGCAAAAAAAAAGCGAGAACGAAAGAAAGACAGTCGGATAATCCACCGATCGGTTAATAGGGTGACGGATATTCGGGTCTCTACTGCCTGTATTTTACTCTTATCTACTTACTCCTTCTCCTGTTTCTATTTTCCGTGTTAGAAATACATTTTCTACATCACATTGTTAGGTACAGTAGAACCCCGATTGTCCACACCTGTGGAGTAACGGCTAGCGCGTCTGGCCGCGAAACCATGTGGCCCGGGTTCGATTCCCGGTCGGGGCAAGTTACCTGGTTGAGGTTTTTTCCGGGGTTTTCCCTCAACCCAATATGAGCAAATGCTGGGTAACTTTCGGTGCTGGACCCCGGACTCATTTCACCGTCATTATCACCTTCATATCATTCAGACGCTAAATAACCTGAGATGTTGATACAGCGTCGTAAAATAACCTACTTAAAAAAAAAGAACCCCGATTATCCGTCACCCTATTAACCAGTTGTTGGATTATCCGTCTGTCATTCTCTCCTTTTTTTTTTTGTTGCAGAAAAAATATTGAGTACTGTACAATACATTAGTACGTATTTCTTTTATAGAGTGATATTACAAGCTTTTGTCCTTACATATTATGATCTACTGTTCGAGTGACCTGTTTAATTTCTCTGCAAAACGTCTTCCAGAAGTGCCAAAAGAATACGTGTTGTGCTAAGTATCGAAGAGAAGTGCATATAATTCAGTGGTTCATCTCACATCGGAATACGAAATTGGAGTTACAATTGTGCGAGATTTAATAAAAAAACAAGGATAAAGTGAATAAATTACTTCAATCTATAACATGAGACCTATACTTTTCCTAACTTTCCACAGAATTTCATGATAGGAAGTTTCCTTGACCCTTGGAAACCCGTCATTCATCCATTCATTCATTCATTCATTCATTCATTCATTCATAATCAGTGCAAACCCAGCATTCTCCAATCTTCCTTATTTTCTGCCTTCCTCTTAGTCTCCGCATATGATCCAATTATCTTAATGCCGTCTATTATTTGATATATTGTTCTGCCCCGAAATCTTCTCCCGTTCACCATTCCTTCCAGTGAATCCTTCAGTAGGCAGTTTCTTCTTAGCCAGTGATCCAGCCAATTCCTTTTTCTCTTCCTGATCAGCTTCATCATTCTTCTTTCTTCACCCACTCTGTCCAACAGAGCTATTATACTTAAAACTTCTGGTCCACTACCTAATGTGTTAAAACACATAACCACGGAGAAAATTACGAAAACTGCATTATGCAACACTTAATTTATGAAAGTTTTCTGTGGTACGGATTATCCGATTTTTTCGATTAACCGTTCAGCCCACCCCCTTCATTACCACGGATAATAGAGGTTCTACTGTAATTCATAACCAATCCTCTGTCTCATTTTGCCGAAATTCGATCTCACACTCACCAGTTCCACTGGTATAAGTAGCCTATTTATTGCTACATACAATACAGAATAAATACATACAGGGACATCATTTTATTTTTACTGACATTTTTAATATTAACTTGCCTATACCTCTGGATCAACGCACTTTGCTACCTCCTTCCTCGACTGGAGTTCGATGATACTGGTGTAAAATACAAACAAATCACTTTACTAGGTATAGGAGGGAAGAAAAGTAGTTCATCATTTACGTAAACTAGGAAATATTGCGCTTTTGAGTTTGATCATTTTCATCAGGTTTTTGTTTAATCAATATATAGTACAGTATTAACAATGAGTGTTTTTACTCACGAAGTGAGCTGTCCATGCGAACGTATTCATTATGCAGTGTATATTATATAGAGTATGAAGCTAAATTGAAAAATAATCATAATATGGATATTTAAACACATTTTTGAAAATGGTGGCCGTTCATTTCGATACAGGCTTCAGTTCTAATGTGCATATTATCGCACTATAGACTATTGTACCTAATCCCAATTACCAGTTTCGTTCTTCGTACTAGTAACTCATGTTGAAATAATTCTGTACCTACTCTATAAAAGAGTACGTTATGTACTGTAAATTCAATCTTCACTTCTGCCCGACCCGAAAAGATAAAATTACTCAGACATACTGTCTACTGTCCGTCCAAATGGTTATGTCGTAGGGTCGTAAAAAGGGAGGAAATCACGTGACAATTACTTAACGAGGCCCTTTTATTTGATTTATTTTAAACAGTTGTATAACATTACGTAGACGTCGAATTCCTAACAGAAATTAATGTTCTCAGAAAAGAGCTAATACAGCCCAGCCACTAATTGGCGAATAAAAGCGGATAGGGGAAACCGGGATACGACGTAGGCAAATGGACGACAGTACCTGTGCGAAAATGATTCAATATTGAAAGCTCTTTCATCACTAGAAAACGCGAACATATTTTTGGATCATACTGTTTACTATGACTGTAAGGCTACTATGACTCTATATGAGGTCTTGGATTTGTGTGGAGGACGGTTGAACTTCATTAGTAGAAGGGGTGGGAGTGAAGTACATTAAAAAACTCAGGTACAATAAAAATTGAAGTAAAAATAAAATGATGTCCCTGTATTATGGACGTGGCGTACATCCGTTTAAGCAAGCTCGTGTTCGGGGGCGTTTCCTATAAATAACTATTTTGTACTAAATGGGACATAACAATGTTGCAATAAAATTACAAAACCAGTAAAATTATTGCAAAACAGCGATAATTACGAACATAAAAGTAGAGAATCTGGTCAAGAACAGATTGTAAGTTGGAATAAATAAATAGTACATTGAAAATAAGAAAAAGAAAAAGGAAAAAGAGACATTAACACTAAATAATTTGCTTAACTTTTTCTTAAATTTATTAAACTTAAAATAACCTAGGTCAGGATTAATTATAAAAATATAGTTGTACTGGGTGTTCACTTCAAAGTGTGTCATGACGTCACTGTTGTGAGTCAGCGATTTGAAGCGAGTTTCAGCTTTTATGTCAGCGTATTCCGAATCTCACCGGACCGGTGGACAACAACGACGTCACGATGCAGAGGAATAGGAACAAAACTGCTGGAAGGATTGATGGCTGTCATGGCGTCTGTGTAAGTTGTTATCTGTGCTACGCTAGCAAAATTTAGCGAAATTTCCGTACTGCCATCTTGTTCAAAGAAAAGAGATCATAAACAACTTATTTCTTGAACCGGTAGTAATAACTGGTCCGTTGACATGTTCGCTCATAAGCCATTAACTTATTGTTTTTACGTTGTGCTGATTACAAACAATACAGCAGAACTAAAGCAGAACACACCGCCATGTCACAACAGTGCACGATGTCATTCGTCTGCTAATTCCCGCCCTATACAAGAACCAATCAGATTCATGATGGCGGCTGATGGAGACTGCCGCCTTCTCTGCAAGTTGATGGCACCGGTGCGACACCGGTGGAGCATCAATGACGTCATCGGTGGAATTCGGAACACCGTGATGCCATCGGATTGCTCACCGGTGAGATTCGGAATACGCTCTGTCAGAGAAGTTGCCTATCAATCAAGGCGCTCAATCTGAACTTGAGAACGTGTACGGTATAACTTGAACGTCGTAGCAACAGATGGCGGTCTGTACGGTCTATGTGCTACCATAACCTCTTTCGAACTGTGTTTTGCGCGGGAAAGTCGTACGCAGGGTATTTGTTATCATCGGTTGCGTACTGCAACATTCCACAACACAAATCAAATGCTCCGTGTCCATGTTGACCGTCCAAGTTAATGTCAACAAATACGTAAGTAATCGTCTTAACCCTCTCCCCATATCCCGACAGTAAGGAAAAACTCACCTCAGTACGTGTTTCCAAACAGTTCACATTCCTGCCACTACAGGCGTTACCGTACGTATCGGTAAGTACTCTTCAAAATGAACGCCGTACTTGCTAGGCAACTTCTCTGGCACATAGGTAATACGCCTCTGTGGAAGTGTAGGAAGATTGAATTCTCTAGGCTCAACGACTAGCCACATGACGGCATACAGCGAGCCATGACACAACTTTGAACTGAACAAGCAGTCTAACCTAGGCCCGTAACTCTGGCTATGATTTATTCTAGTGGTTGTTTAACATTTAGTTCAGCTAAAGGATATGTGAACTTTCTTCTGGTAGAATAAACAAGTTGTTCATGTTTATATTTCTGACGATTTTTATAATAATATTTTAATAATAATAATAATCATCATCATCTTCTTTTTCTTCTTCTTCTTCTTCTTCTACATGATAGGCCAGAAGACCCGTTCCGGCTCAGAGAGAATCTCTCCATCTGATTCTAGGACGATCAACATCTCTAAAACTTTTTGGTTTATAATGTAGAAACTTTTTACTTATTCTATTAGGATCCGTTCGCACTATGTGATCATATCAGCTATTTTTATTCAAAATGATTGTTCCAATTAGATTAAATATATTTAGCATATTTCTAATTTCATTACTATTCACTTGATGAAGGAAAGTAAGACCAGCAACTCTTCTTAAAATCTTCATTTCATTTGTTTCAATTTTCCTTCTGTCAGATCTATTTAGTGCCCAATTCTCTGAACCATACATTAGCATTAATAATGTATTTGTATGTGATTTTATAATTGAGACAGCATCGTTAAATTACTGATTAAAATCAAGGACACAAGTAATAGGTTGCAGCCGCCAAATTACTCGTCAAGGAACGACCACTCATATAAATTGAGGGAAAGAAGACAGAGGACGGACACTGGAAAGTTTTCTTTCCTCAATCGTACTATCAGTGACTGAAATGCTTTACCTGCAGACTTACTAAAGGCTTTACCAATAACCAAGAATGTATTTAAAAATAGGCTTAAGGACTTTACTAATAGACGGTAGTATATTATACATACTACTTAAAGGGTGTAATTGATATCTTGTTATTTGAAGTGTTCTATCAGTGAGGAAGTGTGTTGTGTCAGTGAAGTGTGTAGTGTCAATGAAGTCTATTGTGTAAGTGAAGTGTGTTTGTGTCAGTGAAGTGGCTGTGCAAAGTATTTGAACAGTGAAATGGTTAGAAGTGTTAGTGAAATCAGGTAGAATCGGTGCAGTGACAGTTGACAGCGAAATAAGTGTAGTGCCGAAAGGTACTTATGCAGGTAGGAACCTGTCACACTCGTGGGTCTTAGTTCGAACTTAGGGTTAAGATGCAAATTAGATTTACTTTAAATGTTATTTTAAGTGACCATGCTTCATTTAATTTAGGATGCTCCTTGTTATTATTATTATTTTATTATTATTATTATTATTATTATTATTATTATTACTAATGATTGTTTTTTATTAGTTGTGTTTATTATTAATTATCATTATTGAGTGTAATTAGTTACCACTGCCACCGGGTATATACCCATTTGCAGTGTGAATATACATACACATACACTCACATTTCTCTTAGGAATGTGTTATATCTCCGGAAATGAGTATTACCGTATTTTGTGTTTTAGGACGTTATGTTGCTGAAGGAACAACTGCCGAACCTCATCGGTGCATACAGAGTGCCCCTCGCTCAATTCAATCACCTGGATTTCATATGGGGAAAAGACGCCAAGACCTTGCTGTACGATAGCGTGGTGGATATACTGAGGAAATACTGATACAACACCGCTCCATCACAGAAGCCAAATTGTATTACGAGTTTTCTTCAAAGGATGTAGAGAATGTATTCATAATTATGAGACATTCCACTAGATCGCGGTCTGTGCTTAGAATTATGTTCTGAGTTATCTTCTAAAGACTTACAGAAAATGATTATGAGAAGTTCTACAGGGACATCTTTTTATTTTTACTAACATTTTTTTATGTTAACCTGGCTATACCTTTAGAGAGCCGGAAACACAGTTTGCTACCCCCTTCCACGACTGGAGTTCGATGATACTGGCGTAAAACACAAACAAATCACTTTACTAGGTATAGGAGGGAAGAAAAGCAGTTCATCCATTTACGTAAACTAGAAAATATCGCGATTTTGAGTTTGATAATTTTCATCAGGTTTTTGTTTAATCAAAATACAATATTGTATTAAGAATAAGTGTTTTTACTTACGAACTGAGTTATCCATGCGAGCGTATTCATTATGCAGTGTATATTATACTGTCTACAGCACATTAGCGTACAATATAGAGAAAAAAATTAAATTGAAAAATAATCATAATATGAATATTTAAACACATTTTTGAAAATGGTGGCCGTTCATTTCGATACAGGCTTCAGTTCTTTTGTGAATATTATCGCACTATAGACTATTGCATCTAATTCCAATTACCAGTTTCGTCCTTCGTACTAGTAACTCATGTTGAAATAATTCTGTACCTACTCTATAAAAGAGTACCTTATGTACTGTAAATTCAATCTTCACTTCTGCCCGATCCGAAAAGATAAAATTACTCAGACATACTATCTACTGTCCGTCCAAGTGGTTATGCCGCAGGATCTTAGAAAGGTGGGAAATCACGTGACAGTTAATTACTTAACGAGGCCCTTTATTTAAGTTATTTTAAACAATTGTATAATATATTACGTAAACGTCCAATTCCTAACAGAAATTAATGTTTTCAGAAAAGAGCTAAGACAATCCAGCTTTTACAGAGGGGCGAACAGAAGCAGGTGGGGTAAATCGGGATGCGACGTAGCAAACGGACTGTGCGAAAATATGATTCAATATTGAAAGTTCTTTCGTCACTGGAAAACGCGAACATATTTCTGGAACGTATTATACTCACTAACTCAGTACTGCTTACTATATACGGCCTTGGTTCTATATGGAGGTCAGTTGGAACTTCATTAGTAGAAGGGGTGGGAGTGAAGTACATTAAAAAACTCAGGTACAATAAAAATTGAAGTAAAAATAAAATGATGTCCCAGTACTAGCTTGCAGTCTTTTTTTGTTATAGACCATTCGTTTTCTCGTGAAACCAAATGAATTCGTGTGCCGTAGCTCATAGTAAGAACCTTACGGTGGGTGTAAGTGAGCTAACTACAGAGCGTTCCAGCGATAAGTACCGGTTTATTCTTCGGCAGCTGGGCGGCACGGTGCTTGAGCGACCGCCGGCAACCGGGCCCTTAAACTCACGGCGCTTCACCGAATTAAAACTTACATATATACTTACTAACCATAATATGTTGTATTTAAAATTGATTACTATATGTTATATTAATTACAGAATTTTGTACTCACTCTCTTCTTGATAGTAGCTGCTGGGAGTGTTGACTGTTTTGAGCTATACAGAGTTCACATCGCCGTGAAATACCATCAGGAGTCTGGAAAAGAATTTCTAAATTTTCGCCTTGTTTTTCCATACGATTTTTTTCTCGTAAAATAAGTTTTCACAACGTATGTACGTTCAAGCACGGAATATCTCACCATTACTCACTCCCCACGTGGTATTGAAAGCCGAGAAATGGGGAGATGGCCGCCCGGCATTTGCTCAACCACCTCCGCTGCCTAGCGACCGACGATTATACCCGTTCTTATTGCTGGAACGCTCTGTATCTGTAAGTCGAAGCGTAGTGAGAAAGGGAAGTTTCTCAGTCCACTTTTTCTTTCCCCTTAAGTGCAGATAGGTTTCACGAGATACCGAATGGTATCGCATTTAGTGGAGAAGATAACTCTGAGGACAGTTTGATTAGATCGCAGTTTTCTTGTTCATGCACTTTCAGTATTCTTCAATGGACTAGAATAAATTATTCTAGCTCGTTGGTTTTCTTCGAAGGACGTAGAGAAGATAAATGTGAGTTTCACTGTACTCCAGTACTGAGTTCATACGCTTTCATTTTCTTCCGCGGGACGTCGAGAAGAAGTAATTATGATTAGAGGTCCACTAGATTGTGTTCATATATTAGTATGTTTTTAGTTTTAGTAAGATGTTCAGTTTATCCTTGCTCTTTCAATTTTTGCACCATGCTTTCATGATATTAAAGTACACACTGGCTCTATTTTCCTGGCAGATGGCTTGTCTGTCGCGGAAAAATAATACACAGTTTTTAAAAAAGTAAAAGGTAACTTTAATTGCTCTTTTTTTTCACACGATCTTACTAATCCTGACACTAGTATATTACGTATATAGCAGTTCTGAGTTTGTTTTGTGGAAAAACTGACACAGTGTGTGCGATGGAGACCTTTAATTCATTGTCGTAGGTTTGCTCAAGTACACTCTTTCCTTCACATAGCCCCACAGCCAATAAACTGCTGTGTTGATGTCTGGAAATCTTGCAGGCCAAGTTACAGGAAAGTGCCTACTGTTAACACGACAACCAGAACAATCAGAAACAAAGATACTCATTGTTATGATGCAAAAAGAATATATTTTGTAATAATCCAGTCTCAGAATTTTTAAGATTGTATGGGAAATGAAGAAAATATGTTCAATTAAAAATTAACTTTTACTAATTACTGATAAAGATAAAGTATTTGACAACAATAAAGGATGGAAGTGAAATAACCCTGCAGATTTTCAGAGCGAATAGCTCATATTGGACTTAAAAAAAAAATTTGTAATAACCAGGCTTCGGTCCTGGGCACAGAAACGCATGAAGTTCAGAACGCACGGTCGATAGTGTTGTGTTGGTCGATTGGAGTGGGAGATGCAGCGCGCCGTTACTTCGTGTCTCAACATGTAAACAGTCCGTCACAGTACAGCACAAAATATATTTCACACTGTACAGATCCAGTATATACAGTACATTCCTAGTGTAGACAATAAATGTCTACCATTAAAGTATTAACGTGAGTTGTAACCTTCAATCAGGTGTCCCTACGCCGAAGCCTGTTACACGTACCGCAGCCAAGCAGCAATAGGCCTACACACAACGGTAATGCACATTACGGACCCACCTGTGCTGTTGCAGTCACCCTTCCACAAGGCTCATGACGTCACTTATACTCCGTGTACTCTGAACCTCATACTAGTTACTCTGTGTCCCTCGGCCGAAGCCTGGTAATAACATATTGGTGGAAATATAATAATGCATAATAATATTGGTGGAAAGTTCATAGTTTTCTAAGGAAAATGTTCTTTTTTTATATATTTAACACCCTCTTATTCGGTAACTATTGCGGTAGAATCGTGATTTTTGTCCATATCGATACAAAATATAATAAAGAATAATTAATTCCCTTAGAGTATTTCCATAACGTGGACGGTATTCGTGTAAATTTAATTTAAAAACCACTCATTTCAAGCTACTGAACGATGCGAGCAGATTGCAACGTGACAGCGAGAGAGGGAAGTTCGCGTACAGAAACATCTGACCCCTTATATCTGCATTACGAGAAGAAAGACGACTGTGTTAGCGCGATGGTGCAAGACTGCTGAAACTTCCAACTTAATTTTCTAATTAGCCGTGCATTTAATCACAAAACGTAATATAGGTTTTCTATTTATTTACCTGTACCCTATCGTCCCTTTCAATCCGCAGGATTATTTCACTTCCACCTTGTATAACGGGTGTCCACCAATCAGGTTTACTCGGTAGTGTTTACAAAGAGTTGGGCTGTTCGAATATTATACTATTTTAATAACCTATTTTACTGATGTACTTACTTCAGTTACATAGAAATAATCAAATGGTACTTACCATTACATCAGATAATCAGAGAGTTTATCCCCTGATATTAAACAAGTGCCAGTCCCGCTGAAAAGATTACGCGAAGTTCATTTTATTATATTTATTGAGGAATGAGACAGCTTCAGTGATGACGGAGATGAGGCTGCGGTGAAGTAGTATAATAAAAACCAATGCATCCATTATGGTGAGTATGGACTTTAACTCCTCTAGTGAACCAATACAAATTCTCCATGATACGTGTAATGTATTATTATTTATTATCATTGTCATAATTATCATTTGTTGTAGTATTCTTCTTCTTCTTATTTGGTATTACAGCCCAGGTGGGCCTTAACCTCCTCTATGGCTCTCTTCCATCCTTCTCTATCCATCGCCAACTCCCTCCAATTCCTTATTCCTAATCTATTCACATCCACTCGTACACAGTTCCACCATCTTGTTCTCGGTCTTCCTCTTAATCTGGTTCCATCTGGATTGTTATTGAAGACAATCTTCACTTTCCTTGTTGTTTCCATCCTTGTGACGTGTCCCAACCATCTCAGTCTTTGACATCTTATGTGCGCCTCCAAATCCGATTCCTTGTACAGTTCGTATATCTCATTATCATATCTGGCTCTCCATCCATCCACTGTTTCAATTGCTCCGAATATCCTTCTTAAGATTTTCCTCTCAAATACTGCTAGTTGTTTGCATGTATTTTTATTCAGAACCCTTGTTTCTATGTTATAATGGGTCTTATTAGGGTTTTGTAAATCTTGATTTTGATTTCTCTAGATACTATTTTATTTTTAACAATTGGTAAAAGTGAATAATATGCCCTGTTAGCCAGATTTATTCTTCTTTGTACCTCATTCCTTAGGTCATTATTTGCTGTCAATATTGATCCGAGATATGTAAATTCTTTTACTTTTTCAAACTTATATGTTCCCATTTTAACTTCCTTCACTTGATCATTTTGTCTTTTGGTGACTGACATAAATTTAGATTTCTTTGTATTTATTTTAAATCCCAGCTTCTGAGTTTCCTTATCCAATGCTATCAAGGCTTCTTCAACATCTTGTATCCTTCTTCCGGTGATGACGACATCATCCGCATAGCCTAAAATCTGTTGTGTCTTATTAAAAATAGTTCCATTAATTTGGACTTCTGATTTTATTATTGCAATGTGTAGGGCTATATTAAACAAGAGAGGTGCCAGCCCATCTCCTTGCCTGGTTCCTTTCTCCAATTTGAAATTTTCAGTTGTGATCTTTCCTAATTTCACTGTTGCCTTTGGTTCAGATGACACAATTCTGCATACATTTATCAGTTTCCTTGGAAAACCGAGTTGATGCATGTGTCCCCATATTGTCCTAAGTATTAGATTATCATATACAGATTCAAAATCTAAAAAGAGGCAGTGTAAATCGATGTTCTGTTCCCAGCATTTTTCTGTCTCTTGTCTCATTATGAATAGCTGGTCCACCGTCGATCTTCCCGGTCTGAATCCGCACTGATAGTCCCCTACTATTCCTTATATATATGGTAACATTTTTTTATATAGGATGTTAGTCAAAATTTTATAAACTGTACACAGTAAAGTTATTGCCCTATAGTTCTCACATATCATATTATCACCCTTTTTATGTATTGGAACTATCATCCCTGTTCTCCACTCCTCAGGAATAGTCTCGGTTACCCATATCCTTTGTATCAAATATAATATTGTCTTTTTAAGTTCTTTACCACCCTTTTTAATCATTTTTGTTGTTATGTGGTCACACCCAGGAGCCTTGTTATTCTTCAACTTATCTATTGCCATTTCCACGTCGATCATCGCAGGTGGTTCTACTAAAGGTTTGTTGTAGTATTACAGGCTTCTATTATAATGTACTGACCGATGGCGCGGTGTTTTGCTTCTCGACGGTTGGGCATGTCGCTACTTATAAAACAGATCGTCCTCCCTCGGCTAAACTGGCGTTGCGTCGGGGAAACACGTTCTGATTGACAAGATTGAGTTCGGTCACTGTAATGTTTCTTATTTCATTTGTTCTACAGATACATACAATATACAGAGTGTTAAAAAGTATCCAATATTTTAGGAGGTGATAGTATGCATCAAAACAAGAAAATAATGTCTAATATACATCGTTCCTACAACACATACTTTCTGAGATCTGAACACTTGTTCGTAGGAGGTGCTAAATGTGATGTCCATTCATAGCAATGCAGTCCTCTGCCCTTTGGCGTAAGGAATCACGCACTCTTTGAAATTTGTTGTTAATACGTTAATGAGAAAGTCCTGATAACGAGCCCCAGTTAATCTCTGTGGTAGCACGTATGGCTCTATTAATCTATCACCAAGAACGCCTGCCCATAAGTTGATTGAAAATCGGTGCTGATGCCTTGTTTCTTCAACTGCATGGGGAGTTTCATGAGCCTACACATGCTGATTACCAAAATTCACAACATCACCTCTGGTGAACCTCGCTCATATTCGCAACCAGACTTTTGTTTTCAGTATTCCTTGCGACGTATCATTATTCCATACCAGGGGTGTCAACTACGGTGTGATTATCTGGTAGTGTGCTGTATTGTAGGGCAGAGAAATGCATTGCCATAAATGGACGTCACATTGAGCACCACCTATGAACAAGTGTTCAGATCTCAGAAAGTATGTGTTATAAGACTCATGTTTATTAGACATTATTTTCTTGTTTTGATGCATACTATCACCTCCTAAAATACTGGATACTTTTTTAACACCCTATATTTAACCTCATAATAATTAAAATGCTCAATTTAAGAACAATGAAGAGTAGACAAAGTGCATTCTGCTCGTAAAAAATCAGACGGATTATTCGTCTTGTGCTAACAGCATACCAAACTGCAACTTTCCTATCATGAAGAGGGATTTCTTGTACACGATGTGGATATTCAGAACACCATAGCGAGGGTTTGGATTGTTTACACGACCAGTCAGGTGGGACCACGCCTCGTCTGGAAAGAACACGAGCTGCTGGTCGATTAAACCTTCAGTCACCGATGAAACAAACCACTCACAATAACGTACTCGTGCTACTGGATCGCCCTCTGGTAAACAATGGACAGGTGTACACTTGTAACGCCTCAGTTGTAATAATTTTGTTGTTCTATGTGTAGAAGACAAGATGTGCGTGAATTTAGTTTAATTTGTCCTCTATTAGAACTGTACGTTTTCGCGTGTGATTTTTGTTTTTCACTGAACGAGTAGATTCAAATCTGTTCACAATATCATGAATAATTTGCAGTTCTGGAAGGAGGTAATTGACCAGGGAACGTTTCAATAAATTCCTATTTAAAACATATTCACACACTAAAATGCGTTAATCTATAGTCAGCTGTCTAATCATCTTCGCCAATGAATGTACACTGCCCCGAGAGAACGGCATATTTGTACTGGGGGAGCGCGCTTGCAGCGGCCGAGAAGCAACACACTGCGTCAGCGGTCAATATATATAATACAAGTCCTGTAGTATTACTACAGTATCAGTATTATTAGCAATAAAACGGGAATGGATTCGTAGAATCTCTATAATTGTGTGGAAAGTGGTTACTCAAGCCACTAGTAATATTTATTTTCCAATAAATATATGTTGCGGGTTACATCGGCGCTGTCCCGCTGAAGAGCAAGATGCTCGTAGAGTATTACAGAAGTAGTAGCGGACATTTTTCCCTAATAGGTGCTCTCTTAATCGATTCACATTTTAAAATGTTGAAATTTATACATAAGACTAGGCAATATAAAATTTCCGACACTCACATAGGGCGGAGAGTAGTGCTTGGTGACAACACCTCGAAGAATTGTCAGTATCGTTCTCGTACCAATAGCACTGTAATATATTTTCATATGTTTTCTATTTTTTGCTTGCATACTCAAAAGTTATACCGTGTGTTTATATGTTTACGTCTGTAAGCCTTCCGTAATTAATTTTACATTCTCTTCCTCTCATTATCTACAACTCAAATGGTTGATCAGACATGAATCTTCTCTATGTGAGATGTGCCACATTTTGAAATAAAATTCTTTCGAAGTGTTACTGGTTTCACTCTATTACCATGGTACACAAATTATTGTCGATAGAGAACTACTGCTTTTTTCAGTAGCTTGTGTAGAAAATAGCTTTCTGATGTTACTCTAGGGAACTGCCTGGCCTACTTCTATGATATTTCTATGGCTGACATTTTACTAGTATACTTTCATTAATCTACAATGTGAATCAGAATAACATAAAAAATGCGAAAATGAAATATAGAATGTACATAGTCTACTCTGACAATAATTCAATAAAAATATTGGTCTTGTAAACCAAAATAAGAACTACCTTCTAGAACTTCAGAGAAAACATAATAAACAAAAAAGAAATGAAAAAGCTTAAAATAAAAATATATAAAACAAAGATGAGTACCATGAAAATATACAGAATAATATATTTATAAATAAAATACCAATATATTCAGCCAAAAAAATTAAAACAAATCTACCTCTTATAGTTTTTATTATGTATAGGAATAGAATTATTTACGCTGCCGTCAAATTCGAAGACATTCTGCCGAACATGCACATCTACTGGCTGTTTTTAAAATATAGGTTACTTTACCAGCACTTCCAGAGGATGTTCCACAGACAGTACGTCAGAAATTATGGTTTCAGAGCAGCGAAGATCCAGTGCATTTTAATAGTGAGATTAAGATTTTCCTAATGTACTTATCCTGGTCGCTGGTCTGGTAGAGGAGGTTATCCAATGCCGACGCGTTTGTCAGATTTTGCAGCTCTGTGGGAACAAATCTCGTGTACGAGAAACCTGTCAATAGAGGAGTTCATTGCCAGAATTACTGTTGCCTTTGATTGTAGACTATTCACGATATGCCAGGTAATTCTGAAAGAACTCGCCATTCAGACTACAGGCAATATCAACTGTGCTCTCAAGTGAACGGTCAGAGCTGGTGACGTCAGCGGATGTTAGAATTATAGTGAAGCGGTCTGAAGCGTTCTACCTTTTCCCCAACTTACAGACAAGCCTGGAATGTGACCTCTTCCATTGGTTGAATTGCAATTTTCCTTCTCCCTTTGTCTGCCGGCAATGTTTACGTCGTCTGTGAGACATTATGGAACGAAGTATAATCTTGAGGAAATAAATGATTATATAGATGACTATATAATTATAATATTGTATGAAAGTTTAATGAAGTTGTTAAGTAAAAATAATAGTTTTCCTTTTATTGAGTAAAATAAATAACAGTATAAATGAAGACTGCAGAAAAGGATTTAAATGTTGAAATATGTTGTAATTCATAACTGTTTTTTATTATTTTTTAGCAGTTTGTATTTGAAATTTCAATATAAAAAGTCAAAATCAATATCTTAATGTGTTTTTATGTTATGACTAGACCTCGAATTTTTAGGTTTGTTTATCGTAGGCTGAAATATAGCCTACGTCCTTTAATGCACCTAGTTTTAGGCAATATCATCGCTCAAGAGTTTTCGTGTTGCATGCATTTAGAAATTTTTACATAAAATTGTTGCAACCTATCCTATTCGAGCCTAAAAATCCGAGGTCTGGTTATCACGGTAATAAAATAAATGTTTGAGAACAAATATCCCATTTTGGACTTTATAGTCACCCTGTCCAGATCTCTCTCCTATTTCTTGGCTATGTGGAGATTAGACTTGAATGACCCCAGAATTTGTAAGCGTCGTTAAATAAAACACTATTGTTACTACCTTCTAATAAAATGTATTTTCCGTAAGTTAAGTAGCAAAATATACAACGACAATTAAAAATTAACTCTGATATTTTACATCGAGAACACTAAATTCGGTTATAATGCGATTCCATCGCAACTCGTACGTAAAATCTCTCTCATCTTCTTACTGGTCACACTTTAGATAGAGAATAATCCCGTCGTCTGCATAATATCCACTGATAAACGGAATTATAAAAGTAGAAAATATATAAACATTTCATATCTGATATTGCAGCCGTCATGGACAAAATTGCATCCTTCATAAGTGTCTCTGTCAAATTCATAAAATTCAGTTAAAAATAGTAACCATGTACGCAAAAAATTTAAATCCATGCTTACATAGGTATTCTATTTACTTTCCACAGTTTTTTCTTGATATTTCGAAGAGTTTTTGACGCGACTACATTTCTGGAGGTACATAGGCGTTCAAAAATACCTTGTCCCTACTAATTGATAATTTGTTGATGTAAGTGTGGCTTCCTTAGTTACTACTTCTATGAACAGATGAAGGAGATGAAAGTGGGTTTAGCTGGAAACCGCTGATATTGTCAATTATGGGAATAATTTATGATTAATCTACATAATAATCTTTCCTGACACTTTATTAACAGCCTAATAATGGTGAGAGAACTAGCGGAACATTTTCAAAGTTTGTCAATTTTTTTATAGGCCTATCTTTGGTTCTGACTTATCACGTGGTTGAAAAATTCGCTTACACGATCATAAAATCGTAGTTTTTTTGCAATTCATTTTGTATTCAGATAAATCTAATATAATATAGTGAAAATATTTTGAGTTCAATCACAAGATTTATCTATTTGTAAATGTTTATTTGCTACAATATGTATAAAATATTAACGTTTTCGCCTTTTCGGCATCATCAGATATGTTAAAACACGTAATCCAGAACTTGAATAAATTAACGAATATACATTGTAATATACATGACAGATAGATTTTCATGAGTTTTATGTATTATGTAGTTAAGTAAAAGTTTTTGTGAAAATGAATTCAAACAAGTAAATTTGGAAGGACAATTGTGATTGTATATACATATAACTCATGTTACAAACATATGTGAGTTGTTAAATGACACGCATTAAATTATTGCCAAGTACGAATATCAGTGATATGAAAGGTTTAAATTGAATTTGTTAATTATAAGTGAAATGGTAATAGCAATAAATTTAAAAGACAAAGTATTATAAAACAATGAGAGATGATTAATGATTGTAAAATGATTTCAGACATGTAACTTTGGAAGGACAATTGTGATTATATATACGTATAACTCATGTTACAAACATATGTGAATGGTTAAATGATACGCATTAATTATTGCCAAGTACGAATATCAGTAATATGAAAGGTTTAATTTGAATTTGTTAATTATAAGTGAAATGGTAATATAATAGCAATAAATTTAAAAAAAAGGCAAAGTATTATAAAACGATAAGAAATGATTAATGATTAATGATTAATAGTACCTATATACGTAATCAATAAATCCAAGATTGAAGAACAGCCAAATGTATTGCAAAACAACCACTTATGATCAATTGTAACAACATGACAATACGACACATAAGATTTTATTATTTTATCATTACTATTAATCATTTCTTATCGTTTTATAATACTTTGCCTTTTTTTAAATTTATTGCTGTCAGCAGTCGAAGATTGGTTGGAACATCGTAAATAACACCAATAAGGCATGACCTCAAATGATACGTAGTAAAATATGATTTCACGGTTTACACATATCTCTAACAAATAGACACGTATACGTATAACATTAGCTCACTCCCTGTCATATTTAGAGAAATCACAATATTAGTATCATTACGTAAGTATGCGTCTGTCTTTTGGTTGTGTCCTTTATTGACAGCAAGGGAGTCGGTCATTTGTTTTTTAAATCACACTTTTGTTCGTAAGTCAGTCTTGATAATACAATTGTCCTAAAAAAAATTCCAGTAAATTAATGTCAGGAACTGTTATTTCGCTCATTATTTATTATATCAGCCACAATGCACACTAACACTTCAACTGAACACAACTGACGAAAAGGGATAACTCGGAAACTACTTATTTTAAATGTTAAAGCTAGCTTCTTGCGAGCTTTGGAACTAGGGTAGTTTAGTTAGAAAGGGATGGAAAATCTGCGGGGTGGATTACACAGAGGAAACTAGTCTGTTTGGAAGCTGGTGTGTGCAGGCTTCTTGTTTACTGCTGCATCACAAATCATCCTGAGCTGCCGCATCACAATATTTAACGCGTAAATAAAAATTCAATTAAAATTAATAAATAATTTTCTCCATAAACTGCAGGTTTATTATGAAATTATTATTAACTGAGGAAGCTAAGCTTTTTAGCTTACATTGACGCTACGCCACTGACTATTACTGGAGCAGATTACCACATTCGAAATACTCAATTTTACAGTGACCTCAACATCAGTTTATTTAGTGACTACGTTCGAAAACTACGGAAAAATTATCTGGAAAAGCTACGCTCTCACATCAATCCTCTCATGCAAGAATTAACTCAGTGATCAACCTCCACTTGCTGCAGTCAGTTCATCTATCTCCATCACTGATGAAGAACAAAGGAAGATGAAAACGCCAGCGTCACATTAATCATATTTCTCCATACGACTGCGAAAAGCAAGGGTCCATAAGAGACCTGGAACTATTTAAACAGGCATATCAAATGCCACAAAATTGAAAAAAAACACACACACAAACAAAAAAAAGACAAAAAAAAAGTTATTTCTTTAGTTCTGACATTTCTGACTTTTCCCGTGATTAGAAAGTTCGCTTACACTGGCGTTCAAAGATACCTAACCCATACTAATCGATAATATAATTTGTCGTGTACGCTTGGCTTCTTTAGTTATTACTTCTATGAATAGATGGCGAAGGTAACAGTCAGTGTTGCCAATAGTACATAAATATACCTACATTGTAGAATTCAAAATTTCATCCCTATCTAATGATTGTAAAAGGCAATATATTTGGCGGGAAACTGCTGATACTGTCAATTATGAGAATAATTTATACGTAATCTACATCAGGGACGCGGGAGTCGTACTGTGAGAAGAACAGTCAGCATAAGTACTGTATCTGCGTACAACAGCAACTGTAGCAGGAGAAGGAGGCCAATCTGACAATATCAACTCTGACCGAATTTCATTGGGAAGTTTCCATTTTCTCTTTAGCATAAAAGACTCTGTCAACCTACAAGTCACACAGAGATTGTGTGCACTCGATGTGGGTCTCTGGCGTTTCGTCAGCCCACGCGAGTTGTGTGGATATAAAGGGAAAAGTTGAGACGGTGTCGGTGGAGTTCCCGGGTAGCTCAGTTGGCAGAGCGCTGGTACGTTCAACCAGAGATCCCGGGATTGATACCCGGCCCCGGAACAATTTTTCCCTTGAAATTATTCAAATCTGCTTTACAGGGAGCTTCACCTGAAAGACTAGATTTGCATAATATATACGTCACTGTGTACGTTAACAGAAAACAACAATTACAAGTCACACAGATTGTGTGCACTCGATGTGGGTCTCTGGCGTTTCGTCAGCCCACGCGATTTGTGTGGATCTAAAGGGAAAAGTTGAGACGGTGTCGGGTGGAGTTCCCGGGTAGCTCAGTTGGCAGAGCGCTGGTACGTTCAACCAGAGGTCCCGGGATGGATACCCGGCCCCGGAACAATTTTTCCCTTGAAATTATTTAACCTTCAGCCAGTCTTTAATGTACAGTAATGACAGCAATTTTTATTTAAGGGACCTTTAGTAGAAATATTTTATTCACATTCTCAGATCACCTACACATACGGTGTGGATATTATATAGGAATATCTAAGTGAAAAACAACTGAGATATCTGGAAAGTATAAAATCAAGATACTTGAAGAGGGCAGTCGGACTCTCCAAATACTCATTGTAAGCTACGCATACGAGTTAGCGCGGGAAACTTTCTTTCTGGACGACTTAAGACTGAGGATGCTGCTACCAGCCACGGAGAGCTACAAGGAAGTAGTGGAAGAAAGAAGACAGAAACGGAAGGAGATCACAAGGATTTCTACACAACGACAGCGAGACTGGACAAATGCCGGCTACGACACAAGATGGCTAAGACAGGGCTACCGGTGCACGGATATCAACACAGAGTGTGTGCAATCAAGAGATACCATTCCCCAAATGAAATGTGTATTTGTGAACTGTATGGGGACCAATGCGGGAGATACCACATTCTCGAGTGTAGAAGGCGTGTGAAATCTATCAGGGAAACAATACAAGAGATAGAATTGCCGTATCTATCGACAGTGTGGGCAATACCAAACTATTATATCTTTGAACGTCAGTGTATATAAATATACTTGCATCACAGTCTAGTATGACAGTCACGAAGCTTGAGTTGTGAGGGTGCTAGGAGCAATAGACTGTGCCGGTACTATTTCGCATTGTCTGTAATGGAGCGATATTAGCGATCCTAGTGGTTAGCAACTATATATGGATGTATATTTACTACATATTGAGCTTCGTGACTATATATACTAGACTGTGCTTGCATTATAGAATTCACAAGAGCCTATACTGCAAAGTCAGCAGTAGCAGCAGCAGCAGCAGAAGAAGAAGAAGAAGAAGAAGAAGAACTAAATGTACCCGTAGTCATGCAATTAATTATATTTTAAAATCCCGTACCACTTTTTTTATTTTCAGATTTCAAACGGATTTATTTTCAATAACTTAATACAATACTCTGAAGGCATTTAATGAGTTTTGCATATAATAACTAATATTTAATGGAGCTAAATTATTATATCCCTGCTTTCGCTATCGATACAGAACTCGGGACGCAGCTGAGTTGTTACTTGTTACATTTTTTAAGCTAAGTTGGCAATGGATTACGTGTCCGATCCTGTGACGTAATAATCTGTGTTTATGTGTTGTGTCCATGAAATTTGTGCTCAAAAATGTGTAAATTAAAACAAATGTGTTTGAAACAAGAATATTAAGAAATAATACAGTTGTTATTGACTGCGACAGCAATTCTATTCGAAAATTATGGGAAGATGTAAGTGCATAATATTACATAACATTCATATTTACGACCAACTAGTGTAGGAAATTGTTATTCATATAGATAATAATACTGTATTTGCATAAATTTTATCAACGGAAGAGACTTATTTTTATATTAAACGTGATATTTACGTAGTACCAATATTATACATAGTCTCTTAACAACTGCACACTACAAATACTAATGCTTGTTGATACAAGTTTTGATATGTTTTTATAATTCGTATAGTCCACACCTTTCGAAATCGCACATAATTATTTACTACATTGTCCTTAATACTTAGCTACGGAATTTGTTTCCCTTAAATTCTAACCTGGGCTTCATATTGTAGAATCTGTCAATATTTTGTAAGGTAACGTTACTTCCTAGTGAAATGAGATACTTTGAGTACCGTAATTTGTTTCCCTTAAATTCTAACCTGGGCTTCATATTGTAGAATCTGTCAATATTTTGTAAGGTAACCTTACTTCCTAGTGAATTGAGATACTTTGAGTACCGTAATTTGTTTTCCCTTAAATTCTAATCTGGGCTTCATATTGCAGAATCTGTCAATATTTTGTAAGGTAACCTTACTTCCTAGTGAATTGAGATACTTTGAGTACCGTAATTTGTTTCCCTTAAATTCTAACCTGGGCTTCATATTGTAGAATCTGTCAATATTTTGTAAGGTAACCTTATTTCCTAGTGAATTGAGATACTTTGAGTACCGTAATTTGTTTTCCCTTAAATTCTAACCTGGGCTTCATATTGTAGAATCTGTCAATATTTTGTATGGTAACCTTACTCCCTAGTGAATTGAGATACTTTGAGTACCGTAATTTGTTTCCCTTAAATTCTAACCTGGGCTTCATATTGTAGAATCTGTCAATATTTTGTAAGGTAACCTTACTTCCTAGTGAATTGAGATACTTTGAGTACCGTAATTTGTTTTCCCTTAAATTCTAACCTGGGCTTCATATTGTAAAATCTGTCAATATTTTGTATGGTAACCTTACTCCCTAGTGAATTGAGATACTTTGAGTACCGTAATTTGTTTCCCTTAAATTCTAACCTGGGCTTCATATTGTAGAATCTGTCAATATTTTGTAAGGTAACCTTACTTCCTAGTGAATTGAGATACTTTGAGTACCGTAATTTGTTTTCCCTTAAATTCTAACCTGGGCTTCATATTGTAGAATCTGTCACTATTTTGTAAGGTAACCTTACTTCCTAATGAATTGAGATACTTTGAGTACCGTAATTTGTTTTCCCTTAAATTCTAACCTGGGCTTCATATTGTAGAATCTGTCAATATTTTGTAAGGTAACCTTACTTCCTACTGAATTGAGATACTTTGAGTACCGTAATTTGTTTTCCCTTAAATTCTAACCTGGGCTTCATATTGTAGAATCTGTCAATATTTTGTAAGGTAACCTTACTTCCTAGTGAATTGAGATACTTTGAGTACCGTAATTTGTTTTCCCTTAAATTCTAACCTGGGCTTCATATTGTAGAATCTGTCAATATTTTGTAAGGTAACCTTACTCCCTAGTGAATTGAAATACTTTGAGTACCGTAATTTGTTTTCCCTTAAATTCTAACCTGGGCTTCATATTGTAGAATCTGTCAATATTTTGTAAGGTAACCTTACTTTCTAGTGAATTGAGATACTTTGAGTACCGTAATTTGTTTTCCCTTAAATTCTAACCTGGGCTTCATATTGTAGAATCTGTCAATGTTTTGTAAGGTAACCTTACTTCCTAGTGAATTGAGATACTTTGAGTACCGTAATTTGTTTTCCCTTAAATTCTAACCTGGGCTTCATATTGTAGAATCTGTCAATATTTTGTAAGGTAACCTTACTTTCTAGTGAATTGAGATACTTTGAGTACCGTAATTTGTATCCCTTAAATTCTAACCTGGGCTTCATATTGTAGAATCTGTAAATATTTTGTAAGCTAATGTTACTTCTATGTAAATTGAGATACTTTGAGTAACGTAATTTGTTTTCCCTGAATTCCTAATCCATATTTCATATTGTGAAATTTGCTGTAACATTTTTATCAACATAGGTACCTGTATTTCTTATTAATTGATTTCCATGAATTCGTAAGGCTTGTATTACACTATCAAAGATATATTTCAAGGATCTTTTGTAAAATGTATTACGGTGTAATAGGTTATCTTTTATAAAGGTTTCTGTGATAAAAGACCTTTTTTAAAATGTAAGTGCATATTGTTATTTTTTATTAAAGATATTAAAACCAATACTGCCACCAAAATGTGGATATGAGAATATGAAACAAATGAAATATTATAAAACACAAAAACAGACTAGAAAAACAGAAATAAAAGATTAGAACTGTACTCGCTGTGTTCCAAAATATGGTGGAGAGAGATGTCATTTAATCCGTTCCAAAATATGGTATAGGCCTAGATTTGTTAAAATTCTCAGTAATATAATGCAACTTTAATACATCTTCTAGATACTTATTTGTTTGATAAATTAACATAACAAAAACTAATAAATAAAGTACTGTATATTTCATTACATGTGACGTCAAATTAATAAAAGAAAAGGTCAACGTAGAGTATCCACCGCCCACTAAACGAATATTGGTTAAACGAGCGTAGAGCGACTTCCGCCGATTTTGGAATAGACACCGACGCACTTAGGTTAGGTTAGGTTAGTTTAGGCTTTTATTATCCCGTCAAGATGTTTAGGATTAGTGTAGAACTGGCCTATGTCTCCTATAGTGGGCGGGACATAAGTAACATTCACCAAAGAAAAAAACAAACTTTGTTTTGAGAGAGGCAAATTAACATAAAACTGCAATAAATTACAACCCGTTTTTATACGACTGTTGTACCTTAGACATTCTATTCAAAATTGATTGGGTTGGTGTTCCATTTTCTGCAACAGGTGTCCGTTTGATTTCTGTTCATAATGAACTATTTAAATATTATAGATTGTTGCACTACAGAAAACTAGAAATTATATTTATTTCTTTCCAAAATGCAAGATTTCACGATCTCCTATGTACCACTGCCATACAATGAATAAATGTGTCGTTTCCCCCCAATGAAAAATGTTATATTTTGCACATAGGAGTTATTGCAGGAACAACGATACTATAATCTGAGGCGGCGGTGAAAATGTATTGTATTGTTATTTTGAAGTCTTGTATATCTTTAAATATCAGTCCCATCAAAATTTTGCATAGAATAAAATTTATCGGAAATAAGTTTTAGAGAAACGTTTCTTACGTAACACTTTTCACAAAAATCAATAATAAGTGAGATATTTCGATTTACTTAATTCAGGCCACTTTATAATTCCCCTTTTCAATAAAGTATTTTAAATGACATATACCCTAGAATCTAAGTTACAACGAACTTAATTTATATTCCACTTTTCATCGAAATTCATTCTGGCATTATCGCGTGAAAAATGAAAAAAACGTCCAGACAGACGGACAGACATACATACCAAAAAAAGCGATTTTCGGTCTCAGAATTTTTGGAAAAGCGAAAATTACCAGAAAAATCTCGGTTACAGATTCATTATTAGTATAGATTACTAGTAAACATGCGGGGATGCTACAGTGGAATGGGCAGATCTCTGAGCCCCTTCGATCTCCTTGTGTAGAGAAAAGTCTGTTTTGGAAAGTCAAAACGATCACTTTTTTTAAATTTGTCGGGCTCTACCTTCCATACGCCTGGAGGCAGAGGGTTGTCCTTGTTACTACAGATGGTGTTCGGGGAACTCTATTCGACACACTTATCAGCTTTTTTCTCACTACACGTACTGCAGAGTTATGACTGAGAATGTCGGCGGAATTGAGGCTTCAAGCCTTGATATTATTTTCTCGAAAATCAGCTTGTGTTCGGGATTCCCAATTTGATGCTACCGCGTCCCAAGGCTTTTATACTCCCATGTTACCTCAATAATACGATCTTTGGGGGCTGGAAATGTGGGAAGAAGGGAAGGGAAGGGAAATGACGTCACACGATTCCCGCTAAAGATGGCATGTTGAAATGGTATATAGTGATAGCTGATTCACACACTCAAAATCATGTCAGGGCAAAGGTGTGCTGTAGCTGTTTGCCGAAGTTTTTATAATCTGAAAAATAAAAATGCAAATAACGTATCGTTTTTTTACTATTCCTATAGGCGAAGAAATTCGCAAGCAGTGGATTGTTGCTTGCAAGAGGCAAGATAAATTTGATCCTCAAACAAGCAGAATATGTTCCCTCCATTTCAACAAAGAAACCAAGAGGTAAGTTAGTATCTTAAATTCATGATTATAACAATAGGGCTGCCATATTTTAAAAAAGTTTTAATAGTACTTTCCATACTGGTATTTCATTAGGCCTATAATGATTTAGATGGCTTAGTTTTTTTTTTTACGATATGCATTTCGTTGTTATAACTATGTCACGCCTATATAAACAACTGTGGTTAAGAATACAGACAACGATAATTTTTAATTTACGAGTTCGTTTTGGCCTTGTTTAGATAGCCAGATAAAAGTATAGTAAAAAGGTGCAACGAATTTGTTCGATTTTAATGCTGATTACTAGTAAATATGCGGGAAAACTACAGTTGAAAGGGCGGGTCTCTGAGCCACTTCGTTCTCCTTGTGCAGAGAAAAGTCTGTTTTGGAAGGTCAAAATGGCCATTCTTTGAAATTTTGCCGGCCACTACCGTCCAAACGAACAGGGACAGAGAGTTGTTCTTTACACTAAATATAGATTTCGAGGAGCTCTATTCGACGGACTTATCAGCTTTGTTCTCACTACACATACGGAGGAGTTAGACAGCGAGAATATTGGCGGAATAGAGGCTTAAAGACTTGGTATTTTTTCTCGAAAATCAGCTTGTGTTCGGGATTCCCAATTTGATGCTACCGCGTCCCAAGGCTTTTACACTCCCATGTTACCTTAATAATGCGATCTTTGGGTATGGTAATGGGGGGAGAAGGGAAGGGAAATGACATCACACGATTCCCGCTAAAGTTGGCATGTTAAAATGGTATATAGTGACAGCTGATTCACATACTCAAAATCATGTCAGGGCAAAGGTGTGCTGTAGCTGTTTGCCGAAGTTTTTATAAGCTGAAAAATAAAGATGCAACTAACGTATCGTTTTTTACTATTCCTATAGGCGAAGAAATTCGCAAGCAGTGGATTGTTGCTCCCAAGAAACAAGAAAAATTTGATTAGCAAATAGGCAGAATATGTTCCCTCCATTTCAACAAAGAAGATTCCGAACTGGATTTCCGGAGTCAATTGCTTAAAATTCAACCAAAGAAGCCGAGGATCTTAAAACCAAGAGGTAAGTTAGTATCTTAAATTCATGACTATAACAATAGGGCTGCCATATTTTTAACAACTGTTTTAATAGTACTTTCCATACTGGTATCTTATTAGGCCTGTCATGGTTTAGATGGATTTTTTTTTTTTTTTTTTTTTTTTTTTTTTTTTTTTTTGCTGATATGCATTTCGTTGCTATAACAGTGTCACGCCTATATAAACAATTGTGGTTAAGAATACAGACAGCGATAATTTTTAATTTACGAGTTCGTTTTGGCCCCGTTCAGGCTATTCCGAATGCAATAAACAATATTCGAAAGCAATGAGAATATGAACATTTTGAACTGGACATATTTGAGAAGTGAACCCTGCCCTGTAAAATCGTTTCGTAAATTGGTGAACAAATTTGATAAAACTGCTGCAGTTACCAATAATAAGCTATCGGGTAGACCGAAATTAGTAGAAAAGGAATGTTTCTTCTTCTTACAATAAACTTCCATTTCCTTACGAAGAAGTTGGTGTTTTTATTTTTGCAGAACCTAAACCTTTGCCAACATTATGGCCATTTGAAACTGGGAACTTACTTTAGAATAACGTTATATTTTGTTATTAATAACCATAATAGTGATAGGATAAACAATTAACAATATCATTATATAGCTCTAATGGTCTAACGTAAAGATTACATTTTAGTTCATGCCTTTCAAAATGAATAATTTTTTACATTAAGACCATAAAATTGAATAGGCTACCTGTCTTTATGGCCTTTTGTAATTTATGATTCTTTACCTTTACAAGAGAAATAACAAATATACAGGATAAATAAGATAAAGGTCTGTGTAAGTACATATTAGAAATCTTGTGTGTGTAAGTAATTCTGACGAACCTATAAACTGTAACAGATCCTCAAGGATCAATATTAGGTCCCCTACTTTTTCTAGTGTTTATAAATGATCTTGCCCCCCTAATAAAATATGTACGTCATCCCATATTATTTGCAGATGACACAAGTATAGTAATTACAGCCAATAACTCCAACATATTCCAATCTTCAACAGAGTAAATTCTCTTCAAACTATGTGACTTGTTCTCAGTCAATAAATTGGTATTAAATTGTAACAAAACTAACATAATTCAATTTAAATCCTATGCAAATTCAACCACGCAAATTTCTAGCGCAATAATTAAAAAAAGATCCCTATTAGAAACAACAACAACCAAATTTCTTGGCTTAAAAATCGATAATGTGTTAAATTGGAAAAATCATATTAAAGAAATTACCCCCAAACTAAATTCAGCTTGTTTTGTTATTAGATCTATGCCAAAGATAGTAAATATGAATACCTTAAAAACAATATACTTTGCATACTTCCACTCGGTAATGAGTTTTGGAATAATATTCTGGGGAAATTCCACAGATAGTAACAATATATTTCTATTACAAAAAAGAGTAATTAGCAAAGCTCGGAACTTGGGGACTTATGTCTTTGCACGTGACTAAGCGACTGGACTTCAATGTCAACAAACTCCCGCTTCCAGCACGGAGGTACTGCCAGGTCTGCTACAAAAGTGGTTTCTGGCTGCAACAACATATTGATAATATTATGGTAGGTTGAAACACGTAATTTCATAGCATATATATATATAATAAAAATAAACATGAGAAATATATCAAATTTACTGTTCTGCTGTATACATTTTATTACAGTGTATGACTATCTACATTCGAAGATTTTTCGGTAGCAGACTTGAAATACTGAATGTTTTCACTGTTACTGTTTTCTGTTCGATTTTCAGCAGTTGCTAGCTGATCTCGTATCTGAGAAAGATAAGTATATCCTAAATTTTTCTCGAAAATAGTTTTCAATTAGTATGTCACTACTAGGGCAAGCCCCTCTACGTTTCGATCCATGGCTATGGACAGACTTTTCTACAATTTGAGGGACTGCAATGCCTTTCAATGAATTTCGTTTCCAGCCTCTAGTTTGTGTGTGGCACAACTTACAAAAATATAAACTCTTCATTCAAAAAAAATAATGAATCTCCTCCGAATTCTCCACGAAATTCTGTATCTTAAATTTAAAACAAAATGTATTTTCAAACTTATATAATACCCATTCGAAATAACACGTATTTTCTATTTCCTCAAACAGACCGTTTACCTTTAATTCTCTGAATGTCATTGGCTTCGACATAACAGTTTCTTCGTCCGTCTTCCTGTCATTAGTTGTGGCCACTTTCTTAGTACACACGACTGTCCCTGAGCACTTGCAGCGTGAGCTTTGTGTACGTTGTACCTGTAACCTTACTCATGCACACGACACAAGTCCCCAAGTTCCGAGCTTTGGTAATTAGAATAATGGTAGGTGCCAAATCTAGGGAATCGTGTAGGACTATTTTCAAAAAAACTACAAATAATGCCCATGGCTTGTCAGTATATCTTTTCCTTAATAATCTTCCTCATATGTAATCGTGAAAACTTTGTAACTAATTCAACAGTTCATAGCTTAAATACAGGTAAAAAAATGACTTTCATAGGCCTATTCCATCGGCAAGGCTATCGTGCTATCAAAAAGGAGTGCGTTATATGGCAGTAAATATTTTTAATGGCCTCCCTATCGATATAAAAAATGAAACTCAAAACATAAGATTATTTAGGGCCAAATTAAAGAAGTACCTAATTTCTCACGCCTTCTATTCTGTAAGTGAATTCATGACAATCAATAACACTTCATGAAATTGATACTAAAACTTTGTGTTGTACTAGTAGACTATATTGTAAATCTCGTCTGTATATATTTCATCTAGACTGTGACTATAAATTAAGATTTTATAATAGCATTAAGTTTTTTGACTTGTTCCATATTCTAGCTGTAATGCAATGTATGAATACCGTGGAATGTTAATAAATACACTACAATACAATTAGTAGGTAAGCCTGCATTGCATAGGTGATACCTACTTAATTTGACTTGGTAGTCTAGTGGTTGTGTTGCTAACTTTCAAAATCTCAAGGTTTTGGGTTCATATCCCTGTCAAAGAATAAGATTAAGGCAAAAAGAAATACTTAGCAAGCCATTTTTTTTTACTTCGTCACATCTACATAAAATTCATGTTGTATTATTTCCAGCCGTGCCAACTCTAAATTTATATCCGGATCACAATGAGATGGGGGCGTCATCATCTAGGAGGCAAAGAATGGAAAAGAGAAGACAGAGGACGTTGGATCAAGATCTACTAAGAGAAGAGGGAGGACAAAATTTAGTGTGTGAGTCAGAAACACAGTCACATACTCAAATAGAAGATAACAAGTATGAAATTCTGCTTCAAAAATACATGGTTTTGGAAGAAAATAAGCAGCTACGACAGCAATATTTGATAAGACTGAAACATATGTTTGGCGGCGAGAATGTTGAAATAACCGCCTTGGTATTTTTTCTCGAAATTCAGCTTGTGTTCGGGATTCCCAACTTCATGCTATCGTGTCCGAAGTAAGTCAAGGGGAATACAACACCGCATCCCGTTACTCGATATCGCAATTATTTCCGGACATTAGGAACTGAAGCCTTTTAGATAGTCAGAAAGAAGTCTAGGAAAGAAGTGCAACGGATTTGCTCAATTTTATTGGTAATTACTAGTATACAAGCGGGGATACTACAGTGAAAAGGGCAGGTTTCCGAGCCCCTTCATTCTCCTTGTGTAGAGAAAATGTGATAAGTGTCCCGTTTGGAAAGTCAAAATGTCCATATTTTTTTTTTAATTTGTCGGCCTCCATATGACTGGGGCAGAGGGTTGTCCTTAGCACCACAGATACAGTTCGAGCATCTCTATTCGCCCCTCATGTAAGCTTTTTTCTCACTACACATACAGCGGAGTTATTGAGGCTAGAATTTTGGCGCAGTAGATTCTCGAAAATGAGCTTGAATTCGCGATTCCCATTTTAATGCTATCTTGCAAGAAGTAAGTCAAGGGGTAATACAGGACCGCATCCCGTTCCTCGGTATGGCCATTATTTCCGGAATTAGAGACTGCAATATTTTAGGTACCAAAAAAATAAGGCTAGAAAAAAGTGCGACGGATTTGCCGGATTTTAGCGGTGATTATTAGTGAACATGCGGGTTTGCTACAGTTAAAAGGGCTGGAAACTGAGCCGCTTCGTTCTCCTTGTGTAAAGAAAATTCTGTTTTGGAAGGTCAAAATGACCATTTTTTTTAATTTTGCCGGCCTCTAACGTCCAAATGCGCGGGGATAGAGAGTTGTCATTTATACTGAGGATAGAGTTCGAGGAGCTGTATTCAACGCCCTCAGCGGCTTTGTAGTCACTACATGTACTGCGGAGTTATGGCGGCTAAAATGTCGGCGGAATGTCTCGAAAATCAGCAAGTGTTCGCGATTGACATATTGATGCTATCGTGTAAGAAGTAAGTTAAGGGGGAATACAGGACAGTATCGCGTTCCTCGGTATGGCCATTATTTCCGGAATTACAGACTGCAATATTTTAGATACCCAAAAAATAAGGCTAGAAAAAAGTGCGACGGATTTGACGGATTATAGCGATGATTATTAGTGAACATGCTGGGATGCTAGAGTTAAAAGGGCGGGACTCTGAGCCGCTTCGTTCTCTTTGTGTAGAGAACATTTTGTTTTAGGAGGTCAAAATGACCATTTTTTTAATTTGCCGGCCTCTCCCGTCCAAATGCGCGGGGATAGAGAGTTGTCCTTTATACTGAAGTAGAATTCGAGGAGCTGTATTCAACACACTAATCGGCTTTGTTGTCAGTATACGTACTGCGGAGTTATGGCGGCTAGAATGTTGGTCGGAGTAATGGTTTTAAACACTTCCCATTTTTTCTCGAAAATCAGCAAGTGTTCGCGATTGCCATTTTGATACTATCGTGTAAGAAGTAAGTCAACGGGAAACACAGGACCGCATCCTGTTCCTCGGTATGACCATTATTTCCGGAACTAGAGACTGCAATATTTTAGGTACCCAAAAAGTAAGGCTAGAAAAAAGTGCGACGGATTTTGCCGGATTTTAGTGATGATTATTAGTGAACATGCGGGGATGCTACAGTTAAAAGGGCGGGACTCTGAGCCGCTTCGTTCTCCTTGTGTAGAGAAAATTCTGTTTTGGAAGGTCAAGATGACCATTTTTTGATACTTTGCCGGCCTCTCCCGTCCAAATGCGCAGGTATAGAGAGTTGTCATTTATATTGAAGATAGAGTTCGAGGAGCTGTATTCAACGCACTCATGGGCTTTGTTGTCACTACACGTACTGCGGAGTTGTGGGGGCTAGAATGTCGGCGGAGTAGTGTTTTCAAACCCTTCCCATTTTTTTTCTCTAAAATCAGCAAAGTATTCGCGATTGCCTTTTTGATGCGATCGTGTAAGAAGTAAGTCAAGGGGAAATACAGGACCGCATCCCGTTCCCTGGTATGATAATTATTTCGGGAATTAGAGACTGCAAATATTTTAGATACCCAAAAATAAGGCTAGAAAAGTGCGACGGATTTGCCGAATTTTAGCGGTGATTATTAGTGAACATGCGGGGATATTACAGTTAAAAGGGAGGGACTCTGAGCCGCTTCGTTCTCTTTGAGTAGAGAACATTCTGTTTTGGAATGTCAAAATGACCATTTTTTAAATTTTGCTGGCCTCTCCCGTCCAACGCACGGATATAGAGAGTTGTGCTTTATACTGAAGATAGAGTTCGAGGAACTGTATTCAACGCACTCATCGGGTTTGTTGTCACTACACGCACTGCGGAGTTATGGCGGATAGAATTTCGGCGGAGTAGAGGTTCAACCGCTCCCATTTTTTTCTCGAAAATCAGAAAGTGTTCGCGATTGCCATTTTGATGCTGTCGTGTAAGAAGAAAATCAACGGGGAACAGAGGACCGCATCCAGCTGCCCGGTATGGCCATTATTTCCGGAATTAGAGACTACAATATTTTAGATTCCCAAAAAGTATTGCTCGAAAAAGTGCAAAGGATTTGACGGATTTTAGCTGTGTTTATTGGTGAACATGCGCGGATGTTACATTTGAAAGGGTGGGACTCTGAGGCTCTTCGTTCTCCTTGTCTTAGAGAAAATTCTGTTTTGGCAGGTAAAATTACAATTTTTTGCGAATTTGCCGGCCTTCCCCGTCCAAACGCGCGGGGATAGAGAGTTATCCTTTATACTGAAGATAGAGTTCAAGGAAATGAATTCAACGCACTCATCGGTTTTGTTGTCACTACATATACCGCGGAGTTCACATTTCCCTATCTGTCTGTTTATTTATATATTTATCTATTTATCCATCTACCTATTCTATCTCTCTTTATTTATGTATCCATCTATTCTATATCTCCATATCTATCTATTTATCCACCCACCTACCTCTCTATCTATCCATCCAACTATCTATCCATCGATCGATCCATGTATCCTTCTATCTATCCTCGATCATATCATCTATCCAACCACCTATAAAATCCATCTATCCATCAATCCATTTATGTCTCCATCTATCTATATATATATCTATCTGTCTGTGCCTATCTATCTATCTATCTATATACCTAAATAACTATATATTTATCTATCTATCCATCCATCTATCCATCTACCCATCTATCTATATATCTATCTGCCTATCTATGTATGTATGTATCTATCTATCTATCTATCTAGCTATCTATCTATCTATCTATCTATCTATCTATTTATCTATCTAATTATCTATTTATCTATGTCTCTGCCTGTCTGTCTGTCTGTCTGTCTGTCTGTCTATATAGATAGATAGATAGATAGATAGATAGATAGATAGATAGACAGACAGAGAGACAGTCAGACAGAGAGACAGACAGACAGATATTCTTGAGCATGTTGACTTATAGGGTGACGGTGACTCTGATCAAAAATCCTTTCACTGTATTTGCATACATGTTAGATCGAGGATTTGCTTGAAATCTTGACGTAGATGGTTGAGACATTGAAGGATTTACTTGATGCTTAGACTCTACTTTGTGTTGAAATAATGGTTGCAAAAATTCTGGAACATGAGTCCATTGTTCTTGTCTTAACTGAACACCACGTGAGAATTTTTCCTTCAATTGTAAATAGTGTTCACAGCCTCTGTAATTAGCTGGATGTTGTTGTTGACAGTTCACGCACTTAGGCGGTGTTGTTTTAGGATTAGGGCATTGAGAGAAATGATGAGCCTCTAGACATCGAACACAGCGTGGTTCGAGTTGACAGTAGTTCTTTGTATGACCAAAATTTTGGCACCTTGTACACTGAGGGATCTCTCTGGATTGGCGTCTGATTTCGACTTTAACTACACTGTAAAATAGGCGACTGAGATTTAGTATTGATTTACCTTGGTCTTTGTTGTCCAGTTCTATTGCGCAAAGTGGAGTGGGCTGTTCGTTCTTTCCTAGGAGTCTCGTTACTTTATGAACTGGATAGTTAAGTTCTTCAAGGGCGACTTTTATCTCTTGATCACAGAGAGTAGGGTACATTTCGAATAACAGCAGAAAATTTGTTTTCAGCGGGATTTTTATAAGTATAATATTGCTGACGAATTGAATCAAAGTAAGTAGAAAGTGATCGAAAATCATAGGATGTTGATGTGTATACTTTTATGATTGAACCTTTCAACTCTGTATGAAATTCTGATTGTACATGATTCTGTATGCTTTGTAATAAGATCTGATAGTTTTCAATATTCTTTAAGCAGATAGGTGGAATTTTTTCCTTTTGAAATGTAGAAGCAGCAGAAGGTTCCTCCATACTGTCTTCCATAGCTAAGGGCTGAAATCTGTTTTGAGTTGGAATGTTGGTGTAACACGTCATATTCTGTGCTATTTCTGTATTTGAGCTTGTGCACGGCCGCTTATTAATTTGCATATTAGAAAAAGTTGCATTCAGATTAGGTACTGAAGAAGCATTCTTGTTTGTAGCATTTAAAATAGTAACAATTTTACTTCCAAGAGGAGTCAACTTAACATGCTTAGCAGGAAGAGTTTTCAGTGATTTTTTAGGTAGCTGCATAAATATTGTTTTTTTTTATCTTCTTTTGTTTGTTACTAGGCACCAAGGAAATGTTTACAGAACCTATATCATTTCCACAATTATTAATATTTACATCGCTACTCACAGTTTCCATCCGATCAACCACAGTATGAAAATCATGTTCAATTGTGCTAGGATCTAAACCATAAGAACCGGATTCATTTCCAGAAGAACCACCAATTTGAATTGTGTCCATGCTTGAAGAAAGTTTTTCATGCACTCGCACCAGTGGATAATAATGTTAATTTAAAAACTAATTAAACAATTATTTTAAGTAATTAAACAACACTATAACAAAATAAACAACAATCAACACTAAAATTCTGACCAAGTTTTATGTTCAACTGTGTAAGCAAGTTTTAATCCTGGTTGAGTGTAAGAGAAGGCCTTAAGGCCTTAACTCTGCCAGGTTAAATAAAGCCATTATTATTATTATTATTATTATTATTATTATTATTATTATTATTATAAAATTGGCGCTTCAGGTTGAAATAATAACAATTAAATCACTAAATACGAGGATCGCTCTCAATTCAGCTCCAATAACTATCACGACCACCTATGAATTCCAAGTCGCTCCTTGATTTGGCTGATTTTGAATTCACTGGCTGAGTGACTTGGCTCGTTTTATTGCACGACTCTATATTTAGTGATTTGTAATGCATGAAGTTTTGCATTGCAGGCCATCATCTGCCACACAACGCATTCCTCTCTAACCTTCAAATCCTTATACCATACCTCTGATGGCTTTTAAGGAACCCGGAGGTTCATGGCTGCCATCAAATAAGCCCGCCATCGGTCCCTATCCTGAGCAAGATTAATCCAGTCCCTACCATCATATCCCACCTCTCTCAAATCCATTTTAATATTATCCTCCCATCTACGTCACGGGCTCCCCAAAGGTCTTATTCCCTCTGGCCTCCTAACTAACACTCTATATGCATTTCTGGATTCGCTCATAAGTGCTACACGCCAAACATCTCAAACGTCTGGATTTAATGTTCCTAAATATGTCGGATGAAGAATACAATGTGTGCAATTCACCAGCTAGAGATACATGATTAATTTCAGTTTATAGTTAAATTCATTTTCTTAATTGTTGTGACTTGGCTGGTTTTGATACTAGACACCTCATATGTAACACTCATTATTTCTCTTATTCTAGAATTTCCAGCTAATCTTCTCCAGAAGTTCATTTCAGTGATTACTAGAGGAAAGTGCCCAAAACCGGACCCCCATTCTGTTTTTGATAAAAAAAAAAGAAATAGCAAAAAATTATGTTTTAAAAGTATGTAACATTTACTTTATAATGCTATGACCATTTACATTTTACTTTTAGAAAATACAATTAAAAATTAATATGAAAAAAATTATTTTCAATAACCTTACACTTTGGCGATTTGAAAAATAGTTGCCGAAATCGGGCCCCTTGTAAAAATAATCGAAATAACACTAAACAAAATTGGGAAAAGATATTAAATAAGAGGAAACCTATTCTAGTTTCAAAGTATAAGTATAGTATAATAATTATAAACTTTAGTTTTTAAAAAAAGATATAGAATGTATTCAAAAAAGATACAGAAAATGTACAACAGAATTAAACTGTTTAGTGACAAAATCGCAATGTACGCGTCCTTTTCAGCCCGAGCACAATCCACATGTGCCCACAGCGAGCAAATAATGCACATGACCCAAAGTTCCCCTTTAGAATCCTCCGAAAATTTTCTGTCACAAAACATACACCAAGCATCATCATCTTTGGATGAGGAAACTCCGGGAGAAGATCGTATTCAAATGTTCCAGAGGACACGCTGTTCTCATCTTCAGTGCTTGACTCTTTCACATTTTTCTCAAAATTTAGATGCTTTGTCACGAGCCCTTTTCCTTTTCTTAAAGGCTGTACGTACTGTTGAACCACATCACTGGCCGCGATTGCTATTGCGTCCTTGAGCACGTTTCCGTGCTTGTTGTTCAACTTTCTTGGTTTCTTTAGTTATTTTAGCTTCCACAAATTGGGCTTTATAATAATAATAATAATAATAATAATAATAATAATGGTTTATTTAACCTGACAGAGTTAAGGCCATACGGCCTTTTCTAACACTCAACCAGAATAAAACTGCATTACAAAAAACACTATAATTTTACACACAAAACTGATGATAATAATAAAAATAATATAATGTAAACAACAAGTAAGTAGAAATCGGACAATATATAACATATAGAAAGAAAGAAAGGAAAAAGCATAATAAAATGTGAGCAGCAGGTCAAAATAAATCAAACATACAAGACGTAGATGTGATGACCATAGAACTGCAGGTCTTTTGCCCCCTATTCGAGATCCTATTTTTTATTTTTGGAATGGGAGTGATGTCAAACGGGCTTGTCTTAGAAGATGTGGAACCCTGAGAATCCTCAAGTGTAGCTGGTGACAGAGGAACACCCTGACCTGCCGAAGATGTTGATGGTTGATTTGAGTCAAACTCTGCAATAACTTGTGGTTCGTCCACATCACATTCTTCTCTGTTCTCTGGAAAGCTCTGATTTCCTGTTGTTTGTTTCTTTAATACAGATTCATAGAAAGAGAAATCTCGTTTTTTGTTTGCCTCTTCAATGTATTCGGCATCTGAGAACAGCTTCTTGTTCAAGGGTTGTATGACTGTTGCTGTAAACCCATTGATTGCGATTTGAACTGTTTGGCATCTAATATAGGCTTTGCCAAACAGGCCCATTACATTAAAAGCACTGACAGCACATTCATTGTGCCTTAACCACTGCCTGATTTCCTTGCTATAGTGAACTATGAGGGGACCCATGAAAGTTTTGTCCAAAGGTTGTAGTTTTGTGAGGAGTGAGGTGACACCAACACAATGATAACATGATTTGTTTTTGCCAAGTCGATCAGATCAATATTCTGTGTGTGGCTAAAGTGGCCACCCAAGAGCATCAGCACAGGTGTTTCCTTTGTAGGATTGGCAAACTTGATGAAGTGTCGAAACCACTGCGTTAAGGAGTACATTTGGATCCACCCTGAATGATGCGCTGCAGAGATTGTTCCTGGTGGAGCCCCTTTTTTCAACTGCTCACTCATATTTTGCCTCGAAAAAATTACTAAAGGGGGCACAAATGAGCCACTAGCATTCATACAAACAACAATCGTTATAAGGGCCTCACATTCTCCTGATGTCAAGCGGTTATCTGTTTTTTATCCTTAAGACCAATTATTTTTGCTACTTTAGATTGTACCACAGTAATGCAGTTCTCATCAACGTTGTAAATTCTGCCAGGAGTGAATTCATCTTTCTCATAAACATCTTCCAGAAGGTAATTGAATTTCTCTGTGTTTTCTTTGCTGATCCCAAGAGCCCTGCAATAGGATGTTCCAGTAGGCTTCCTTTGTGACAGTTTGGTTTTGTGGCGTTTAAGAAAAAGACTTACCCACTTTTTCCCAGCAATTTCGTCTTTGAAAATATGTTCAATGTTATTTCTCTTTGCAATTGTACGGCCATTCTTTGTAAGTCATTACAAGTAAGCCCAAAAAAAGAAGCTTCCATAGCAAGACAATAGTGAACTAGCTTAGCTCTTCTTCAAGATCTTTACCCAAACTGTAAGTCTGCTCATTTTGTTTTTGTTGCTTCCTCAGGTGTAAGTTACCGTACTTCATGTTGAACAACCTCAAAAGTGTTGTTTTCGAACATTAAACTGTTTGCTGGCCTTCTTCCAACCCATATTCTTTTTCCGAACTGCTCCAATAGTTTTAGTCATTTTAGACGGACTTCACTTCCTTTGATCAACCTCTCCCATTATCCTCTTGGAATTTGTAACAGAATTCCAAGAGAATAAGAGTTTGTACAAATACAGGCAGAAAACAGAATTGCATGTTTCACAGAACATTTCACTCCTAAGTAAATCACAATCACATAAAAAACCATAGAACATATCTGTATTCATGGATAAAGCAAGTAGAAAAGTTATATTTATAATTCCATAATTTCCATTTCTAGGCTTACATTTTAAGCCACCAGGGAGAATTTGATCCATTTCTTTTTTATTTTAATTATAGCATTCGAAATTGCCGCCATGATTAAAATCAAACTAATTTACAACAATATTGGTTGGTTGGCAACATAGATAAAAACTATAAGTTATATATCGATAATTTAATTGATCAGAATGCTACTTCCATTGACCTTTTTTGCGGCTTTGCATATTTTTACATTCAGAGTGGGTCCTATAATGCATCTGTTCCAATAAGACATCTCCTGTGTTGCATGACGCTGAATCGACCATCTGCCACAACAAGTATTCCTCGCACTTTGTCCAAAGATTAGTATAAGGTACCTACTGCTGGTGAGTTCTAAACGGCTCAGGTCTGTATAAGACCCCAAAGCCCATCAGGTTCTTGCTTGCCTGATAGGGACAGTATGGTAGATCACCATCAGAGGTATGGTATAAGGATTTGAAGGTTAGAGACGAATGCGTGGTGTGGCAGATGATGATCTGCTTAGGCAGCATTGATACACAACTCATTCCATCACGGATACACAAGAAGTTTGTTGGGTTGAAATGCTTAGGGATATTCTATGTCCCACCTGGTAAGGCCATCTGTTCATTCATTTAATCATCATTTTGGGGTCGGAACATAGCTAAATATCTCAGGAAAAACCTCAACCAAGTAACTTGTCCCAACCCGGACCCACTCGTTTCAGGGTCAGGCATAGGAACAGTTACTCAACAGTTTACCATCTGTACACTTTCATTTATATTTTTTCACTACACTAATTCCACTCCTTGCCCAAGTTTCCTCATAATTCCCTTTCCTTGACAATAACACTTTTCGATTTTCACTATGCTGTCACTTTTCGTAATATTAATCTAAAGTATTTGCTTATTACAGACAGTTGCTATCAGCAGTGAAGTACCTATATGAATTAAGAATTTGTCATCGGGATATTAAGTCCGAAAATATACTGCTGAAGAGTGCCTGCCACCTTAAGGTAATTGATTTCGGATTCGCCCGAAAATCTGCTAATAAAACTGGAGAGATTATTTTATCAAAGTCTTTTTGTGGCACATACGGCTATCAGGCTCCAGAAATATTACATGTAAGTATTCGTTGGAAAGTATTTGGAGAGAAACTACCCCTTTACAGGGTGTGCATTTACAAAATAAACTTCTCTCCTACATAACAGATTTTATGAAACTTTGTACAGGAATTACAGGTAGCATAATTATATTTTTGTGTACAAATTCTGATTACACTTGTATGCTACCTGTAGGTCTAATTGTTGTACAAATTTTCATGAAAAAAAAAAATATATATATATATATATATAAGTTATTAATTTTGTCTAAATGCACTATTATAAAGGACCAGTTCCTCTTATGAAACATAATCAGACTTTGTAGACAAAAAATATATTTGACCTGTAACTTCTGTATAAAGTTTAATAATACCGGTAATATGTTAGATAAGAGAGAAGTTATTAATTTTTCTTTAAATGCACCCCTATAGAGGGATAGTCCCTCTAATGGAACTGTAAATATAGTTTGTGCACAAAAACTGTATGCTACCTGTAACTTCCATGCAGTGTTTCATAAAAATCTGTTAGAAGTTATTAATTCTGTCTAAATGCACCCGCTATGAAGGGGTAGTTTTTCTTTGTGCATACATAATTAGAGTTTGTACACAAAACATATCGGCCACCTGTAAGACATGTACAAAATTTCATAACAATCCGTTATAATGCAAAGAAGTTATTAATTTTGTCCAGCTAGTGATTTGCATTCTGATTCACTGTGCGTTTGTTAAGGTTAGGTAAAAATGTGTCCAATGTATTTTTAACCTGATGTTCGATGTTATGTGAATAATTTTGCAGACCTAAAACACTCACACATTGATTAAAAACTTCCTTATTCGATGATTCTTTTCTGCTGTTAAGCCAAACATGGTACAGTCACAGTCACTAAAAAAATTAATTACTGTTAAATGTGCAAAAACGCTCAAACTTTGAATCAAAGATTCAACACTATAAATGATGCTATATTAAATGATAAAAGAATTGTTGTAACCGGATGTGAATGGCTATACTAAAACTCACATATTTAGAGAACTTTAATTTTTTTTTTCAATTGTAGCATTTAAACCCTACTATAAGAATAAAAATATTTTACAAACTTGTAATTGAAGTTACATTTGTAATAACGTATCTATCTGAACAGTTCCATGCATGTTTCACAGCATAATAAATCACTAATAATAATTGGCTCTTTTTTACCCACATAGTAAACCTTTCTGTCTACGACTGAATAGGAGCAAGAAGTGTTAGGAAGAACCCTTCTAAATATATTGTCGTTGATAAAACAGTGAAAGCTATTACTCACAACATTCTTCAAATGTTAATGAATTCATATTCATCTATACCTTAACTAAATAAGTCGAAATTTGATTTTTGTCCACCTAGACTGGGAAAATTGCATACTGTGAGCCGGCAGGAAGCAATAGCTTATCAGACGAGCTGGATCCCACCTCAGCTGCAGTGCCGCAATATATGGATAGATAGATGAATACAGATTAGAATGCTGACCAAATGTAAAACACGTCTTTTCGAAGGTTAGATCTGCCTTAGTCCCTGTGATGGCCGCATAACATAGACCACCGGCCTTTGTCACTGGCAGTGTTGGTTGGAGTCTCGGTCAGTATGAGATTTTTCATTGAAAAATTCGTAGTGACACCTGATGCAGACAAGATCGCAATTAGGGGTTTTCTCGAGATTCTTCCATTTAATATTTGATCACTGACATATAGCGAAGACAGGCTGGACTACGACATGAAACCAGTATGCCTATATGCAGCTAACCTTTGTGTAGTGACTTGGTGTTGGTGAAAATGCGCCTCGCCAGGAGCTAGTGTAATAGTTCACTATGACGTAGCGTTAGGTGTTCATTCTCCTCCTCAAGAATGTTTCGAGGTAAATTATGTGAGAAGAAAAAGAATTTTATTTGTTGGAGCATTTACAAGTGACAAAATCCACTTGAAAATAATTGAGAACGTTTTCTGCTTTTTCTTGCATTTTATGTACAAAATAAAAATTCGTAATTCTCGTCATCTGAAGCATAGAATTCACAATGCCATTACAGCAAACATACTGCATTTTTTAAGGATAAACTAAAACTCCTGAACACAGCCATGATGTCAAAGTTGGCCACAGTGAACTATAGGTATTTTGTTTTTACTAACATTTCTAATATTAACCTGATTATACCTTTGGATTAACGGCTGAAAACCAGATAGATTGTTACCCCTTCCAAGACCGGATTTTGATGATAGTAGTATAAAATACAAACAAATCACTTTACTGGGTATAGGAGGGAAGGAAAGTCGTGTATCCATTTACGTAAACTGGGAACTACTACGATTTTGAGTTTGATCATTTTCGTTGGGATTTTATTTAATCAAAATACAGTACAGTATTAACAATAAGTGTTTTTGCTCACTAACTGAACTATCCAGGCGGACGTATTCATTATGCGATGTATAGCACACTCTCCACAGCACATTAGCATACAGTATGGAGAGTGTATTTAAATTGAAAAATAATCAAAATCTGGATATTTTAAACAAATTGTTGAAAATGGTGCACATTCATTTCGATACAGGCTTCATTTATTTTGTGCATACTATCGAAAATGTTTTTAAGCATATCTTCTGAAATGTAATGTATTTTTTCTTTAATGTAATTCTTTAATTCTTCTATTGTTGTAGGATGTTTAGCAAACACAACTGTTTTACAATAACCCCAAAAGAAATAATGCTAAGTGCTCAAATCAGTCGACATGCTGGTCCATAATCCTGCGCCTGTTAAGGTAAACAAAATATCTTACATACTAAAAATTCAATCTTAATTTCTGCCCGATCTGCTCAGATAAATTTACCCAGACATGCTATCTACTTATTCATGAAAGTAAACTGAAAACTTCAGCTATATGATGTTTTGAAATAAATTGCAGGAGAAACCGTATCAACCTCTCAAAGCTGACATTTGGTCCACTGGCTGCGTCATTTATGAAATGACAACATCGTACCTAAATAAACAGAATATCTACAACCCTCCCAATCTGACGATAAACATGTTTGAAGAAACTGAGAAGTTTAAATATCTTGGAACAGTAATGACAAGTAACAATAACGAATTAATTGAAGTACAGAGTCGAATCACTGCAGCCAATAAGGCCTATTTTGCATTAAGTGCAATATTGAAATCTAACTGTGTGCACAAGGAAACAAAACTTAAAATATACAAAACAATTATTAGAAGTATTCTCTGTTATGCAAGCGAAACCTGGACATTATCTAAGGAGACAGAAGCTAAACTAGGTATATTTGAACGCAAAATATTCAGAAGAATTTTTGGACCGGTGCAAGAAAATATGCAGTGGAGAATACGTTACAATAATGAGCTATATAAATTATATAAAAGTTTTGATGTTACTTTCATCAAATTAAGGAGGCTTGAATGGGCCGGACATGTCTATCGGATGGAAGGGAACAGAATACCAAAGAAGATCTTAGAAGGGAAAATACACGGCAAAAGACCAATTGGAAGACCCAAAAATAGATGGATAGATGCGGTAACGATCGATTCTCAGGACTATCTCGGAACAACTGCCTGGAGGAGATTAGCACAGGACAGGGACAGTTGGAGGAAGAAAATTGAGGAGGCTAGGGCTCGACTTTGGGCTGTGATGCCATCGTAGTAGTAGTAACATTGTACCTCCCATTTCAGGCGCGGACAAGAAAACAAACAGTGAAATGTCAATGGGAAGGAAAACTGAATTATCCCAACATAAGTATCAGTAGAGGATGTAAAACATTGGTAAAGTAAGTAAAGTTATAGATTACTTACGTTTTAATTTTATGTTAATACTTACGTTGTGTCGCGTTGTTTTTCTAACACCAAATTGTTGTCATGTCATACTTCTGAACACTAATTGTGTTCCTACATGACAACTTAAGTCGAATGACATGTAGAACGGATGGCTACTGCATTCGACTCCCACTAAATGCCATAGGTACTCAAACTTATCAGGATTTCTGACACCACCATTATAATATTATCTTATAATTGAAAGAGATTGACTGTACTTTGTTTCCAACGTTCTTAGGGAACACAGGAGTGAAATTTAATGATTTTATTTGAAAAAACTCATTTTTATATTTTTACAGTAAACAATTATTTAGACTTTCGTAAATCGAAATATGTTAAAATTATTGTTGTGTCGCCATTTTTAAAGCCCCAGCAGCCGACACACCCACTTACTGTGCAAAACACATGCACACTTGAATGATATCGAAGTATATAGTCCAAATATCTGTATATCAAAGGAAGAGTGTAAATCATGTTTCTAAGAGGCTTGGAACTGCTCTCAGTAATCTTGTAAAAGAATGGAGAGTAAAAAAATGTAACTTTGGGTGGCTGTAAAGCCAGAAATCTAAAAAAAAACCTACAATAAAAAGGATGGCCAGTTATTACAGAAATGCAATTACTGACAATGTTTCAGATGTTGCGAAAATTAAATCAGCTGTATATGCCACCATCAGTCATTATTCATTACCTATATGTCTACCAATGAGAAGGCTAAACATGGGAAATGTCCAACAAACGAAATGTCTTGGTGCTTTTACAACAGACAGCGAACACAAGGTGAGACTCCAGACACTGACAGTAAAATGAAAGTAACTCTGACACCTGAAGTTGTAATTAAACTTATGCCAGTGCACCAGAGGCTTGCATCAGATGCTTTGCTCCAACGCTGCGCTAATGAGAGCATTCACAGTGTTGTTTGGAAAAAGTGCCGAAGGAAATATTTATTTCAAAAAAGAAGTTAAGAGTTGGCACTAGTTAGAAATATTGCAGAATTCAATATGGAATGCACAAAAACAACTGAAGTTCTTCATGGAATGGATGCTGAAAAACAACAGGAAAACTAGTCAATGATGTGACAAGAACCATCTCAGACAGAACAGGAAAAGGAGCACACTGCATGAAAGATCAATCAGAAAGAAGGCCAGAATTGTGAAGATCTCTTCTGAGGAGGTGAAAAAGAATTTGGAAGGTCTCACTTATGGTGCTGGATTGTTCTAGACCAAAGGTTGGTGACTATAATCTTTGAATTGATTTTCTTATGAAAAAAATTTTACAACACCTTGCCATCTATAAAAAGTTCCTTGCAGAACAATTTTCATGCAGTTCCATTGAAACTTTCTGAGACTGACGAGGACAGTTGTAAAAACCAAAGTGGGCTAGCATTTTATTGTAAGTGCATATTTTGTATTTTAGATGTCAGAATTTGAAAAATTATAGATTTTGTAAAAGAAAATGAAATAAATGAATTTAAAAAAATAGTTCCAACAAACTAAATTACTAACAACAAAATGCTAACTAACTATTGTTTTTATACATATAAACTAGGTGCTAACCAATTTTGAGAACTAAATTTCAAAAACTGTTCCGCAAGGGGCATTTATTGAATCGGATATTGAAAAATAACAAAAATGTGTATTACTCTGAAACGAGTTAAGGTAGGAACATAAAGTTTTGTACAGAATCTACTGGCAATGACATATATAAGTGGTTAAAATTTGAAAATAATTGGTAGAAAAATAAAAAAATTACAAATTTCACTCCTGTGTTCCCTTACACTTTGTGTATTTAGCTAATTTGATTCTTCATCAGGCAGCGCATTTTTGTTCCCAAACGTACAGTGGATCGAGTAGTTTCATCTGGTACATCTATTACGTCACGTTGATGCATAACGTTGCTTGTTAGCCATGGATGCATAAGCAGGGTAGTATTGTAAGCAGGTACACATAGACTATGAATCATAGTACAATCACAGTCTAGTATATATAGTCACGAAGCTCAATATATAGAGAATATGCAGCCATAGATAGTTGCTAACCACTAGGATTGCTACTATCGCCTCATCACAGACAATGCAAAATAGTACAAGCACAGTCTATTGTTTCTAGTACTCTCAACAACTCAAGCTTCATGACTGTATGTACTAGACTGTGGTACAATATACAGTAGATGCTCCATCGTCAATGTTGTATATGTAAAACACCAAGTTACGACTACATTGTGACCTGATTCTAATACTGAGTAAGTTGCATTTTCATTCAGACTTTTGTGTTAATATTATCTATCTATGTTATATTGTATTTCATTTTGATCTGTATTTTGTATATATTGTGTAAAATATAAATATTGTTAATTTGTATATTGATTTTTGTTATAATTGTGTCACTGTAACGTCTTGTGACGTAAGAAGAACATTTTCTTAGCTTAAACAAGTTTTTACTGACAGTTGTGGTAAAAGATATGAATTTCATAATCTCAGAATATATATTTTTGTTTACCATAACAGAGCTGATTTTGTTAAATGAATTAATTGTATATATTGTATTTATAGAGATATAAGTTAATATGTATCATGTGTACTATTATGTTCTATATATTTTGTTGCATAATGATAGAATTTTCTGCTTCTCTTCACCCAAGCATTTCACTAATTCAACTTCTTCGCTTAAAATAGAAAATCCTTTTTCGTATTTTGTTACGGCTTCTTCGTCTTCTATAGCTAAGTCATCTGGACGGTTCCTTGTCTCATATAACTCTTCTACATATTTCGTCCATCTGTTTAGTATTCCTTGTTTGTCTATTATTTCATTTCCGATGTCGTCCTCTATCAACCACATGGATTTCCTGTTCTTATTTGTGAAGTCTAAACATTTTACTTCGTGGTACGTTAAATCATATCTTTCTTTTCTCTCTCATCTGGATTTAATGTTCCTAGCATGGAGTTCTGCATTGTGTAACTTTCTCCATTTTCCTGTAGCTTCATCCCTCTTAGCCGCAAATTTTTTCCTAAGCATCTTATTCTCAAACACCCTTAACCTCTGTTCCTTTCTCAAAGTGAGAGTCCAAGTTTCACAACCATATAGCTGTGTTCGTGTGAGAGAATCAGTCCCATTTCGAGGTTTAGTTTGGGGTTTCGTAACATGCTGTTTTTTTTATGGTGATGGGTTGTTAGCCATTCGCCCAACCCCCAAGCTGGAGGATCACCTCTTATCAGCTATCTGCAACTGCTTATTCAATATATTCGCAGTATCCTCCATATCTGGAAGCTGTCTCCTCTATCCAAAACCTGAGGACGCGTCATGCCTTGGTGACAGGGACCCACAATACATGGATGTTAGGTTAATAGAAGGTAATATTTTTAAGTTTAAACTAACTAATAATTAACTATTGTATAAAATATTGCTCAGTTTCGACTTCTATTCATTTGTGAAGTTACTGAGAGGATCGCGAAATGTCGAAATGATTGATGAAATAAGATGCTTCACAGTATTTATTAGTGAAAACACATACAGAGAAGTCACAAAGTGGGCGTACCCCCCAGTTATTACGACACTACGATGGGATGGTTGGTTGATTGATATGAACATAGTTTAACGATCCAAGACATCGTTATGAAGACCTTCATTTTCATAGCATAGCTGAATTCTGCAGATGTTTTACAAAAATAATCAAGGGTCACTTCGTTGAAGGCATCTTCCACAATTGCTCGTAATTGTGCCGTTGTGTTGTTGCAGTGATTTCGCACTTTGTCTTTGACGAACCCTAGAGAGCATTATCAGGAGTTGTGAGGTCGGGACTTCGTGGAGGCTAGGCAAAAGGAGCTTGATCATCTGCAGGTCCTCTTCCAGTCCACGTGCTGGGAAAGATCGTATTCAGGTATCAGCATGCTTGCAATACAAAATGTTGCGAATGCACGTTTTTCCCACCTCAACATTTTTGCTTTCCTTGGTGGTTCCACACCAAAGTGGTCACGAAATTCCATCTTCATTGTTACCACAATGTCTCTGCAATGTAGTTGGCTAGCCAGGAAGCTAGAGACGGCCTACAAAGTGGTTAGAGATTGATTAAAGCAAAGTAAGACAACGCAAGCGAGACAGTACAAGAGGCGAAATGTGAAACTTCAAACATTTGAGATAGGAGACAAAGTATTCATACACAGCACAGTGTTGAAAAAGGGAGTAACTAAGAAACTAGCTAAACAATGGACAGGCCCAGTTGAGATAGTAGAAGACTAAATGAAGTCAATTACCGCATTCGCTATGGAGACGGTAGAACACAAGTAGTTCACGTAAATAGGTTAAAGTTGTGGCCCTGTAGAGTCAATGGTCAGGATGACGACATTCACCCTACTGAAAGTAATACGAAAAGTATGTACACGCACTAGTGGGAGAATGATGAAGGACCCTGGAAATGGAATCGAACAGAGAACCCCAAGGTGAAGGGATAATGAGTGAAACGTCAAGAACGGCGACAGAAAATGCGTGGACATCGGAAGATGAGATACTGCTAAGCAAATTAAGAGAAAGAGTAGAAAGAGATGAGGATTTTGAGTCCGAGGACGAAATCCCTCTTGCCTCGTGGAAAGCAAGATTACATGATCCTCCCCAGGCACACAGTTCTACTGACCAGACCACGAGTTCGATTCTCCTCATAATTCAGTAAATGCTCCAGTGTGAGTAATGAAACAGCCGAACAGAGAAGCCAACCAACTTCACCTCGCTATGGATTGCGAACCAGAAATATTTACTAACCTATTTGATTGTAGATTGTCTAATTGTTGTTGTAAGAAAGTGGTCTAACAAAAATATGGGGATGAGATTTACACTCTCTGTTCTCCGGATGTAACAATATTTTCAGCTACTCAGCCGCACTGTCTAACCAGAGGAAACTGAAGAAGCCTGTGTTATCGGATCTGAATGATCTTCGATGTGATATCGTCTATTCCAGGAAAAACTCCAAGTATATTGTATGTATTTATTAACACTACAATTGGGTATACACCCGGTGGCAGTGATATATAATATACAATAATTACAATTACAGAAATAAAATAAAATAAACGTAAATCTATAAATATTAGATGCAATAAACCTAGGACTATAAATAAAAACTACTCTATAATAATGCCTACGATAAGCAAAAGTAAATCTAACTTATAAGTACTTCTGTTTCACCCAACTATTACCAATTTAAATAATTACATATCACCTTAATTTATTTACATACCATCTTAATTACATATCATCTTAATTAATTACATATCACCCTAATTTATTTACATATCAACTAAATTACATACCATCTTAATTAATTACATATCAACTTAATTAATTATATATCAACTCAATTAGTTACATGGCACAACTTAAATAATTACACTGTACCTCCAATTACATTTTCAGTCTAATCTTCTCAACCTTTCCTTAAATGTATTGATTTTAAGAGGACCACCCTGAAAGATTGCCGCAGGTAAGCTGTTCCAGTCTACTATTGTGCGGTTAACAAAGGAAAATTTTGCCACGTCTGTTCTTTGTTTTCTACATTTAAACTTCCTAATATGATCAGCCCTTCCTAAGTATGATGGTGTTGCTAATCTAGCATTGATATCGGTCCATGCTTTGTGTCCCATATGTGCCTTAAACAATGCGGTGAGTCTGGTTTTTCGTCGCCTTGATTTGAGAGGTTCCCACCCTAAATCTTTTACTATCTCCTCACCATGTCCCTTCCCCATTTTGACATATTTTGCTGCCTTGTGTTGGACCTTTTCTATTGAATCGATTTGGTTTTGTCTGTACAGATCCCAACCTACTTCTCCATATTCCATAATATTAAGTAGAGCACGAAGCTCGTCTGGAGATGCCAAAGTTCAAAATGGCACATGTAAAATTTACTTCTACTTTTGTAACTTAAAATAACTGTATCATAAATAATTCTGTTGATCCAAGTTAACTGCTATGTAATATGATATAGATTTTGAAAGTTTTTGAACAATGAAATAAGATATGTTTCTAAGCTTAGGATTAATTTAACACAAGAATATAATAGCATATAATATAAACTTAAAGGTTATTCTGCCTAAATATTCAATTTCAAACATATCTCAAATGATAATTTAAAAGAAAGCTTAGTTGATGTGAAAGTTGAAGTTAGACATGTCACAACTAAAACTCTTTCGTGAGTAAGTATACGATTACCTTAATTTAATCATTGTGCTACTCGAACTTACTGTATGTATGTGTTCTAGGTTTCGAGAATGCAAGACGTACTGCCGGTGGTGTAACATGAAACACAGCGTAAGCAAAGAGAGCCATGAAGGACAGGTGACGTCACTCACCAGCTGGAATGCTACCAGTACTCAGCACATAACTCACATGTGGCAAGCAGGACAGCAGAAGACACGTAAGCGCAAGTGCATGAGGGATCCTCGCCTCTGTATGAATAATACTGATGTTGATTTGCATTTTTCATATGTTCCCGACATGTCGCACAAGGCAAGGTCCCCGGTGATCCTGCTCTGCAGAATGCCGTACGAGGCCTCACGGAGACTGGGGCAACAGCGGCGATTATTATTGCAGTGCTCAGGATGCGAGACATGGTGCGAGGTGCCTCGCAGGTGACCTGGACAACAGTTGCAAGTGGGAGAAGTTGCGACACTGACGGCAAATGAAGGTGTTCCGTTGGATGCTCTCCCTCCTCACGCGGTGCATCCGGGATTTGTGAATAAGTAACGCACCTACCCACAAACATGGATAACCTAGTTTAGGCATATGACTTGAAAAAGATGGAAAAAAAATAAAAAATAAAAAAAACAATGTGTGTGTAAAGTATGAGTGAGGAGAGAAGAATGCATATCAGCGCCCCGGAAAGAAAAGGAATGAGTGAGAGAGAGAGAAATACTGTATTATCTTAGATTGTAAGGTTTTATTGTAAAGAAAAGGAAAACTATTCAAACGGTCTTACTAATAAAAGCCCTGTATACAGACGTTTAACTGTCTTATACAATGAGTAGCTCGTTTATAAGTCGTGTGTAAATTCCGTACTAATAATCACTACATACGTCGTGTATAACAATATAACTGTTACACAGCTACGTCATAGTTTCGTCATTACGAAAGGTAATAAAATATCTTAGGTTCTCTATTGCATCCGGTAGAGTGCTCTAATGTGCCATGTTAAATATCGATAGTACAACTGGCTCTAATCGATTACCACACTACATTTTGGTCAAAGAGTACAAGCTACAGCAATATTATTCTAATAATTCTATGATCTTTGGTTTGTTCTTCTATGGTTACAAGGTAACCATCATCATAAAATGACAGTCGATATGAACAGCTGTTAGAGGGGCGGCCATTTTTTCGCTATATACAACGCTTAAACAAGGGGTTTCGTGTATATAACTACTGCAAGGCAATTCCCATTGTATAGTTACAGCCTGTTTATACGTCCATAGCTTATTCACGGTTTATTAGTAACGTTTTCTGTCTCAACTCTGCATAAGTCTCGTATAAAAACTATAAACTGTTTATTAGTAAGACTGAAAATCTATTATTTTAACTAAGGTTGATAAGTGTTATAGCTAACGCCATGCAACGAACCGAACCGAAGCAACACAAAATTATAGAATATCTCAAAATTTAACACAGAAAACCCAAAACCAATTAGAATGTATAAACCAAATTTTAAAATCATTATTAGTGATTTTGCTCTGCTTTGTAATTCTGCGACCACCAGATTCATAGTATACATGGTGTGCATTTGTAGGCCAATGTCAAGGAAATAAATATCTCGTAAGCCTGCATGAGCAGAAAGAGTCCCTGACACAAGATTAACCCTCTGTTAACTCTTTCTGTTGCTTGTGTGTGTGTGACTGTATTCCAGAATCTAATCCACGATCACTAGGCCAGATAAGTTCAATGAAAAAGCACATGCCATTGAGGCATCGTCTTTTTGAAATGAAGGGGGCATTGTTATGCCCTAGGGCTTAAGAACGCCCTGTAGCATGATTTCCTGTCGGGTATTAAATTTGAAACTGTCCAGGAACAGTGTCAGCGAAATACATGGTTTTAAGCAGACACCCAATGAAACCCCAGCTTGTGAAGTAGATAGATGCTTAGCCAGTGTTAAAGAGTTTTGTCGCACATGCGATAAATCACTGCCTATGATAAAAGTATTCTTATGCCACGAATTACTGCTGGACTAACCGCATTGGCCCAGTGCAACAAAGCCTGCATTTTAATTGGTTAAATTATATCACACATTGTTCGAACTCTTTTCTTACGCATAGTCTCATTAAAGTGACTTATCACTGTATTGCACTGAATCGAATTAATTGTAACAGATGTTTGATTAAGACGACATCTTTAAGCATGTATAATCATAAGGGGTTTAAAGCCCATCTCACCTGGTGGATAGCATTGGTTGTACCCCAACCGGGAAACCGATAGGGGAACATAAAAAGTGATGGTGAGAGGATTGGTGATAGACAGTGATACAGTGAGTCATAATCAGAGTTTTTGGTAAAGAAGAAGTGGAAGACAATACATTGTCATAGCGTCAGCTCCGACAAGAGAGTTACCATGTAAGTAACTCTTTGTGTACAGTGAATCACTAAATTATTCGGACAATGCCTCTTTATTACTAATTAATACGGTCACATGTGTAAAAAGTATCAATAAGGAATTTTAAGTGAACTGTTGGAAAGTTTACTTTTCAAAGATTATACATAGTGGGTTTAATGTATATTTTTACTTTGATTAGGAAGCAGTAGTGGGGTTCGAACCCATATACGTCATAATGTGACTTCAACATAAGTTTTCGGACACCAATCAGTGACAACAGATTAAGTTGTCTGCAGTCTATAGAATAACATAGTCAGATACACGAATAGTCACTACCGGTATATAACAGTGTGTGCCCTCAGTAGCTCAGTATTGTGTAGTGTATAGAAACAAATGGGGCGTAGAGGAAAAGACAGTATGTTCGAGCAGCGTCAGTCAGTGGTCTTCCACCATGCAAGGGGAAATTCCGATACATCAGTGGCGTATACTGGTTAAAGGGTATGGGCTACCGCTGACCCTATTATTACACAAAATATATCTAACAATTACTTTAATTTTAATTACTATGGTAAAACTAATAATACAAAATTATTACATTATGTTATATTATAAAATTTTTCTTTTGTAATTTCCTTGGGCTACCACCGGTAGCCCGCAAAATACGCCCCCGCGATACATAGCCGATATACTACAGATGAAGAAGAGCACAGTGGCGGATATTGCTCAGAGATATTCAGAGATGAAGACAGACTTGAATTGTATCCTCACTCAGGACGTCCAAGGACATATTCCATGCGAGAAGAAGCAATAATAGTACGGAAGGTAAAAAAAATCCTAGATTAAGTGCTCCAAGAATTGCTTCTGAGGTCAATGAAGAACTAGGGAAAGAAGTCCATCCCGAGACTGTTAGAAAAGTTCTGAGGAGAAACAATTTTCATGGCCGGGTGGCAAGAAACAAGCCCTACATCAACAAAATAAACAAGAGTAAAAGACTACTGTTCGCAAAAGAGTACCTAGAAAAGCATCAGGATTGGTGGAATCGAATTATCTTTTCAGACGAGAGTAAATTTAATATCAGCGAATCAGATGGCCAGATTACAGTATCGCGAAGACCCAATGAAGAGTTTAGCGAACAAAATATGTAAGTAACAGTTAAGCATGGTGTTGGCAGTGTAATGGTATGGGGGTATATGTCCGCAAGCGGAGTTGGCAATCTAGTGTTCATTGACGGAAAAATGGACAAGTATTCATACTTTCAACTCCTGAAGGATAATCTACAGCAAAGTGAGAAAAAAATGGGGATTCATGACTGGTTCGCATCCTACCAAGATAATGACTCCAAGCATACGTCCTATATTGTACAACTCTGGTCGCTGTACCAGTGCCCCAAGGTACTCCATCCTACTCCGCAGTCTCCAGGGATGAATGTGATTGAACATTTATGGGACAGGTTGGAAAAACAAGTGAGGAAACCCCCAATAAAATCAAAACAACATCTTAAGGAGAGGCTTCGGAAAGAATGGCGAAACGTGTGCAAGGTTTACACAAGAAAATTGGTGCAAAGCATGTCTGAATGATTAGCAGAAATTGTAAAACGAAAGGGAGGCCAGCCAGGTATTGAATATTTTTTATACAGATACAGAACTAATTTTATTTAGAAAGATGTCCTGTGTCCGAATAATTTTGTTAACCAAAGAATGACTTAAGTTTCAATTTATTGTGAATTTTATTTCTGTTTATAACTATTAACATATATGTTTAATTAAGATATGATTGTATATATGTGGCACGAGTAAAGAATTATATTTTTCCTTTCAAAAGTTATATGTAAAGAGACAAATGTGTTTAGCGCACTTATACCCTTCACGTCCAAATAATTCAGTGACTCACTGTATATATTTTGAATATATTTAATAAATCAAGTATAGTTTCATTCACAACTAATTCAGTCTAGAACCTAAGTTCAGTAACCATATAATTTTTCTATAATATCCTGAGAGCCCCAGCTCTTTCAGTAAACTCGTTTCTTTTCCATTATCAAGTGTAATGGTGGTGTCAGAAATCCTGGTAAGTGTGAGCGGAGTCAAACGCAGTAGTCATCCGTTCAGCAAGTCACCCAACTTCAGTTGACAGACCACAACAGTAGTAGTAATAGCAGAGCAGGTAGAAGAGAAAGTGACGTTACTTCCTCTAGTTCAGTGGTTCGTCGCCGAATGGCGCTAGCCCTGTTTTCTGTGCCCAATTTCAGGATTGCTATTCAAGTGAATGCAAAAGGTTTTTAAAAATAACCCATTAGATAAGAATGTATTGTAGAGTACTTAGTTACAATATTTTACTTCTTTAAAAATGTAATATTACTACATTAACAAATTGTGAGTTATATAACACAACCCTGAATAGTAAATCCTTGTGCCGGCTTCAGCCAGAAATACGCAAAAAAAAAAAAGTATAGCATCGCAAAAATGAACATTTTTATGGCATTATAATTGACATGAAATTATAGTTTTTATACACAAGAAAGAATGTAATATAATAAAGGAGACACTTTATTTTCACCAATAGTTTTTATCTACTATTTAGTCATTAGTTGCAGTTGTATCTGGTTTATACGTAATTCAGGGGAACAAAAAATATTACGTGCAATAAGACTCATACATTAAGCTTCGATATTATATCTATGTTAATGTAAGTTTTGAACTTTTGAAATACCTAAGTTATTTTGTGTTTTGTAAAAATAATTTGGTAGCACTGTATTAAGTAGTATGCTACTTATTGGAGAATATTAAATTAACAACTTTTCCATGAGATCTATTACTTTCTCATATGCTTGATTAGAAACCTCTTATGATGTGGAAACGTAGTAAACAAATGTAATAAAATTGTAAACCAGGTTAAGTTGTAGCCTAGCTGCAAAGTAGAATTATACTGTACTTTTGTTACTGAAATAACTTTTACGTTAATTATGACTAAAGTGCTATTATTAAAAATAAAATAATTAATAATTAAACATGCATATTTAGTGAAGTAGAAGCTAGGTGCTTGGATTCAATTAGGAGTTCACAATTAGTACTTTAATATAGCACATTTTTTAACCCGTAAGCACACGCGCTGGGGTAAAAAATACCCAGGCGTTATTTTATTTGTTGGCAACACTGTCCATCAATTTTAAATTCATCCCGCATTTTCAGTATCTTTCTTTCAGATCTTGGTGCATTGTTGTACGTATGATTGAGTTACGCTTAATTTACAATGACGCGACACGCGACGCGACATCGCAGTATCGCCAGGGGGGTTTAACTCAAATGATAGATGTTGGATGCTCATAGATGTTCCATAGTTTGCCGCATGTGGTCAGGACAGCGCTGGCTGTATTTCGATCACAGAGTTTGTAAAATTAGCAGTACAAAACTCTTTGGTTTCGAAAGTTCTTTGGTTATAAGTTTTCCCAATATGACAGTTTTAAACAGATATTATTAACATCCATTATTTACAGAATTTGTCAGTTTTATAATATTCGGATTATTATTACTATTACTATATAGCTAATCTGCATTTTCATTCGAGGACAAAGTAGCCATATTAGTGTACTGTATAGTGTGTATGACCTATTAACCTCATTTGTTCAGTTTATGAATTGTTGGATGTTGGCATTCCTATTCTGTTTAAATCTTGTATAAATTATGGAATAGACGAACATGGCTGCTTAAGGAAGAAATTTGAACAGATCGAGTTAATTGAGAAGTTACTGGTGCTTTCCTGCAACAAGAAATAATTCGCAATGTTGAAGGTAAGAAAGAAATATGTTTGAGATTACATCTACACGGTTCAACTTTTCTTTCAACTTCACACATTCAAGCAATGCCTGCAAGATTGGTATTTAATAATAACGGAAGTGCACACAATGTGCAGGATAATATATTATTTTAGCTTTCGCTGCTGCAGAACTTGGTCAGTGAAACTATAATCGGTTTTTACACTCCATCACATGGTATTTTGGTATTTTAATATTAATATGGCGTACCTTGTAGATAGAAAATCTTAATGTATCTTAATTCAACATGCACTTTAAACTTGATTCTTTCAATATTCTTCTCAGACTGCGTGCGTACGAGCATGAAAAACTGAACCGTGTAGATGCAGCTTAACTGCACCGTCATGTTTTCTAATTTAAACTGAATTATTCTGTCATATCTTAAACGTTTATTAAACTGAGATCTGTAATTGTTTGCAGGGATAAACTTCAGAATGCGATTACCTTCCTTCTACCACTACCACATGATGAACTGACTTCTGTGTTGAATTACAACAGTGTATTAGGCCTAACTGCAATTACGCCAAGAGCTTTAAAGGTAAGCTAACAGTTAATATACACTTTGGGTATGAACGAACATATTATTTTTGTATATAGCTAAGTTAAGTTGGTCAGACATCTTAAAATTCGTGGGACAAAATCTGATATGACTAAATATGTTGTTCCCGGTGTAATTCTTTACAGTTGCGTTACCAAAGGATGGCGGGGTACCTTAGCTTGGTAACGCAATAGTAAAGAAGTGTTGTTCCCGAAAAAAGATATGTTAGAAATTTGACTTTACAGTTAACAGTAATACCTTTACTGGAATAATTTTGATAAAATAAAAGGAGTTAAATTGCCGGAGATATTTATTATTTTTATAGACTCGTGGATAGAATTCTTCCAGGAATATTTCACAAACGTTGACTATACTGCAATCCTTCAATTGTTCTGTGAAATGTAGTGTTATTAATGCATTATATGATAGTAGGTTACTGCTGGTTTGTTTCAGTTAATAGAAAGACAAATGGCGGAGTTTTACACTGTGAATGTGCTGCAGTGTACTGTCAGAAATCGGATAGTAATGAGAAGACCTGGTTATTCCTGTTTCCTGTGCCAAGTAATGCAGCACAGCTTAAAAGGTAAGCAATGGCATTGGCATAAGCTCAATGCAAAGATATCCTTATATATCATCAGTAAATAGTCAGGGTTGGTAAACTGTAGTGATTTTTAAATTTAAGTGAGAATTATTTGTCAAATTCATATTTGTTTATTAAAATGAGTTTTTGCCTTCTTTTGTAATTCATTTAAACTTAATTTGTGCATTAATTCCTACATAATTGTGTATTTTGTTAATGTGTTATTTTAAGTAATTAACAACATCGCTTCAAAAATAATTTACTATGTTTACACATAGGCCTCATTATTAATACATGAAGAGTTACAGCACTAATAACCTGCACTTAATGATAATAATAATTAGCTTAGACTTAGGCAAGATATTATGCTCAATTTGTTATTCATTAGAAAAGAATTCAACTATTTAGGGAGATTAATATTTACAAATAAATTTATCAGAAGAGCTTAGCATTGTGTGTTTTCAGAATAAATACATAGTCCATTTGGCATTGTGCAACTTTTACTTTGAATATTGTTATGAGCTACAACTATTCATTTCAATCCTCAGCATCATACTGTGCTTTAATTAGGTGGTGATTCCGAAAGTAGGCTCTACTTGACTACCTGTACCATGTGTTCTGTTGCTCCTTAATTAGGAGTTGGGAAAAGACATATGAGAAGCAAACTTTCAAAACCTGTCCATTTCTTCAGAAAATGCTAGAATTATATGTCTGTAATAAACAAAGATTTTTCTGTGGTGAAATTTTATATGAATTCATAGGAAGAAAAATATATTTCACCATAGAAAATATTTTGTTCATTGCAGAGATGCAAGTTTGCTAATCGTATATATTGCTAATAGTTTTAAGAAGCAGCAGAACAGCCATATGTAAAAGTTTATTTTATTTTTTTTTCAGGAAGTTAATTTCTCATCTTAATCATGTTAGGTGCATATAATTTTAATCTGTGATTTAAGTAGTAACAATTATTTGATGTAAATAAAATGAAAATTATTTTATTTACATCATGATTAAATCATTAATTTAAATTAATACCAACCCTGGTTTGTGTATTTTTTTTAAGATAATAATAGAATTTTGATTGTAACAGGTACCACATGTGGGCAGCTGTGGCACAAAATCCTCATCCTTACAGAAGGGCCTATATATGTGCAAGCCATTTTCGCAGTAATCAGTATAACAGTGACTTCAGATATAACTTACTAAGAGGGGCCATTCCATCAAGGGATGCTTGGTATCCCACTTAAGAACTACGACCCACTTCATCACCAGCCTACTTACATTAACCTTTTTCACCACCTAACATAATTGCTTCATTCAATGCACTTCACTGTGGCATCAATTTGAACCTGTATTCTCTTTCATTGAGTGATTCATTCATTGTCTTTATCTTTTAACAAAATTGTGTTTAATTTTGTTGACAAGTGTATGGTAATGGACTTCATTAATTATTATTATTATTATTATTATTATTATTATTATTATTATTATTAAAGGTAAAAGGTAAAGGTATCCTCGTAACATGTCAAGAAGGCATTTGGGGGGCATGGAGGTAGAGCCCCATGCTTTCCATGACCTCGGTACTAGAATGAATTATTATTATTATTATTATTATTATTATTATTATTATTATCATTGTTATCTCATTTCGTTTAATGTGTTGATTTCTTCAGTTAATTGAAGGAAAATAAAGGGAATTCATTCATTCATCTGAAAAAAAAAAGTAGAGTACTTTACTTCTACATTATGAGCAATATAATTTTTGTAATATATAGGGCAATGATAAATCTAACGATCTTTAAGACCCTAAGTTAACATTACATAGTAATATAAATACAAATAATAATTACTAGTACAATGAGCATTTCAGTTGTGTCATCTATAGGGCATAGGAGGGAGTCCAGTGGCAGCGATACGAATCTACAAATTCTGCAACTGGTGAGATTTGGGTGCATTAATTAGAATGTTTAGAGAGTAAATATGTTGTTGTTTTCTAATGTCAGGCGTCTGACAATAAAGTCATTTGACCTCTTGCACTCCAATATTTTTCAAAGATATTATCATGACCAGAGTAAATATGTTGATGTTTTCTAATGCCAGGCATTTGACAATAAAGTTATTTGACCTCTTGCACTCCAGTATTTTTCAAAATTATTGTCATGGTCAGCCACTGAAGCACAGATTTTGAGGTGTTCCGAATCCATTTCTTGGTTTGAGTAGCACAATGGACAGTTAGGAGACTGATATATTCCAATTCTATGCAGCAAAATAGTCCCCCAATCGGATTTCTGGGCGGGACTACTTTAATGGTACAGAAGCAACTAAATTTTTTATAATGGAATGCTTGTATAACATCAGCTAAGAAGAGAGTAAATATGGTACAATATTTTGTCTCTTCTCACTTTATATATCTCTTGGATATGGAACAACAAGTTTTGACGGAGAAATCATTGTAATAAGTGAAAGTCTCAGGAATCTTCTATGCCACATCAATAAATTTAAGAATGCAGTTATATTGTCAGACTCCAAAGCAGCTATTCTATCAATAGTCTCTAAATACATACTTTCATCTCAAACAGCAGAAATAACTAAAATGCTCTCTCAATTAATATCACTCAATAAAAGAATTGTATTCCAGTGGATACCATGCCATTGTGGAATCCTGGAAAACGAGAATGCTGATGCTTTAGCAAAGAAGGGCAGCACTGCTACTTACAGACCTGTTACTAAATCTACGTATTACTCTGTGAAAAGATTTATTAAATCTACATACTTAGACTTCAACAAACAAAATTTGATAACACAAATCTCAAGGGAAAAAATGGAACTCTCTGCATCATAATCCACAGTTAATTCCCGATTTACCACGAAAATCGTCTGTAGCTGCATTTAGATTGGCAACAGGCCATGACTGTCTGGCCAAACAAACACCTGCATAGAATTGGAATATATCAGTCCCCTAACTACCCACTGTGCAACTCAAACCAAGAAATGGATTCGGAACACCTCAAAATCTGTGCTTCAGTGGCTGGCCATAATAATATCTTCGAAAAATATTGGAGTGCAAGAGGTCAAATGACTTTGTCAAACCCCTGGCATTAGAATACAACAACAACATATTTTGAGCAATGGGGCCACAACCAAATCAAACACTCAGTATCAAAGCTCAAAATTAGGAAATGTTGCGAAGTATAGACTTATCTCTAATAAATTGTATTGCACTTTTTCTAATATGTTCAGTGTTTTGAATCAACTATACATCAGAGGATGAAAAATATTTTTTTTACTTGTATTTCTTAATGGTGTTTTTATTAAAAGTCTAAGTTAATTTTATGTTTGTTGTAGACAAATAGTTTTCTTTGTATTCTTTATCAGTGATGATTATTGATTACTTAGATTTTTAATATCCATATATTAAACTAATGGCAGTTACTTTTAAAAATAGATGTTCAGCTCTGACGGTGTAAAACAAATAAAGTGGTGTTTTATAAATGTTTATGAACGTGCGTTGTACTATGTCACAGCAAAACATCTTATGACTATTTTCAAGCTAATGTTTGACATAAAAAAATTAAGAGCGAATTATAATTATATAACTGACCAATAATAACTTCGAAGTCAATATTCCAAAGTCAATCTTTGTTTTTATCTTCCAATACATGATACATAACATTATTTTAAAATAGTGCTTAAGGTGTTTTGGAGAGAAGTATCCTATCCTATTCGCATCCTGTATCTCAATTACATATTTGATCTAGAAGATGCAAAAACTTTTATTAGTCAAATTTGATAAATTAATTTAATAAAAGGGTTAAATGACGGTGTTAAAAGAGGGAGTGTGTTAATGGTTTTCAGTTTCATGTTCAACCATTATATTTATATTCACATGTTAAAACAAAAATGTGATATAAATATTGTGGTTAAACATGTTATTTAAACTGATAAACCATTACACACTCCTTTGGCGATATGAAAAATACCAGTATGTGTTGGTATAATAGGTATCTGCAGTACCGATCGTGCTCTAATGCTGGCATAACGGATACCTGTAATACCGATCAGGCCGTGTAACAAGGGATGTAGTTCCGCATTCTGCCGCTATGTGTAACGAGATGTAGTTCAGATGTTTTGCCGTCAAGTGTCTCGACGTCGCGTGTCGAAGGTAATGCATTGAGTTGGGGGGGGGGGGGGGGGGTCCGCGTCGCGGACTGGTGTTCACAATTCCCGACTTGAATCGCTGGTTCTTGTTGATTAGGAAACTGAAAATGAAAGGATGCCTGCCTTCTCGGTTTTTGGAGTAGAAGAAATCAACATATCCTAACTATATGCGGATGACATCTTCGCAATTTGATGATGTCCTGTATATCATTGGCCCTCAAATACAAAAACATCCAATGCGGGGCATCCAGCAGAGCGTCTAAACGTAACTTTGAGGTTAAGTTTCACTAATAGTTGGTATCTCTCTTTAAGAACTTATTTCTCTCTCTTTACTATTTTCGTATTGTAACCACACAATGTCCATTAGGCCTACAGTTTTAGAAACAAGTCCTGTAATCTGGGATAAATTAAAAGCACCCCATTAAATGGAAAATCTTTGAGGGCAATTTCACGAAGGTGGAAGAAGGATACCTATTGGAAAAAAAAGTAAATTTTCCGAAATTCATGGGAGCCATAGATGGAAAGCATTGTGTATTTCACGTAAACAAACCGTAATATAAAAGGTGAACCGTAAACAATGTCATTAATTTCAGAGGGTTATTCTTTGAGATATTTTAAACAAAAAAATTAATATAATTTTTGTTTTCCTTTTGCTTCCTTTTCGAGATAAAAACTGTTTTATATGAAACATTTCTTACCGTCTTTTGGAAAAACCATTGATTTAATTCCCAATATGTTCAGTCAATTTAAGAGAGCACTGTATTATGATAATAAATACGCAGAAATTTGATGTAACAAATGTAACGTTTTAAAATGCCTTTTCAGAACGAAAATTTACAATTGTTCAGATAAAATTTCTGCATATTTGAACGACAAAAACTATTTTTTGTATCATAATACACTGCTCTCTTAAATTGACTAAGCATATTGGGAATTAAGTTAATTCAGTGGCTTTCCCAAAATACGCCATGAAATATTTCACATAAAATAATTTTTTTTTCTCGAATATGAAGCAAAAACGAGCAAAATTATATTAACCTTGTTTGTTTGAAATATCCCAAAGAATAACCCCTTGAAATTAATGACATTACCCACGACTCACTCTGTATCATTCAGGGTATCCTTTAACCAATTCTATCAACATCTCATCTGAAAAAGTATTCAATTTTTTTTGCAGACGACGCTATAATAAACAAAACACATACGCATTCCGGTAACGTCGCGCGGTAAAAGTTAACTCAATTTTAACTTTTGTCGCGTCGCGATCTGCGTCGTGACGTCATGGAACTCGGATTTCCTATTGGTCCATAATTTATATAATGTCGCATCGCTGTGTCGTGTCGCGTATGTCGCGTCATTGTAAACGATGCATAAGTTTTCTTGTGGCTGCACAAGTTTACATATGTTTATATAAAGACCGGGTAAGAAACACCCCGCGCGTGTGGTTAAGAAACAGTAGTAGCGAATAATTTTGACAGTGTTCCATTTGTATTTTACATTTCAAAATGGACTTAGAGTCTAGACAAAGTCGTCAAATAGTAGGCTGGCTGGATGAAGAAGACGAACAAGAAATTATTCAAGGTGAATCAGAAGATGAAGATGATCATATTCCGGAAAGTGAACATAATACCGATACAGAACAGGAACAGGAACAGGAAGCAGATGGTAGTGATGACGACTGTGACGACAACGCTCCACTATCTCAGTTTACTACTTACAAAGGTAAAGACGGGACTTCTTGGAGGAAGAGTGTACCACCTCGAAATGTTAGGACCAGAGCGTGCAATATAGTTACTCACCTTCTGGGCTGTAAGGGACAAGCTCGCCAAGCAAAGTTACCACTAGAAACCTGGTCGTGTCTAATAGATGATAACATCATAGATGATATTGTCAAGTACACAAATATTTACATCAGATCTATCTAGAACAACTTCGTTCGCGAACATGATCCTTCGATAACTGATCAGACTAAGATAAAAGCACTTTTTGTTCTGTTATATTTTGCTGGTGCACTGAAGTCAGCTAAACTTAACGCTAAAGATTTGTGGACAACTGATGGAACAGGAATTCCTTTGTTTCCAGCAACAATGGGAATAAACAAATTCTTCTTTCTTTTGCGGTGCCTTCGTTTCGACGACATTATTACAAGAGAAATTAGAAAAGCGACTGCTAGACTTGCTCCAATGAGAAGTGTTTTTGACTCTATCATAAAGAACTTCCAGAAAAGTTATACAGTTGCTGAATATTGCACCATCGATGAAAATTTGGAGCCCTTCGGAGGACACTGCTTATTCAGACAGTATATCAAAAGCAAACCAGCCAAATATGGCATAAAAATATTTGGACTAGCTGATTCCCGCACTTTCTATGTGTTGAACTTGGAAATATACTGTGATATGCAACCAGAAGGCCAATACTGTCAATCAAATTCTCCATCTGATGTGGTCAAACGGCTGATTACTCCAATTAGTGGAACTGGGAGAAATGTTACGTTTGATAACTGGTTTATGAGTGTGCCACTTGCCAAAGAACTTCTCAGTGATCACATTTAACATGTGTTGGAAATGTAAGACTAAATAAACGTGAAATTCTTCCTGAATTTGTGCAGAAAAGGCGTGAACAATTTGCAGTATTTTTGGATTCCAGGATAGACTGACTCTCACTTCCTATGTTCCAAAAGCAGGAAAAGTTGTTCTAGTAGCTTCCACTATGCATTATGATGATGCAATTGATCCAGACACCAGAGAGGAAAAGAAACCGGAAATAATAACGTTTTACAATGCTACTAAAGGAGGAATTGATGTATTGGATGAACTATGCGGTACATACAGCATGTCCAGGAAATCCCGACGTTGGCCACTTACCGTGTTTTTTGATCTTCTCAACATCACAGCAATTAATTCTTCAGTTATTTATAAAACTAACAATGGTACTTCACAAGGACCAATCATCCGCCTATCATTTCTGAAGGAACTGGCTCTTGGATTGGTGAAAAATCATTCGGCTCATCGGTTGACATTGAAGAATTTTCCTTTGGAAATCAGATCCACTATTCGAAGAATGAATGGTGTGGAGGAACTAACCCAACCAACACAGAAACGAATGAAGATGTCCTCAAGTCGATGTGAGCTGTGTCCTAGGAAGAAGGATCGAAAAACTAATACTTCATGCCATAGATCCAACAAGATGATTTGTAAAGAACATTCGGTGCCTTTTTGTGAGGAGTGTGCTTATACCGGAAGTGGTGATAGTGAATGAATGGACGAGTGACGCCCATAAATACTTTCTCTTTCATTTTTACATTTGTGTTTGCACTGAAATAAAAAACATAATATTGTGGTGCTTTTAATGGAAGACTTTCACTCAAAGTTAGTATTCATATGATTAGTTGTTAAATTAAAAAGAAGTGTTCAAATTACTTTAAAATATTCCTAACAATTATAAAATTATAGCATTTCAGTATTAATTATATTTTGTTGTTAGTAACACTTTATTTATTTTGGGGTAAAAAATACCCAACGCGTGTGCTACCGCTATAAAATAATGTGCATGTGCTGGCGGGTTAACCGGCACATAGATTGAAAAATGTTCAGATGTAGAAAGTCTATGGTAATCAACACAAGATAATCATTTTCTAATTCCAAAATGTCGCTATAGAGGATCCTGGTTAAATTTTTTCTGTCAGAATATATTTAAATCTGCTATCCCACAAGAATTAATATATTTCGCTAGTGCTCTGAATTGTCACTCTAAATAATTCAAGGGTTCTTTCTTAGCCAAACGTGTTCTTTGTAGTGTCAATTACGTGTAATGTATTTTCTAAAATCGTGTACCTGTAATGCTAGAATCCTTTATACAGGGCAGACGAGGGAGTCTTTGAGTTCAGCGTATCTGCAAGGTCGTTCATTCACCTTTGAATTCTTTTGTATTTTCACTTTCCTCGAACCCATCACAGTTTATGACTGTAAAAAATGTATCAATTTTGAAAAACCCACACTAAAAAGCTGAAATGTTGGTCTGGATTTCATTCACTGGAAGGAATTACGGTCAATGTAACTAGACATAATTTTGGGCATTCAGGTGTGGAGTAATGGCATATAAATGCATACAAGCACATGATTAGCTAAGGCATTCTTCTGATTTTCGGGTGTCACATCCAATTATTTTTTACTCGGATATTTAAAGATGCTGAATCAACTACTGTGTTATTTAGCATCAATGGAATTGGTCATAGTCAGATGGTATTTGGTAAGGGTACATTGTTATGAGAAAGGATTGATGTCCTCTTCGTTGGATTTTTTCTCTTTTCTTTTTTTTAAGATATCGAGGCAAGTTTGGGAAAATATGCATTATGACATACAGTTTTGGTCGTCAGTTCTTGCGTGGAAGTCCCACCTCGGCAATAATAAATTTATCGGCTCTTACAATCAAAAGTCGCCCTCGGTAGTGCAGTTGGTATAGCGCTGGCCTTCTATTCTCGAGGTTGCGAGTTCGATCCCGACCTAGATTGATGGCTTTTAAGTGTGTTTAAATGCGACAGGCTCATGTCAGTAGATTTACTGGCATGTAAAAAAAACTCCTGTGGGACAAAATTCCGACACACCGGCGAAGCTGATATAACCTCTGCAGTTGCGAGTGTCGTTAAATAAATCTTAATTTTAAAAAATCACAATCAAAACCACAGAAAAATGGATATCACAGATATAAGAATGAGCATATAGTTTTCTGTGTTCGTGGAATTGCTCTACACCACTTCTGAAAAATAGTCTAGACTTTGGGTGATATAAAAGAAACGTCTCTTCCATACAGATTACACAGTATAATTGGATTTACATCAAGAACAAAACAATTAGGCTTATTACTACTCGCTCACATAAACAACACAATAAAAATCACCCGAACACCACAAGAAATATCTTCTTAATTACATAGCAGAACGAGTTCTACCTGCTCTGTCCATAGTATTAAGAGGAAAACTGCAATCTTAGAATGATCACCACGCAAATGTTTCGCTCAGTTGCCGTGGTGACACTAGAGGGTTTAAAAGTCCCATTAGACCCTTGCTGAGTTACCACTTCCTATTCTAAACGCTCTGGTAATAGTAGTAGCAGTAGTAGTAGTAGTAGTAGTAGTAGTAGTAGTAGTAGTAGTAGTAGTAGTGGTAGTAGCAGTAGCAGTAGTAGTAGCACAAAATAAAATAAATTTTTACTCAAATATTTAAAACAGATTTTCAAAATGCAGAATAACTACACCCTAAACAATTAGCTGATAGATTGCAGCATATGAAAGTTACCAGATCCACCAAATTAATGTTTCTTGATATTGAGAATCTTTACACTAATATCGCTTTGGATGAAACTACAGTTAATAAAAGATAGATTATGTTAACTTAATACAGACGAAAATCTTATTTGTCAATTGATTAATTTACTGTCTGTGCTAAACAAAATTATTTTTCTTTTGATAAACAAGATTTTTCAACAATCTGATGGAGTAGCCATGAGTGATTCACTCTCAAGTCTTTTAGCAGAGATTTTTTGCAACATCTTGAACAACAGTACGTACCTAAATTCATGTCTCAGTTTAATCTTAAATTATACAATAGATACGTTGATGATACTATCATAGTTTTAGAAGGAAATACAGATACATCTAAAGATTCACTTCAATCGTTTAACAGTATGCATAATAAATTGAAGTTCACAATTGAATCTGAAACTCAGGAATCAATCAATTTTTTGGATCTGAAACTTGTCAAAAAAGCTGGTCAATTCATTTTTGATATTCACCGAAAAAACCACAACTACCACTTATAGTATACATAGTTCCTCTAATCACTCACAATCTCATAAGACATGAGCAGTTTTAATACCAGTAAACTTTAGTAGTCTTTACGAAACGGCCGAAATTAACAGAGGTCGGTGCACTTAGCCACAAGTAAGGTAATAAAGGAACATTTCAAAGCATCATGCCATTTGGAGGATTTAATCATGCTTGATGTAGAAATTGTAATTAAAGAGAAGAAAAAAAAAACCTATAAACTGGAATTGAAATAACAGTTGAAATGATGAAATCAACAAGAACAATTTCAAAATATTAATGGTTATATAATATACTATATATATTTTCTCTCCATATTGTTCTCTGAATTGCTTCTGATATTGGTACGGGTAATGTTTCGTTCATTTTGGAACATACCTTAGTGTCTACTTTGTGATTTTTCAATTCCTTCTTCTTCCCAATATCCAAGCATCCTGTTCTAGTTCCCAAACAGATGGGCGTTTTGTGACATCAGGTTATAACATCTTTCTGTGTGGCAGATACAAAATTTGTAAGATCATTTACACTTCTCTGCTACAATGGGATGTCTCAGAACAGGTTTAATGGAAGAATGATTAAGTGAATGAATAAATAAGTAAATTAATTAATGGCTAAGTGAATAAATAAATAAATTAGTGAATAAATAAGTAGGTAAATAAATCAATTTCAACAGACCATGTGGTAGATATTTTAGCAGATATAAGATAATGTAAGATCTTTCGTAATGCGTCCGAATCTAATGGTTGCAATCCATATCACGGGAAGAATAGGGTGTAACCCTATGATAAAAGTTTTAAACATTTCTACAATTATGTCACAAACCTATCCATAAAATCTATCTGCATTCAGACCTTTGAATTCCGACAGATGGCACCACACAGCAGAATCATGATATCTCCTGTACAAAATTGCGACTTAAAAATCATTTCCAATATAAAATTAGTAATGCACAGTAAGTCCACTAGAATCTGCAATGCTTGCCTTCAGGCCCCTCCACCATAAAAAAATTAAATGCAACTCTCATTCAAGTCCATGCAATTAAAAAAAAAGAACCATGGTCCAAAAGATGAAAATTTGAGATATTAAACATGTGGTGAGCGTATTGTAGTGGCCATCTACCGAATTGACGCAACACCTAAAGTTTTATATATGCTATAGCGTTGTTAATGTGTATTGTAGAATTTTAATGTGATTTTACCCTATCTGACAAAAATGCTTTACATCAGTATGTCCCTTATTAGTCCACTTTTCTGCATTTCTTTCCGTCCTGTTGAACGATATTAATATTTTTAGTAACAATGGTTATTAAAGGAGAAAAATTCGCTCCAGTGTCGGGATCGAACCCGGGTCCTTGGTTCTACGTACCAACCGCTTAGTACGTAGAGCCAAGGACCCGGGTTCGGACCTGACACTGCACAGTGTGTAATTTCAAGCATCTAGCCGGCCAAAAATCAATTTTCACACCCTATCTTTAATGCTAAATTCTTATATAGACGTGTTTATAACACACCAAAGTATACTATCCAAGTGTAGACAGATGCTTACATCTGTTAGGGGGCCCACACAATAGAGCGAAAGTTGCATGTCTCTGATAAGATCATTTACGCTGCACAGGTGGGCGCGAAGTATGTGTTTGGATGGTGCAAAGTGGTAAAGTTAATACAGTATTTTTTCTAATACAGAGTGTGGATATATTATAAGAAGGTATGTACTTACATATAAGCTAATTTTCGTGACAAAAATTAATATCTTATTGTCTAGAATAAGTGTCTGGATAAACATGTGCAAAGAGTTTGAGTTTTACCTTATTATATATTTCGAGTTGACTTTCTATCACCTCGATAAAATTTTGTAGAGATATTCATTATACTTTTCTGAATACGATGTCGTGATTTTTTCTGCAAACAGGTGCAGACAGAGTAGCTATTAATTATTTTCAGACACCATGCGCTCCGTAATCCGGAGAGCTGTTTTCCAGATGTGGAACAAGAGCGAGAGAAAAGTGAAATTCTCAAATATAATTGAACATTTTTGTCTCAAAGATTACTCTGAAGACATTTTACAGTCAATAAAAAAATTAATTAAATTTCTATGCTCGAAAATTCGATTACGGTGGGGAAAAAACAGCAGAAATGTGATAAATGTCTCAAAATATAATGCACTATGTTTCAACCAAGATGCAAAGTCTGAAAATAAAATATATAATACTTTGCCATCTACTACAAAACAATTCCAATTTGATTCTGCCAGCACAAGCATTCGAGACATCCACGTAAACTTTTCGGAGACTTAGCGAAAGATCAAAACGGAAAAAAAGCTAGTCCACATTTTAAAGAAAGATCGCCAGAAGAAAAGCTTTCTGTTGCCCATACGAATTTCAGAACTTCTAGAAAAAGAGATGCGGCCAATATTGTAGGAGAGCTTCATTTGCATTACTTCAATGTGCGACAAAATGGAAAAAAAAAAAAAAATTGTAAAAATTGATTTTGCAGGAACGACCAACAATTGTCACCTAATAAGGATCTCGCTTTAATTACTGATCTACAGTTGACCTCAAATAAATATAAAGAATTAAGGGAAATACAAAATCTTGTAACAGTTAATTTAGATCCATCATTTTACTTATTGCGAAACATTGAAGATAGGATAGGTTCAGGCATGTTGACATGACATGTGGACATGATAAAACAAAGCAGTCGCAATAAAAACGATGCAAATACCGCAAGAATATTTTTCAGGGAGGTTTCCACTTTCGCATATATTACGGGAATAGATGGAAATCTAATAAGTCGTTTACACATAATATATCAGAAACCTTTTTCATATGGTTTTGCAATACTGATGAACGGGCACTTGACATGTATGCAAGGGAGACAAGGGAATTATATTTATGCTTGCACAAATAGTATTATATGCCTACAACCCTTCACAAACTCTTGGCTCATGGACAGAAGGTCACAGGACACTATCCCCACCTAGCCTAGAACTCACGAGCCGCCACTGGGAAGGTTGGATAGGAACTTCAAATTTTGTACACTGAAAGATCGCATTTATAACAAATTTTCTGCGAAAAAAATTTGAAATCGATCTATAAGACAGTAAATAGTGTTTGGAACATTAGTGGTAGTTTGGAAGTCCTGATGCTGTCGCTTGGAAGAAGGCAAGCTCTGTATAGTACCTGTGTCACCAGGCAATGACGAGTAAGTACGGAATCTGACATCGAACATAACAGTGTACTGTAACTATATAACTATAGGTTTAAATTGAGAGAAATTTAATGCCATACTAGTCTAATTGTTCGCGTGATGGAATCTTTTACCATATACATGAGCAATTACTACTGTAACTTGAATTAAATGATGTTAATCAGTTAAAGAAAATCTCAAGTTACCCTTGGAAATACTGCTTGCTTATTAGCTACTTTTTTTTGAGTTCATAGAGAGAGGGTTACATCAATGCATAATTCCTGACATAAAGACAAGTTATCAATAATTTGCCTAGTTAGTAAATTAATAGAAAATTTACGTTGTACGATACTTGAAATAATTTTGAGGTTTATAGGTAAAGTATTGAAAAATTATATTAGATCCTTAAAAAAAGTGTTTTTTCTTATTTACTGTATATAATTGAGGCGGTAGCTGGAAAATGGACCCATAGTTCTATAGGCCCTTTTTTGGCAGAATGTTCAATTCGATTCTCCCTTTTAAAATCTAGTTGCTTACTTAGTTTCGTTACAACATCTTATAAACAGAGGGCAGGATGTGCACTTAAGTGTAAACTGAACTCTGAAGATAAACTTTGAAGTGAGTGTGAATCCATTCCAGATTAATATTTTTTATTTTCATGTATTCGGTACAATTTGTGATGTAACTATGGGATATATGTAAGAAATATAATTTTGCTAAAATTATTATGAACTTGTAAACCTCTGTAATGCGTGCTGTTCAATGCTGATGTTTAATTTCGGTTAAAATATAATCATATTCAAAGTATTTTGATAAAATAAACTTGTTTTCTGGAAAAAGGGCATTAAAATGTTCTAATAAAATACATATATTTATAGCACTATTGAAGTCGGAATACATTATTTAACAAAAACTTATAGACAAATATGATTGTAACAGTATGCAATTGTTATTTTGATAAAGTTCATTCAAATCGTAATTACATAAAAATAAATCTTTGGACAAGAAAATTGTTTGATTAAACATTTGTCATTACTTCTAGTTTTATACATTGAACACATTGCACCTAGAATTGGTTTCTTCATCTTCTGCATAGTTTGCAGTGATTTTTAGTCAGTAATATAGTTATATAATCAACCAACAAATATACATCTGTCAGTATTTTTAGATAATTGAATTATATATTTTTCTTTTTCCTCTTCTAGAAAACCTGGAGATGTTAGAGAGGGGAGAAATGAAGCGAGAATTTTCAGGACTTTCTGGCATGAGTGGTGGTTGTGGAACGAGTTTATCAGGCGGTGAAGAAAGTGATGATGAATTGGGAGGAAGTGCACCACCAACTCCTCTAACCCCTTTATCTGCTTCTCAGCACAATTTACCTGAATTCATAGATATTAATCAATTTGGAGGGGGAGGCGGTGCAGACTCATTTGATGAATCGAGCCTTACAGGTTTTGATATTGAGGTAAGTGTGATTATTGCACGAGTTCATACACATATTTCACATGAACACAACCCAGTTAGTGCGACAGTACGTATGTTGTTATTATTATTATTATTATTATTATTATTATTATTATTATTATTATTATTATTATTAATTTATTTATTTATTTAATTCTGGATAGACTGAACAGTGCTGCATAAGAAAATGTCATGGTAAAATAAAAACATAAATATTAGTGTTAAAAAGGTAACTTACAAATAGGCAATAAGATACATAAGTTACATACAAAGAAATATCATATAAAATTATACACAAAAAAATCACATTTTATAATATTATACAGGGTGATTTACGAGGATTCACCATCACTTACGGAACTTACTTCTGAAGACATTTTGAGGAAAAAATGTCATATAAACATGAGTCCTGTTCTCAATATTTACAGAGTTACGCTTTGTTATTGGAACGCATTGCTGTGAACAATGTGTGACCTTTGCCAGTGTGCAGCCAGCGCGAGCACGTGACTGTGTCGTGTCTGCAGCTGTATCACTGACAGATTTTGTGCCCAATCAGTCAGATTGCCTTTGGTTGCAAATGTTGTGTTACAATGCAGCATACGTTTTCTGCAGAGGAATACACCGATATGGTGCTTATTTTTGGAGTGTGTGAAGGTAATTCTAATGCTACTTCAGCTGAATATCACAGATGGTACCCTAACTGCAGGATTCCTAATCCTAGAACAATTATAAGGACTTTCAGCACTTTATGGGAAACAGGTTCACTTCCGAGTATTATAATCCACAGCAAGCGTAATGTTTAACGTCACGTAGTTGAAGAGGAGAATATTCTCGACGCTGTCCAGCACAGTCCACGTGCAAGAGCACAGCGTCTAACAAGACGACTTGGAGTTATACAATGGATGGTGTGGAAGACACTTATTGCAAACAGATTGTATCCTTACCACCTCCAACAAGTACATTATATACAACCAGGAGATCCTGCCCATCGATTGGAGTTCTGCAACTGATTGAATGAAAATAGTTTTACCGCTACATTTTGTTTAGTGACAAGGCACAGTTCTCGCAGGACGGCACAAATAATATACGTAAATGTTTGGGCAGAAATTAATCCCCATCCTGCAATAGGGAACAAGTTTTCAACACCGTTTCAGCATCAATGTGTGGTGTGGTGTTCTTCACGATCAGCTGATCGGGCTGATCATTTTTACCAGGACTACTGACTGGTGCGGTTTATCTGCATTTCTTACAAAAAAGAACTGGCGCAGTTACTTGAGTCTGTGTTCCTTTGGTGGTGAGACAACATATGATATTCCAGCATGACGGAGCATCTCCTCACTTCAACTGTGCAGTGGTGGAACACTTAAATGTACATTTCTCTGAGAGATGGGTGTGACGAGGTGGTTTTCATCCCTGGTCTCCTAGATCGCCAAATCTGTCACCGTTGGACTATTGCGTGTGGGGATGGATGAAGGATCTTGTCTACCATACGAAATCACAAACTTGGTGCGCATCATGCATGCCGCTATGGAAATCAAAGATAGCTGTATGCAGTTATGTAGAGCAATAAGTGCAGTTCACAAGAGTGCAGCCAAGTGTATTGAAGCGGATGGTGGAATTTTTTAAAAAGTGTTGGAAACTTTCTAAGACTGTGAATTAGAATGCAAAATTGAACTGAAAGGGAATCAAGCCTGTGAAAATGGTGTGATTTGTAATAATTGTTATGATTATTGCATAAGAATAATGTAATTTTGTAGTTAAAAATTGAAAAAAAATATCTGTACGAAGGAATTAAGGAGTTCTCAACACATTTTTAGCTTCAGAATACATGTCAAAGAAATGATGCATCTGAATGATTCATTCTCTATTTGTAATATTCTTTTACCTTTTAAACAAAAGAAAAATGTATTTTACAAGCAACTTCATATCAATGTAACTCTGAAAATATTAGGAGCCATGTTTGTATAACATTTTTTGCTCAAAATGTCTTAAAAAATAAGCTCTGTAAGTGACGGTAAATCCTCATATGCAATTCTCCTTAAAAGATACACAGCTACATAGAGTTAAAATACTCTCCAATATTATTTAGTGACAAGTCTGTTAATTTATTCTTAATATCTTTCTTAAAAAACCTCAAGCTTAAATGTCTAATATTATCTGATAAACATTATATAATTTTTTTTACAAATTTCTACAAAGCTGCTATTAGTTGTAGTGTGGTTAGATTGTCCTTTTCTTAAATCATTTTTATGCCTAGTTGAATAGTTATGCACTGAGCTATTTGTAATGAAATCATTAATATTTTGTTTGTACATACATTAAACAACTTAAAATATACAAAAATGTACAGTTAAAATTTCAAGTCTCCGAAATAAAGGTTTACAATGTGTACAGTTTTAACATTACAAATTTTTCTTACTGCCCTCTTTTGCAGTTTTAATAATTTTTTTATTTTAGGACCATTACCCCAAACTTATTCGTTGGCAATGTATATAAGCATAGTATACAGATTTTAGCACTTCAACACTAACACTTGTTTTTAATTTCCTTAACATAAAAATGCGTTTGTGGAGGATTTAAGACGCCCCTGCCATCTGTGACCACTCTATTGAACCATGTTATACTGTAACTTTCTATTTCGGCTATTCAATTGTTTGTTGTAGCAACGTCGGCCTTTTAGATTGTTGTAACTTTTGATTTCATTAAAGCAGTCTTTCAGTGAATACGACGACTTGTCTTCTCTCTTTGCATTCCCCACATAATTTTGGTGCCGAAACCCGGGAGAGATATTCGTAATTACTATTTGCATCTGACACTAGAAGCAATTTTGTGTACACTTCACACTTGAAGACTCCGAGAGAAGCACGCTGAAACTAGTGAGAAGTCACTCTTGCTGTAACAAGACTAGGAGGTGGATGTGGCCACTCACTGACGCTATTACTGCAAGATAAGTTTTGTTGTGATATTATATCAGGGGCGGTTATTCAGGCGAAGTAGGTGAAGTGACACGTGTAAAACACAATTTTGTCTCTTATTAATAATTAATTCTAGTTATTACCGGTACCGTATTTATAAAATAAATTTTTTTTTTTCAGTCGTTATGAATAGTGTTTAGGTGTATAAATAGCACCTGTAACCGTCCGCTGAATAGAATAATGCCAATACTGTTACGAGCGCCGAGCAGTGTCTATTGAAACTTACAATACAGTAGAGGCACAGTATAAAGAAGATACAGTAGAGACAACTCTTGTCGGCACCTTTGATGTTGTTGGTACTAAAATCAAACTTAGGGAGGTGTAGTTCTCAATGAATCCAACCATGTCGCTAGTATCGGCAGCGCTAACAGCTGATTTTAGCGATCAGCTGTTCAGGCATGCTAAACTTTCAGATGAAACTTTGTATTAACTGTTGTAATTATCCCTTTGTTCTGTAGTGATATTTGTGTCTTATTATGTAGGTCTAATGAAAATTCACTTTTTCTTTTCAAAATACATATAAAATTGCAGTGTTTATGATTGAAGTAAAACATAGACTACTATTAGCGAAGTGCTTACCGTTTTATTCTGTTTCTTCATATCCATTGCATTTCTTTCCATATAATGTTATTAGCTAGTCAACAAAATTTTATTATATCCATTGTTGACGTAACTTCATCGAAACGAATGTCATGATCTATGTAGCTAATGATTGAATATTACGTTACCAACATAAGCATCTACCAGTGACTTTAAAATTAGCGTCAATTAGTAAATATTTTAATGATGTTTATATACGGAAGTAATTATTATTATGATTATGTTGCCATTCCTTTGCCTCATGTCTTTCATATTGTTAAAAGATGAGTAATAAATCTTCTCAGTTAATATTAAATTATGCCAGCCTGTCGTAGATGGAGAACCATCTGGTGGAGGTTCCAGACAATACACCTGGTTTCGTGACATGCGCACTCAGAATTTGTTCCCACGAAATGGGCTAGTTGACCTTACTGTATCTTCTTTATACTGTGGTAGAGGTGAAATTATTTGGGCTCCCATTCTCATACAGTACTTGGTTTCCATGGTAACATGACGTCACGCTCTAAAGAAAGATTGTCTGAGTGAAGTGCGTTTCTGAGTCTTTCAGTTACGGCGGTCAGCTGTCAGACTTGTAGGTGGAGTAACCAGTTTGCAGATCTGATGGTACTAATAATGGAGAAGGGTTGAAGTTGGTCTCCAAGGCCGTCGGCTATTGTTTAAGGGCTGTGAAATTTTACAGTATGTACTACCTGACTCGAGAATAGTATCCTCATTCCTTGTGTCCAAGCAGCCACTCCTGCAGCGGTAAATTAGCTGGCTCTATATTATTTTTTCAGGAATACACCCCACATACATTAGCAAAGTTTAAAAGTTGTTTTCCGTGGCGTGTATTATTTCTTCTTATGAGCTCATGACCTTGCCAATTTTGTTCCTGCTCTTATTTTGAAAGTTTAACGCTCTCGTAAATGTACACATGTAGTTTAATAGTGTGTACGTATATATTAACTTATTATTTAATTATTTGGAGTATATTAGTGATAAGTGTCTATAGTGTATTAATCCTACATCGTAATGTATATTATATGTTTAATCATTACAGTGCTATTATAGAAATACTTGGGTACCAGTACATAGAAAATGTTGAAAAATGAGTGCGAAATATGCATCCTGAAAATGATACAGTATGTAATTTATTAGAAATGCCGTTTTGTAGACTTAAATATGAGAATAAAAAAATGTTTTAAATTCTGGACGACCTACAGTGTTTTTGTTCTTTGTTTTATAAAGTGTTAAGAAAATAGAGAAGTTGTATAAAATAACTTTAAAAAATTCTTCCGATGAAAAAAGCTTTTCTGTTTTATAATATTGAAAATTTCACTTGGAATTCTACATCATAGGAGAGACTTTCATAATTAGACCCATCGCATTGATTAGATATACACTATCCACTCTCAGTTAAACTCAGACATTTTATAAAGACATCATCAACAGGTTTGCTGCTTTAAAAGATAGGAGGATTGACTTGGCATGCAAGAAATTGGATGAGTGCTGAAATAAATTAATTTTCCTGTTTGCATGTGTTCTAGAACTATTAAAATTGCACGTAGTTTACGAATAGTAGGCCTACTCATTATATTGGTAAAACTGTTCATGGATTTATGTATGTGAACAGCACTTCACCTTTTTTTTTTTTTTTTACGGCGAGCCGCTACTGTATTATATGCACATATTAACTAGTCAGAGATCAAATTAGTGAATCGACAGAACAGTTTCAGTTGTGAATATAACTTCAGTAGAAAGACTGCTGTTAAATTTATTACTGCTTACTGTATCTTGTTGCTGTGAAGTGATTGTAGTGTCTTTATAGATAGCATATAATACTACCACCAGAGACACAGTCGATTAAGGGGCTCAGTTTGTCACACACGTTTATATATACATTTATATTAGTCTTCGGAAAAGTAATGCCTGATTCTGACAAAGAAGCGACACTACACCACTTGAAACGGAAATGCACGAGAGAAAGGAAGAATGCTACGCGTTTCATTACGGAAATAGATGCATTTACTGATGACACCAGCCTAGATGACCTTGACTATTTCCGTGACCGGCTTCAGGAAACCCTGAGTAAATTGGGCACACTTGACGACGCCATCCACGATCTCCTTTTAGACAGCGAGTACGATAATGACGTGGAGAAGTGTGAAGAGTACATGGATTCCGCTAAACGCGCGATACAGAAAGCGTCGCGAAGGATTGGGGATAGATTATCAACCTCGATGACGAACACAAGTATCTCTGATAAGCAGGCAGTCGCAACTGCACCAACACAAGCTTCGATCACACACTCGGTCCGTCTACCACCGATCAAGCTCCAACCATTCTCCGGAGACGTTGAGACCTGAGCACGATTTTGGGAGCAGTTCGAATCATCTATAGATAAGGACCCCTCCCTCTCTACAATAAACAAACACATATTTCTCCGTGGCTATTTGGAGGATGAGCTGAAGCAATTTGTTGATGGAATTCCTGTGATTGCAGAAACGTATGAGGAGACGAAGAAAATACTACGGACGCGCTACGGCGACAAGAACAGGATAATTCAAGCACACTTAGATTATCTGGAGGATGTAAAACCCATACGAATTGCCACTCCTGAAGCACTGAACACTACGTACATAGAATGTCACCGGCGGGTGCAAGCCATTCGAGCACTCAGAGAAGATGTCAATGGATATGGAAGGATCCTTGCGCCAAAAATACTGCGAGCGTTCCCGGACGACATCTGTCGCCGGTGGATAATTCACGTGAAGAGAGAAAACTTATCAGAGGGAGATATTCTCAAGCTAATGGAGTTTTTGGGCGAGGAAGTAGACGGCGCCCTGACTACTCAGAGGATCCGTGGTGACGCCTTCTCTTCTGCCAGCATCCCTACAACAGCAACATTGCGAGTCGACACCAAGACAGGATCGAGATCGCGAAAGAGCAGGTCGACACCTGACTCCTTTTGTGTGTTCTGTGAGTCCCGTGGTCATTGGGCTCAAGATTGTAAGGTAGTCCCAGATGCCAGTGAGCGAGTGAAGAGACTGAAGAATGCTAACCACTGTTTTCTTTGCCTGAATCGCGGTCACTCTGCCAGAGACTGCAGCAGAAAGGGCAAAGCATTGTGCACTCACTGCAAGATGTCACACCACAGGTCTATCTGCAGCAACCCCAGATCTACCGAGCCAACAACTCACCCGACAAAATTTACATCCGTAAATAGGATAAATGCTGAAGCAACAGATTTCACATACCTGCAGACAGCACGCGTATGGGTCACGGGACCCACTGGTCTAACTGAACTTACGTGCTGCGTGTTGGACGGTGGAAGTCAGTCTAGCTTTGTCACCAAATCCATAGTGGATGAGCTGAAGCTAGAGGTTGTCGACTATCGAGACTTAGCCATTGCATCCTTTGAGACACCTTCTACATCAACTCCACGCAGACTCGTGAGATTTTCGATGAAGAGCATCTGGACCAACTCTACTGCGTGTGTCACTGGATTTGAAAGCACCCATGTCTTTTCTCCACAGCCAGCAGTACCTCACGATGTAAAAATGCTAGCGCATACTAGAAAACTGCAGCTACCTGATCCCAAGGATCACACCAACGATATGAACCTCCCAATCGAGATCTTTATTGGAGGTGATCACTACTGGAAGGTGGTGAAAGACAGCTCACCCATCCGTATTTCACCAACAGTAGTACTTATCCCTTCCAAGTTTGGTTGGATACTAAGTGGGAATCGAACAGGCATCACCGTGGGCTCAATATTTGTGAATTACATCCACTCAGAACATGCCCCCTCTTATCCGGATGACATCCTCAGAAAATTCTGGGATCTGGAGACCCTGGGGATAAGAGAAAATCAAGATCGACAACGCAGTTCCAAGGACTCAGCAATACTTCATGCCTTCGAGGACTCCTACCTCATCGAGGACCAATGGCGGGTAGTTTCCCTTCCCAGGAAGGAGGGAATTATTCTGCCCACCAATCGCTATAATGCACAGAGACGGTTCCACAATTTAGAGAAGAGACTGCAAGGAAATCCGCATCTAAAATACTCAGATGATGGACTACCTTGTTAAGGGGCACGTGGAACTTGTTGCACTAGGAAGTCAACCATATGACGAGTTCTGCTTATCTCACCAATTAGTAAAGAAAGAGAAACGTGGAAAGACGAAATGGAGGATCGTCTTCAACGCATCTGCTCGTGAAGGCGATGGTCCCTCACTCAATGATTCACTAGAGATGGGACCAAACTTATTACCAGAGGTTCTTTCGATTCTTCTGAGATTCCAAACATACCGTACGGCAATAATTGGGGACATAGCGCAAGCGTTCCTGCAGCTTAAATTGGATCGGAAAGACAGAGATTTGACCAGGTTTTTCTGGTACAACATAACTCAAGATGAAGGAAAATATGAAATGACAAGTGACGTCACCATCTACCATTTTACACGTCTACCTTTTGGCCTTACCTGCAGTCCGTTTCTCCTTTCAGCAGCACTAAGAGAACTTGCTTACCTACACAAGTCCACATTTCCTAGTGACGCGAGTCTCATCGATAACAGTACTTTCATGGACGACTTTGTGGCCGGCGGGGAAAATGATAACCAAGTAATCTCCCTGTACTACGAACTCACACAACTGATGAATATATTTAGCCTATCTATGGCAAAATGGGCAATTAATTCTGAGCAGTTAAGATGTATTTGGGAAGCCGAGGGTCGTGAAATCGAGACTGACACACAGGTTCTGGGAGGAAGGTGGGACACGTCATCTGACCTTCTACATAGATCACCATGACATCACAGAAACGCTCCTGGAGGGACCCGCCAGCAAGAGGCAACTCCTGCGTGTAACGTCCAGATTCTACGACATACTTGGACTTTTGACACCTATATCCATCACCGGGAAATTGCTATTTCAGGACATATGGTGCAGAGGAATGGCATGGGACGAACTCTTGCCACACGATCTAGGAACTCGTTGGCACATGTGGATCTCTAGCCTTTCAGAGTTGTCGCAAATACGCATTCCTCGATGGATCGGCACTTCCGAACAATATATCCACCAACTTCACGTTTTTTGTGATGCTAGTGAAAGAGCCTATGGAGCAGTCATTTACGTCCGTTCCACCAAGGATGACTGCGTCTCCATCAGCCTAGCCTGTAGCAAAAATAGACTCGCACCAGTAAAGAAGGTAACACTGCCAAGATTAGAACTACTAGCTGCTCTGGTTAGAGCGCGACTGCTGAATTACTTCGGCAAGGTGACAGGCCACGACACTTCTGAGGCAACTCTATGAACCGATTCGACTGTGACATTGGGCTGGATCTGCAGCGACCCTAATCGGTGGAAGACATTCGTCTCGAACCATGTCACCGAAATACAGACTCTGACTACTCCCTCCCAATGGAGACATTGTCCTGGGGAGGAGAACCCAGTGGATCATTTATTGAGAGGGGTTCCGGCAAACCAGTTAAACACACTTGACACATGGTGGCATGGACCCACATGCTATCACAGAGCCCATGCTACTGGCCACATCAAAATTCTGCTTGCATTCCGTTACCAGAAGAAAAGTCCACTAGCCATGTCCTCAACATTGAGATATCTCCACCTCTTCTGGACCCTTCGCGATTTAGCTCATACTGGAGATTGATTCGAATCACAGCTTGGGTTCTTCGCTTCCTTCGCAATGTTAGAGGAAATGAAAAGTACACCGGAGAGTTAACAGCCACAGAACTTAGAAACTCGCGCACATATTGGATTCAAGTAGCGCAGGGGCACTGTTTTCCAGCAGAACTACAAGCACTGGAGAATAGATTACCACTATCTAAGTAATCTAAAATAGTCCGCTTTAACCCCCTTTTGGAGGACGGCCTTATACACTTGGGTGGCCACTTACAATTTGCAGACCTCTCTCGAGAGCAACGACACCTCCTACTCCTGGATGGATTGCATCCCTTTGTGCAACTACTTATTCGGGAGACGCACATTAGACTTCACCATCTAGGAGTGCGAATTGTATTGTCGGAGCTGCGTTCTGAATTTTGGATACTTCGTGCTCGACAAGCAGTTAAGAAGATACTACGCACCTGTCTTCCCTGCAAAATGGCGCATAATCACTTGGGCCAAGCTATAGAAGCCCCACTCTCAGGAGACCGCGTAACGCCACTGAAACCATTCGAAGTCACAGGAATCGATTTCGCAGGACCGCTCTACATATAGGTGGTCGGAGGGACACACAAGAAATGCTACATAGCCCTTTTCACTTGTGCTACAACACGGGCATTGCATTTGGAACTATGTTCTGATATGTCTACTGACACATTCCTACTTGCGTTTCAGAGATTTGCTGGAAGACGAGGCCTACCTCATACCATCTACACTGACAATGCCAGATCCTTTCATGCTGCCAACAAGGAATTAGCTTCTATCTGGACATTTCTCTCAGCTTCTTCAACCCATCAATATTTAGCCAAACATAACATCCACTGGAAGTTCATTGTACTTAGGGCGGCTTGGTGGGGAGGATGGTGGGAGAGAATGGTCAGCACTACCAAGAGATGTTTGCGGAAGGTTCTGGGAAAGACACAGATTAGCGAGGAAGCGTTGAATACTACCCTAGTCAACATAGAAGCCGCCATAAATTCCAGGCCCATCTCGCAGGATGTAGACAATAGTGATGCACTAACACCAGCTCATTTTCTGACAGGACAGTACTTACCACAGGACCGGAACCAAAGATGAAGAGAGACCTAACAAAGGAACTGACGATGCGTCAGAAGTTAGCCGACGACTTCTGGAAGCGTTGGACCAAGGAATATCTGTTGGAGCTCAGACGTTTCCATGAAGTTCGGCATCCACACGGCAGTTCACCATCTCTGAGAGTCAACGACATAGTTCTTCTCCAAGAAGATAACCGGCCGAGGCACATGTGGAAAAGGGCTCGTGTCGAGACTCTACAAACAGGACGAGATGGGACAGTAAGAACTGTCATACTTCGCGCCGCCGACGGAGAGAGGATGGCCAGACCTGTACAGCTGGTCGTCCCCCTAGAGATCGACCAGGGTGGGGAGGATGTGGAGGATTTAAGACGCCCCTGCCATCTATGACCACCCTATTGAACCATGTTATACTGTAACTTTCTATTTCGGCTATTCAATTGTTTGTTCTAGCAATGTCGGCCTTTTAGATTGTTGTAACTTTTGATTTCATTAAAGCAGTCTTTCAGTGATTACGACGACTCGTCTTCTCTCTTTGCATTCCCCACAGCCTTTATTGAGTTTCTTACATACTATGTCAATATGACAGTCCCATTTAAGTATAGATTGTAAAAATTTGACATTCTTTACAATTAATTCTATTGTTTAAGGAAAACTCTCTAAGTTCTGGATCTTCTCTTTATTTAAACAAAGAGAATTAGCTTGAACACCAATCTTCTATTTTTTTATTGATTACATCAAATCATTGATAATTTTAATCTATCATATCCAGTAATTGTTATAGCAAGATTGTCCACATATAAATATAACTTTATGTATTTGTCATTAATTATATAAGTAAGTCATTTACATAAATTATGAATAAAATCTGCCCCAAAATGGAGCCCTGAGGTACACTAATATCAGTAGTTGTGTATTGAGAAAAACTGTTATTAAGGGCCGTATTCCTAAACGAGATTTTGGATGAAGACTTCCCAAAGTCGACTTTCGTAGTAAAGTTTAACTTTGTTAAAAGTCCTATTCATAGACAATACTTCTGAGACTTTGACTTTGACTTCGGTAAGTCGAGATTTGACGATCTTGTTCTAATGTTGGCAATAAAAATCACTGCCTTCTAAACGAATTAAATTAATAGATAGTTGAAATAGAGTAGGCATTTCCACAATCAAAGCCATCTTTTGAGTCACAAATCAATAAAACAATTGAACATCGGTACATGTTAAGCAATTGTTAATAGTTCTTGCAGTTTTACATAAGAATAATATTATTCGAGGGCTTATTGTGAAACTAACGTAAGTACAAAAATTGACATTTTCAGGTCTTTACACCAATCGATAATAATTTGTTCTTCTACCTGGTCACAAAAAGCGTAACTCAGTTCGAACAGTCTTATATTACAGGGGCGTATTTTGCGGGCTACCGGGGCTACCGGCGGTAGCCCAAGGAAATTACAAAAGAAAAAGTTTATAATATAACATAATGTAATAATTTTGTATTATTAGTTTTACCATAGTAATTAAAATTAAAGTAATTGTTAGATATATTTTGTGTAATAATAGGGTCAGCGGTAGCCCAAACCCTTTAACCAGTATACACCACTGCTTATATATAACACAATTCATAACTACAAAACGTGATGGTATAGTTTATCTGAAATAGTATTGCCTGTTAAGAATTTTGTTGTGAATAAAACATCTATTGTAGTTACTTTAGTTTCACATTAAGCCCTGAAATTATTCCATTGTAAAATAGTTTTGTTCTGAAGATATGGAAGATAAGATTCTACCAATGACAGACTATGAAAGAGACATATTATCCAGCTGACAGTTGGCAGAGTTATTCCCTGCATGTCTGCAGAAACTACTTAAAAATTATCTGAACTCAATATGTAGAAAACATTATTATGACGACCGCAAGGATTATAAATTAACTGAATTTCCAACTGTATAACCTATCTTCTATAAAATTAAATAGTAAGAATCAATATTAAGCTATTAATCCTTACCTATAGCTTAAAATCGCGATGAAATAAGTTGTATTATTTATGGTGGAATAGATAATCCTCTTTGATTATTCATCAGTGAAAGTTGAAACATGACGAGGATATTTAATACCGGTACTGTCTGTTTATCAAATCTGTACCTTGATTTGAATTTATAATCTATAATAATACGCTCAGGAACATGAGAAACTTTAATAATCTCCTAGATGTCTTCAATATTCTCGGCAAATTCAACAATTTCCCAAATATCAATCATTTTCCTTTTGTCCACAAACGAAAGTCAAAGTCAAAATCTAGATTTTCGGCGACTTCGAAGTAAAGTCACGATTGAAGTTTACTGTCCTCAAAGTGTCGACTGTGAATAGGAAAATGGTGACTGTACTTTCCTGTTGTTTAAATAATACTTTAAAAATTTCAAATTTGATGCACTAAAACCATAAAACTTCAATATCTTTAAAAGTACTTCATGAGAAATATTGTCAAATGCTTTGACATGTCAAAATCGATTTAATACGTACATTTTACCATCAATATTTTCAGTGCATAATTTAACAATTACATGGTAGCTCTTATTATGACTTGGTATTGTGTTGAAATGCTAGAGCAGACATGGGGCATAACGGAGGGGAGATAAATATGATCCAGTTCATCCCTTCCACAATATTTCGGACTTGTTTACGTCACATGAATTTCTTTTCTTGAACTTGTCATTATGGCATAGCACTCTTTATAAATAATCACTTAAAAGCTTTAGATCGCCAATGCTGTTTGGTCAGGATGAGTCTATCTACATTAGGATGAATATTTCGTTTTAGAAAAAAAAAAATGTTTGCAGACATATATGGATTCAAAGATTGTCACTATCTTAGCATCAATATTAGGTAAGTTAGGAGACTTGTCATTAGGCAATAATTCATACAGTTCCCTGCTGGTTTTACCTGGCTTTTGAAAAAGGCTATTGTCCTCTATGAGTCACCTGTATGTTTGAACTGCAATGAATTGATCAGACTGCAGTTTCAACTAGTAGTGATTGTTGTTGTTTAGTCAACTGTCTGAAGACAGGTCTTAACCTCACAAGTGATATCAACATGACATCACTTATGAGACAACTAGGCCAGGAGATAATGAGGATCACATGTAACAACTATTTTGTTAATATAAACGATTTTTAACAATTCCATTTTAAATCCTTACCTATAATTTTATGTTCAAGATTAATATTCTAATGCTTCATATAAATCTACAGTTGAGGCGTTGAACTTTATCTTTATTCATAATAACAAAATAGTCTCTCTTTTTTTTCCTTGGAAATTAAAATGAAATCTACAATTTATTTCATATTCCACCACTTTACACACCCTGATTAGAACGCTATGGTACAGAGTTCAACTTCTGTTTACTGTATGCACATGCAGACAGAATATATATGGAGGGAGAAATGAAGGGGTGGTATATTATACTGTGCCCATGTAGGAACATAGTATCCAGGCCTGTGTTAGAGCATTTTCTTTCCAAATTCTAGGTGATTTTTTTATAGGCATAGATGTGTTGGGATTGTCTTAGGTGTTTTGTTTCCTATTGTACTACCATTTCATGATAATTCTCAGAATCATCTTTGCCACCAATGTAAAGAGCAACAGAAATCTTCTGCATCATACCACATTTCTTAGCAAAGTGGTGGTGGAGTATAATTATCTTGTTAATCTGCAACAATTTAAGCACAGTTTGATTCCTGTTCTTTTGTCGTTGCTTTATTTGATTGTGTATACCCTATTGCATTAATATTAGTCATCATCATCATCATCATCAAGATAGGTTATTTGGCCTGTTTCGTCTCAGAAGTTGTCTTCCCAACGACGCCTAGGTCTGCCGATATCACGCACCCCTGTTGGGCGATATTGCAGAACCTGTTTTACTAATCCGGCATCTGGGATATATGTCCCTTGCACTGAACTTGATTTTCTTCAATTCTCTTATTCAAACAAAAAATATTCAGGTGTGCTCTTACATCTTCCCTTCTAATGTGATCTCTAAGAGTACAGCCAGCGACATATCTTAAAAATCTCATTTCAGCTGTCTCTATTATTCTTTTATCACTTCTGTTCATGGCCCAAGTCTCTGCTCCATAAGTCAATACTGGTACTGCCATTGTTTTATAAAATTTTAAAACCGTGTCTCTTCGTGTTTTGTTTTTTTAATGTTCGTTTTATGGTGCTACATATACTTTGAAATTTATGCACCTTTTGTTTGAGATCTCTCTCCTCATCGAAAGATATATCACACCCCAAATAATTAAAATGTCGCACCTGTTCTAATACCATATTGTAGAGGATAATTTTGGAACGTATCTGTATTTCCCAATAAAGGCCATGACCTTCGTTTTTTCATGAGAAACATTTAGATTGTACTTGGACATTATTTTGTTTAGCTGAAAGAGAGCTAGCTGCAGTTTGTCTTCCTTGTCAGCAAAGACTACTTGGTCATCGGCAAATAGAATAGTATTTAAAATCGTCGATCCTACTTAATATTAGTAAACTATAATAACATAATAATTCGACCTAGAAACTATTCCACAAGATTGAAATCTCAACTATCTTATTTGATGCGTTCTTCCAACTTAATGAAGTACCTATTATATGACGTTTCCAGTATACAGTATTTCCTCTGCCATTGACCAAAGTTTATTGTTCTTTATTTCTTGTTCATAAGTGATGCATCAGGTCCTAACTTCATATTCCAAGATTTTTTTTTTCCATTTTTTCATCAAAATCTGGATGCTTACAGTCCAATAGAATATGTTGAAAAGTCTCCTCTTGTAAATTGCAGACATTACATGACAGTGTGTCAGCTGAAATATGAATATGTAGGACTAACATACACAGTATGTCCAATTCTTGCTTAGGCTGCAAAGATTGCCAATTGTCAAGGAAAGCCGCAGTTTTGTGTTATATGATTTGGGTATTCTAAGAGAGCAAGCATATAGAGAACTTTCTATACACAGGTGGTCAAATGATCCATTCAGTGCCTACCAGAGCAGTACACTTGGATAGAGGAATTCTTTCTTGTGGAACTGATTTGCCTTTTTAATTGGACAGGTTTAATATTTTTTTTGGCATGTAAACTGAACGAAAATATAAAAACTGCATTAGTGGCCACTAACTCAGTGTCCATACTATAATACTGGAAGAGGAGCTATAAAATACTTTACTTGGCTGTGTATTTTGTGCACTTATCACGTGGACGTGAGGCCAGCTGGTCGGTCATGGTCCTTCATGGGCTATTGTGCCGCGGATTATCATCATTATCATGTGACATTAATATGCTTTCATGCTACTTAGCTCATGCATCTCATATTCTTCTTGGCTGCAACATTTTGTCTTGGCACATGTAATATTTAAGTTACCATAACTAACAGTGACTGAGTCTTAACATTACAACTAGGCAACTTTGCTTAAGCTCAAATGCCTAGTTTTGTTATGGGTAGCTAAAAGCTGTGACCTCCATGAACTAAGTCACGTGAAAAGGGGTATAGATGTTAAACAGTAATAGTTAGAATAGTAAAATTATCAGTACTTATGCTGTATTGTTTTATTATATTAAATTTGGGACAGGGATGATTTTGTAATTTTTACTTTATTGGCACTGTGTAGTTTATTTAAATTGTCCTGGTGTGAAGCTTGTGTTAATGATAGTGTTTGTAAAATTGGAAGATATTTTTACTGGAAATACATGATTTTTGGATAACTAAAGTTCTGACAAACAACCATACAACATGTTAGGTGTTTCATTGAAGATACAGAGAGATAATTATTTTGCGAACTTCCAAGTTATGGCAAAAATGCCAGTGACTTAGTGGAGTTTACTGCATTATCTTATTTGTGGGAAAGTTGCATAAAAGTGTGTGTGTAACTTATGATTCATCTCCGTAAATTGTGTGAAATGTTTATTTTTAAGTGAATTTTATGCTGTTACTGTAATCGACATGTATCTCCAACAGGTAGCTGACGGTATTTATGAAGAGCTTGATTCTCGTGATGAGAAACTTAATCTTGGTATTACACTGATATCAGCTGTGCCAAGCGATCTCATAACACCTTCCGCCAGTATATCTCTACCAGTCACATCAACATCCTCTAAGTTAATAAAACAAGAAGACAGCACATCAGAAGAATATATTGAGGTATTTTTGTTTTTATAGTTAACTCTTTATTATTTGGGTTAATGGTAGAGTGGCAGCACTGGTAATGTTTATGAAATAGTGGTAGGATAATAAAAACTTACCTGACTTGAACTTGAGAATTGTAATTTTCTTACGGTATGTTTTACTTTCTCATCATATGAAATGTAAATATTGAAGTGCAAAATGGTGAATGACTTCATTGTCAAGAGCCTAGGCATTGGACCAACAATAGTAAGTCGAGCATGTTAATGGCAAGTTCATTATGAAAGTGGAAAATGCATCCTAAGTACAAGTGCGAAGAGTTATGTACGGTAAATCAAAATTATGTTTCTGATTAGTAATTTATTATGCGAAATCTATTGAATGTATTTTGTTGTGAGATGAACTGTTGGGATTTAAACTCTTCTAATTCTCTCACATTGTTCCAGTCATCTGCCAGCAGACAGCTAAGGAAAATTATGATGAGTGGAAAACATAAAATATACTTTGTTCTTGATTTTCATGTAAACAAGTCTCTTTTAAGCATTCAGTGCTTTCTTGGGCGAAATTTGGAATGGACCTACCTTGTTATAAGTTAGTTTGAAAGTGATATGTGCAATTTCAAGATACTTCAGCATTTGTAATTGAAAGTTGACTTTTCGGCCATCAACAGAGGAAGAAGCAGTGAAGCATGTCCACACAAGTTTCGTAACAAGGCCATACAAATCCACATACTGTACTTGGCATTGTGAGAACTTGATATCCTGCAGAAATGTTTTGAAATGACACCCTACCATTTGTAATTCCTTCAAGCTCTGAGGAACACAGACTTACGCCTGCAGGCATCTTTCTCTGCTGATTTTGTTAAGCTAATGAAAACAGACAGTTTCCTGAAAAGTAGGTTTTTTAGTGATGAAGCAACATTCCACATTTCAGGGAAAAATGAACACACATAATGTGAGGATGTGGAGCACAGATAATTCTCATTTATTTTTTGAACATGAATGCTATTCTCCCAAACTCAATGTCTTTTGTGTCATTTCTTGAAAAATTTATGGTCCTCCTTCAGTGAAACCAGTGACAGGAGCTACATACTTTGATATGCTGCAACACTGACTCTTGTAACATCATTTTGATTTAATCTGTATTGTTGTGCCTTAGTACAATACATAACACGAGAAATATTTTTGCAAGAATAGATGTTATAGTAAACTTTTACAACTTGTGATAAACAAGCAATTAGTAAGAATGGGGGGTACATTAAGCACAGAAAAGATCGATTCATTGCATCAGCTATAAGAAAAAGACACACATAAGGTCAGTTTATTCTGAATTGATTGTTTTCTTTTATGCAAAATACATTTGACATGGTACATCTTCAAAGTTAATTGTTTCAGAGAAATTAAATGTTTTTATTTTGGAGATAGAGCAAGATACATGTAAGGTACTTCTGTTGTTTTTATACATGCTTCTGTCATTTCTTTTTGTTAGTGTGGAATTTTTAATCTATTGCCAGACTTATTCATAAGCGTTATGCTCGAAAGCTGATCCGAGGTGTAGGGTGGTGGTTATTATGTGTTGTAAATTTTAGTAGTAGAAGCAGACACTGGCAGTGAATATTTGAAAATTCTCTGAGGAAACGCGTTGTTAAGAATGTCTTTAGGTAATGTGTAGATGTAATTCAGTCCTTATTTGTTTAAAAGTAATTGACATGTAGATGTGATGTTCTCTTGCTTGAAACAGCGTGATATTTTTGCTTTCCATACAACATGTAGTGGCATGTTATAATCAGCCAACAGATTTTCGATCCCTACACTGCAACAAGACGTCATGCTCCTTGGCTTATGGAGGGAGTATAGCAATGAATTCAATGACCTCTCTGCAACTGATGTACACTCTTAGACAAAAAAAATGACCGGGCTCCAGTTTCTATGTCCGATTCAGAAGACTTCGGGTGCATTTGTCAGAGCATGATACACACGCGGACGAATTTCTTCTGTCGTAAATGTTTTCAACACTCCACTGCCACCACTATATCATAATTATATTATAACATGCTTTTTAAAGAGTCACCGTCTCTCTCGCATAGCATAGTCGGTAGTATTGTGGTCTTGTATTCGAAAGGTTTCGAGTTCGAATCTCAGTCTATACTCTGCTTTTTCATTCTCATTTTTTACTTCTTATATACCGGTACTGATAATAACCAGTATTGTCCACACCTGTGGAGTAACGGTCAGCGCGTCTGGCCGCGCAACCAGGTGGCCCGGGTTCGATTCCCGGTCGGGGCAAGTTACCTGGTTGAGGGTTTTTTCCGGGGTTTTCCCTCAACCCAATATGAGCAAATGCTGGGTAACTTTCGGTGTTGGACCCCGGACTCATTTCACCGGCATTATCACCTTCATCTCATTCAGACGCTAAATAACCAAAGATGTTGATAAAGCGTCGTAAAATAACCTACTAAAAAAAATAACCAGTATTGTGAAATATTTAACAGAAAGTTAATATTTACAAAGGACAAGTTAGATACATAATAACAATTCCTTCCCTTGTATCTTGTATTTAAAGAGACTGAACGAAATCTTCTCGGATATAAACAAACAAAAATGAACCTTAAGTAAAAGAAATCCTTTTCGGATAGGAATAGACAAACATAATCCTTTTCTTTGTATTAAACAAAATAAAGAAATAGATCTCAGAGACCAATAAACAAGAAGAGCTTGCCTACACGTATCTGGCCTATGTCTTCTGTCAGCTATGTTACTCCTGATAATGACAAGAGAGAATGGTTGTTTCACGTTTAATATGCGCAGTTACATGTGCACAGAATTATGTGAGTAGTTTAATATCAAAGACGGACATCTGACCTCACATCGAAATTTAGATAATGTGGATTCTTATAAGTTACATTTTTTCACGCTCTTTTCAGTTATGGTGAACTATATGCAAACTCTAACACTACATCTATAAAAATAAATTGTGTTAAAATATTACAAAGAACACTGTGAAACAAAAAGTGCTTCTAGATCAAAACTATGGAGACAACAGATATCCGTCTTTGATATTAAACTACTCATGTTTTCAGAAGTTCCAGATGTCTCTGATTAAATTACACATCAATATAGAATTAAACATCTGACGTCCTTACGGGTACACGACCTTCAATCGCCTAACAAGAAGCAAGGCTGTTACCACAGACCTATTACAAAGCAGATATGTAACGGCACTATTTACGAGTGTGGCCAATATCTGGAATGCATTAGTTTTGTCTTTAACATTATTCATCTCGTTTTTGTAATACTAGTCTATTAACATGATGATGATGATGATGATGATGATTATTATTATTATTATTATTATTATTATTATTATTATTATTATTATTATTGTGTTTGTAATACTATGAATATTATTATTGTTATTTTCTGGTCGGTGCATTATTATTATTAGACTAGTATTGTTATTATTATTATTATTATTATTATTATTGTTATTATTATTATTATTATTATTATTATTATTGGTACTAATACTGATAGAAATTATAGTAAATGATCATTATTCTTTATGGAGAAGGGAGAAGATCCAAGAAGTGAGCATCTATTTGAATTCAAGGGTAATTAGGAAGAAGTCACCGATATTACTGAATGTTTTTGTTTAATTTTTCAACTAATCCAAACTCCTGTGCACGTTAATAAAGTATCGTTTGTTTCTAGCTAGAGAAAAAATAAAACGAAACAAATATATATACTTATACGAAGGCGGATACGAACCCGGGTTTTCTGCATGTGAAGTCAGAGTTTTACCACGGAGCTATGACACATACACAGTTCAAACCGTTGTTTGCCGATATAAGAGCATGTTCTTGGATCTCGCTGGTTTCGTCCTTACTACTCTGATTTTAGTCTTGTGTATCAGGCACACAGCCGAACGGAACTTAGACAAATTTACGCTTCAAGAGCCCGGTCATTTTTTTTTGTCTAAGAGTGTACAGTGAAACCTTGATTCATCGTTTTTGGGGGGGGGGGGTCAGGGAATAAAAACGATAAATATGGGAAAACTATAATACTGGGAAACTATAAAAATTACCGTATTTAGGCATATAGATGCAACAGAGTTATGAACGTATCCCATTGTTCCCTAGATGATTTAAGGGGAATACCCATATAATCGATGCATTTAATTTTTAACAATAATCATAAATAATATAAAATCATAATGGACGTGTCTCGTAATATTTTATTCTTGTTTGTAAACTTACGATATAAAGCTATTGTTTGTTTAAACAGGGTATAAAATGAACAACCAAATGTTAGTGATTACACTGAATGCACCTTTATTAGAACATTATGTACACTAATTCTTGCAGAAACAATCTTTAATTAGCTTTCGCTTCGTGCATATTTTACGCCTGAATTCTATAGTGAATTTCTGATAGAACAATACCGGTACTGAAATAAACAGGAAGATGGAGTTTTACCACTTCCCATACCATCATACCAAGTCATGTGTGATGAGGATGACATATGCACTAGAAATTAGTTCGCTATTCCTTACAAGATGATGGTCATTATTGATAATTTAGACAGAAATGAAGTATATGAAAATCATTAACCTAGATTCGTGATACATTCAGAATGCAGATATATGTTACCACAAATCCATTCCCATAAAATTAATATTATTGTTTAAAGTAGGCGGGCTTCCATTAGCCCATACTGTTGCATTACATGCAACTAGAACCTGCGTCACAAATTAGGCCTATATTATATTGCATGAAAATAATGCCGAAACTTGTCTAGCTTTTTAGTATAACCCTACGAGGCTAGTTCTCCTGTACGTGTCTAAGCATACAATCATGTACTGAACATAAACAATGTACAGAAAAACTTGCCACTGTGGAAATCAGCATCTGTTGTAGCACAGCTGACTCTAAACAAGTCGCACCATTAAGACGACTGCGTAATCTATTCCATAATAATATTATATCAAGGGTTTATACACCTCCGCATCGTCCTTGTGTGGAAAAATATGATTAATCAATAAGTTACTATAAAATTGCATTTCTTTTCAGAATCTAATACCTGTCTTCATAGCACAGATCATACACATAGTAACTAATTTACATATTAACAGACTATACCAAATGCACATGGAGAGTTCGCATGTTGCACTAAAATCAGGGGCGGCTTTCGAAGGGGGGCTGCGGAGCTGCAGCACCCCCAGACATTTGTGGATCTTGTCTCATTTTATGTTATGAAATACATTTATTATTCAGTCTCTATTTAGCGGCTAGAATTTTTTAAAATTTCGCTCTAATTGACATGCACGCAATCGTTAGTGAAGTCGCTTCCTCCCCTGGTGCTGCCAGAGCGAAGCCAGAAACAAGGACTATGGGTGAAGCCACTTCCTCCCCTGGAGCTGCCAATCTCGTCTCGAATGCTTTGCGCGTTAGTTTTACCCCTCCCCCTGCTGCCCCTGGCCATGAATCCAGAGTTTCCAGGCGCTGCAAAATTTACAGCAGCTTGTCAGTAGCACGCAGTTTTAAATGCATTTTCTTTAATGCCATGTAGATATATTATACAACCAACTACAACATCGCCAGTTAGATATTTCTAAGGTTCAAATCTGCATAGGCCTATAAAACAAATTAAATTATGGTTAATTTAACGACACCCGCAACTGCAGGGGTTATATCAGCGTCGACAGTGTGCCAGAATTTTGTCACGCAGGATTCTTTTAAGTGCCAGTAAATCTGCTGACATGAGCCTGTCTCATTTAAACACACTTAAATGCCACCGACCTGGGCCGGGATCGAACCCGCAATCGACTTGCTACTGAGGCCGACTCTGCATATCAAGCTTTGTTAATGCCATACAGACAATACGGAACAGTGCACAGTTGAGCAGCGAGATCTGTGAAAATGAAAACTCTAAAATGCGTCGTAAGGTCAAAGGAATTCAGACAAGGATTGCGGCAGCCAAGGAAGTGTGTGATATCATTATCACACAAGCTAACACCCGATTCCAGTTCATAGATCATCTGATATTATCTTCTCTTCTGTATCAAGAAAAATTTGAATGCTACAAAAGCTCATTTCCTGAAAATGACCTAAATGTATGTGTGAAGCTTTTTCTGATGGTCGATAAAGACAAACTAAAAACTGAATTCACTGTGTTGCATCAGAGACAAAAATTCAGAAATATCAGTGACGCAGTCAAGCTCTTGCAGTTTCTTCTATCTGAGAATTTGCAGGCTTCATTTTCAGAAGTTGTGAAATTACTACGCATAGCTATCATTCATTCATTCATTCATTTATTTTATTCCATAAATCTTACATTTCACCATACCAATGACAAGTTCCGAACCAGAACGTTGCTTTTCGTGTTTGAAGAGAGTAAAATCCTATCTTAAGAGAGCCTGGCCGCATTAGCTATGTTTTCCATTGTAAAGACTATGTTAAACGACATATCGGATTTTAATAAGAAGATGATTCAAAAGTTTGCAACCTACAAGACAAGGCGCATGGAACTAATCTTTAAATAAGGTAAGTTGCATGGTTTATTTTTGTATGCAGCCCCCCTGAATTCAATACCCACGAGCTGCCACTGACTAAAATGATGAATCACATCACGTATCATGGCGTCGTAATACATTTTACATTTCTCCGCAAAGTTTGACACAGTCTCTGGATCGCAATCTTCTGCATCCTCTTGCTTCAAAGATTATAATGGAGAGCAAAAATTTCGTCCTTTCAAAGTGAAACAAAACTATCCATGCGGGAAAATATGCCGTCGGGGCCGTGATTTCTCAGTGATCGATGCAATAAAACTATAGTTCGAGAAATAATGGAACCAGGAAAAAATAACATTATTTATATGGAACTATTTCCAGGACCAAAAAAGCAGAGAAAAAGATGGGGAAACGACGTTAACAGGAACGATGCATCGAGGTTCCACTGTACTAAAAAGATTGGCAGGAATTTAATGGAATTGTTCATGGAACATATTAAATGCAACTTACTACATTAAACCAATATTAATATTGTTGTGAAATATATTATTTACAACAAATCAACAGACACTTGAGCATGTTCAAATCGAGCACACTGTCTAATAACCAGTACAGTTAACCTTTGAGCTGGCACATCCATGCAAATTTCATGACATGCGAATTCTGTTGACAGTATCTTCATAGCATACATTTAAATATGTTTTTCTTAGTGCTGACTCTTATGGCACCTCCTCTTTAGTGTACTTTTCTAGGAATATCCTGAGAGAATTGTTTTTCAATTTCCAGAATGGAATACCTGCTTCCATAAAGGCTTTATATAGATCGAGAAAAAACTGAGATTGTCTACTGGATGTGGTGACTACTTTTGAAATTAAAGATATCTATTTGTGTCCAATCATTTTAGCAGCAGCAGATTTATGTTTAGTTGTTGCCAAATACTGAGTTACGAAATATTTTTTTCGTGACTTAGGATTTCTCATATATCTTGCAGAGGAAAATGGCGCCATCTGTAGAAAATGTGTCTTTGCCGAAATCACTCACATAATCGTGTAACTTCTGAGCAGAACACTAAGTTTCAGCATGATGAGTACAGACTTTAAAATGTGGTCTCTTCAGAGTGCAGGGCTAAACAAAACTGTTATTTTGTGGTAACAACTTACATTTTTGTATTTTTCCATGCTGTTAACAGAATGGGATTTTTCCCTTTAAAAACCCTTGTAAAATTGTAAAAGTGAAGACTTCCTGGGTTTTCTGAAAATTAACCTTTTCAATGATTACCTGTGTTGTGTTGACAATTCACTCAGTTTTTGTAGTTGTTACTCAGGTGGATGTGTTTGCGAATACAGTAGAACCTCTATTATCCATGGTAATGAAGCAGGTGCGCTGAACAGTTAATCGAAAAAATCGGATAACCCATACCATAAAAGATTTTCGTAAATTTAGTGAAAAATACTGAAACTTCCGTATTTTCCTTCATGATCTTGTATTTAACATGCTTAGTAGAGGATCAGAAGTTCAATAATTTAAGTCTGGTTGTCAACGACAGGTTTTTAAGGGTCAAGGAAATTTATTGTAATGGCTGTCTGTGGAAAGATAGGAATAGTGGAGGTCTTGTGTTGTAGACTTACATACTTTATACACTTTATCCTTAAGTTTTATTAAATTGCATACAGTAATTGTAACTCCAGTCTCGTATTCTGATGCGAGGTGAACTACAGTTTCTCTTTCCCCATACCACTCAATGATTTGCACTTTTTTTTTAAGAAACTTAACACAACACGATTTCTTTTCATACCCGTGGAAGACATTTTATATATAAGTTAGAGAGTCTATAAAGTAAGCTTACAACTCTAACAGTACACTAGACTGTGAAAGGGTAAATGCTTGTAATAACACTCTCTAGAAAAAAAAAAACGCGCTAATATAATGTGCAGTACTTATTTCATATATATTGTAGCAAAAAAAAAAGCGAGAGAAAGACAGTCGGATAATCCGCCAATCGGTTAATAGAGTGACGGATAATCGGGGTTCTGCTGTATATTGAAATGGCAGGAAAGTATGTTAAAGACTACCCAAGTAGGCTACCATAAATCTGACGAGAGCGGGACCTAATTATACTAGCTTTTGTACTGAATGTTTACAAAGACAGTGGTAGGATTGGTTCTGATTCAAAGAATAAGGATCTAAGCTGACTTCCACTTTTATGTGACTGAATTTAACACGTGTTGTAGTTGAGTGAAGAATAAATGTACCTCATTCCAATAATATGGATAAATATATAATAGGATGCGAAACTGCGGTCAGCACCATCTGGCTTTGGGGATCTGGAATAAGGTGATCAGCGCCCAACGTCGTAGGTGGTGAACATTAGAACTACGTGTTGGGTACATTACCCAGAGTTCTCTATTTATCCGTTCGAGATATTGCTGTACGGGAGAGTCGAGGAGTGAGATGGCGGACTGAAACTTGCTAATAAGTGAACATAAAGTGATACGTGTGTGTGTGTATAAGCAGTGTATGTTAAACAGTGATGTTTATGGACGTTATAAAAATAGTGTTGAATGTATTGTAAAGTAATAGTAATATAATAACTTGAACTATCTAAGTAGTTCTTGCAGACTTTTTCATTGCACTGTACAATAAATACCCAAAGAATACAATCCCAATTATCTAACCTTTTGCTTTATTTTTTGTCTCTGTCTGGTTATATTTTAATCGGTTAGTGTAAAACACATCGTCTCTTTTATCTTTCTGTTGGCTCCGGTAAGAATTTTCAGTAGAATATGCTGTGAGGAATAAAACGGTAAATGTTTTATTTTAAATTGGGTTAGTTTTGAATATCGATGAGGGTGGGAGGGAATACTTTCTGCACAGTTTAACATTTTCGTCACCAGGTGCGCTGCTAAATGCATGGAGTAATTACTCTTTTCGCTACTTGGTGCACTGCTAGATGTAATAACGTCCCTCCCACAAACAGATGGCATCAAGGTAAATTTCTACAACAGTGCATCCTAGTATATATTCATCTATGCCAATAATGTGAACTAAAATCACAGTGATTACATAGACCTAAGTTCGTAGAGTAATATTTTCTACCAAAAATGTAATCTTTTTTCTTTCCACAGAAAAATATAAAATCATAATTACATTGGATATTTTAATTATGTCTTATTCAAGTATTTTTGAAACACGGTTTTATTTAGAAAAAAAAAAAGACATTAAATCTTAGAATGAAGCAATTTCGTTAAAATATGCAAAAAGGGGGGGATGAAAAACTCAGATACTGATAAAGACATGGAAATAGTTTTTCCTTTAACAAAAGCTCATTATCTTCAATAAAAAACAAGGCATTTTGCCAAACTTCTGGGCTCTACTGATCATATATATACAGTGAAACCTGTTCAAGATGGAAGTGACATGGTCCTAATTTTTTTTCCGTTGTGGACAGGTTTCTGTATTATTCAGGTGTGACATTAAAATGGAATATTTTGTCATTCATATACATGAAAAATAAAATGGCATGCCGCAAATTGCAAGAAGTACAAAATATTCCATTTAACACTAATCACATTAAATCAGCTTTCTGTCGCTTATTACGTTGGTGAATCATCTTGATTAAAATCTCATTTTCTGTATAAATATTATCGTAACTCACTCATTAGTCATTAAACATTACTAAAGTTTACTAATCTCATTCTATTTAATATCTAACACTATACTCTAATACTGTACTGCATATCACTGCACATTATTAATTAATTGGACTAAGAGCCATCTATTAGAAGCCTTGAATACTGATTTATTTAATTTCTTTCCCAGTTCAATAGCTTGCTTTGCAGAATAGATCCAGAAATTGGCTTGTTCTTTGAAAGGTCATGAAGAACTCACTCCCACAACAGTTCATTTATTTTCACATAAACAGTTGTTTTCTGGTTCCTTTTGTGTCACCAATATCGGCCACAAGCCACTCACTCATTATGATCTTTAATTTTCAAAGTGTCACACCTGAGTTTTCCACAACTAAACTTCAACATTAATTCACATAGACTTTGTTTCTAATTTTCCTTTATCTCGATAACTTTGACTTCATCACTTAATGTTAATGCCACATTTTATGCAACTTTTTTTTTTACCTGGAAATCACTGCACTTGCGCTCTATTTAGCTACAACAGTATACGGGTGTGAAGCATTGAAAATCTTTGAAGGGACTCGTCTGCCTAGTCAACAGGGTAATAAAATTTATGATCGACAGGCCAACACACCCTCCTACCCCCTAAAATTTTGCAAAGAAAACTTGTTTTTATCTTAGTGACCTACATATTTCGTATATTCCTTGAAATTACATGCTGTTTCAAAATATAGTTACAAAATATAGTGTGTCCAAAATATTGTTTCCGTTTTGAACAGTAGCAGACAGTTTCTGTTTCCGCGTTGGACAGTTTCCGTTTTATTCAGGAAAAATTGCACATAATACATACAAATTTCGCCAGGACCAATAAATTGTTCCGAAATAGACAGGATTCCGGATTATTCAGGTTCCGATTTGAACAGGTTTCACTGTATATATATATATATATATATATATATATATATATATATATACACATACACCTTTCATAAACGACATAGAATATGTTCAAAACCAAGCTCTCAGACTCATTACTGGTGGAATCAAAACAACTCCAATAGATTCTTTGAGATTCCTCACTAATATTAACAGCATCAAAATGACAATAGAAGAAAAAGCACTGATTCAATATGAAAAACTTATCAGATTACCAGGAAACAATTGGCATTCATACAGTCCTCTCTGTAGATTGAAAACTCAAAAAAGTTTCATATCCATTGTTCAAGAATTAAAACAGAAAATCAATATGCCGAATTTAAAAGAAAACTTACAAATTAAACCAAACCCTTTAACTCTATTAAATATAGAATATAATCTAAATTTAACAGAAGAAATACTGAAATCAGAAGTAAACACTGAAATACTGAAACAATTGTCTTTAGAGACAATTAATATTAGGTACCCTCCACGAAACTGGCTTCATTTATACACCGACAGATCCTTGATCTCCAGAGAACAAGGTGCCGGTGCAGGTGTTACGTGCTGTCGCTTCTCACTTTATAGATCTCTTGGATATGGAACAACAAATTTTGATGGTGAAATCATTGCAATAAGTGAATGTCTCAGGAATCTTCTATGCCACATCAATAAATTTAGGAATGCAGTTATATTGTCAGACTCCAAAGCAGCTATTCTATCAATCATCTCTAAACACACACCTTCATCTCAAACAGCAGAAATAACTAAAATGCTCTCTCAATTAATATCACTCAATAAAAGAATTGTATTCCAATGGATACCATCCCATTGTGGAATCCTGGGAAACGAGAATGCGGATGCTTTAGCAAAGAAGGGCAGCACTGCTACTTACAGACCTGTTACTAAATCTACGTATTACTCTGTGAAGAGATTTATTAAATCTACATACTTAGACTTCAACAAACAAAATTTGATAACTCAATCCCAAGGGAAAAAATGGAACTTTCTGCATCAAAATCCACAGTTAATTCCCGATTTACCACGAAAATTGTCTGTAGCTGCATTTAGATTGGCAATAGGCCATGATTGTTTGGCCAAACATAGAATTGGAATATATCAGTCCCCTAACTGCCCATTGTGCAACTCAAACCAAGAAATGGATTCGGAACACCTCAAAATCTGTGCTTCAGTGGCTGGTCATGATAATATCTTTGAAAAATATTGGAGTGCAAGAGGTCAAATGACTTTATTGTCAAACGCCTGGCATTAAAAAACAACAACAACAACATATATAAGTTTGGCCATTCCCATGTTATAAAATGGCACCATATAAAAGAGAACAGTCACTAGATTCTTCACTGTCGAAAGTGAACTTTTAGTAATGACTGCTAGATGGAAGAAAAGTTACAAGCTCCATGGGGTAATACATTATTACTCCATGTCAGTTCTACGAATTCCTCTCTCACTGTATCATATGGAAAGATGATATAATTTGAGCATACCAAATTCCTTACCCAAATTACAAAACAAATTATTGCATTAGGGTTAAAAAATATCACATAACGAGGTAATTTGGCACATGATCTAGGGCCGTTCAGCCATATCACGTTGTCTGTCAGTCTGTCGAATTACTCGTGCTTTTACCAAAAAATCCTATATTGCGACCAATCTGTTATATCGATGGCTCAGAACGAGACTGTTACAACTCAAAAAATTCTCTTTTTGAGTTATTACTATCATTTGAACACTTGAATTGAGAATTATGCTATGTGAAATTGTTACAACTCTAAAAATTTCCTAGTGGGACGTAAATGCACAGATAACAGTTTTAAAGTTATGCTATTTAGTCTTTTTCTCAATTGGAAAGTGTTATATTTTGCGTTGTAACAGTTTTCCATTCTCAACTGCAAACATTGTTGCTAAAAGCAATGTTCCATTTTGACTTGTAACACTTTCGCATTAAAAATATCCATGCTTCGAGTTTAGATTTGGCACATTTGATGATAAGTTCATACAATAATCATAGCATAATACTGGCTGCATTGTTTAAAAACAATGTTGTTATTACTTTTGTCTTCACCATCGACGTAGTATTGAAACATTAATCATCATGAATGTTCTTATACATCAGTATTTAATTCACTTAATATTTCATTTTATATCTCTAAGAAAGGTTAATGTTGTGTATATAGTGCATGTAAGAATAATACAGAAACAGAGAAATTAACTGCAAAAAGTTATAATAGACATATAAAAGAAGAAGCAACATTAAGGGCTACAAAGACTAAAGATATTGAATCAGAAAACAGGATCCAAGCAAAGTTGTGTGCTGCTTTGATATTCAGGCAGTTCTTCCTTCACTTTGCGATGAGTGTTCCTCTTAATATTATAAAAGTAAACTGTCCTGTTACAATCTCATAATATATGACATCACAAACAGCCAGGGCCATTGTTATTTTTGGCATGAGGGCTTGGCCAAAAGAGGTTCAAAAGAGATTGGCACATGCCTCTATAATTTCTTATTTCTTTGCCCAACACAGTAACAAACCAGGTAATTATGTTTTCAGACAATTGTGTTGGGCAAAACAAGAACAAATTCATTGCTCCATTATTTCTGCACTGCGTAACTAACCTGTGTTAATGTCATAACACAGAAATTTTTAGTCAAGTCATACCGAGAATGAGAACGACTCTATGGATTCTACTGTTGAAGGGGGGGGTGGGGGAAGAGTTATTAAAGAAGGACTTACATTATTGCCAACGCAATGGGTACCAGTACTGAAATTTCCCAAGAAAAAAGGCAATATATACAAAGTCAATGAAGTAGATACACCAGATATCCTAGATTTGAAAGACTTAACAAAAAAAATGGGAAATAATTTTTCCAGAAATAAAAATGGTGATAATATAAACTAGTATACTATGAAAATCGTGGACGTCAGAAAACAGGATCCTTTCGCCATCTTCTATAAGCACTCCTATGAATAAGATGATTTCGAAAAAATAAGTAGTCGACAGAGATGGAAGCGCAAGTCTTCTCTAGCAATACGAAAGCCAGTATTTTCTTCGCCTTCAGGGATAGATGTGAGGGAAAAATTTGCTTGATCTGTGTAAAAGTTTCAAAGTTTCCAATGGTGTTGAAGAAAATAATGCTACATTTGAATAACAACCAAACATATTTTTTCTCACTACATGTTGATGTTTAGTCAACTGTCCGAAGACAGGTTTCAACCTCATAGGCCTAAGTTACATCAATAAGGCATCACTTATGAGGCAACTAGGCTACATGACGCAATTTATTTATTATTATTGTTGTAGTCATCCTGGTTGGTGTAATTTTTTCTTTTATTGTTGTAGTAATCCGATATCAACCAATATCATTTTTTTGTGTTTCTAAATCTACATTTGACATATTTTCCATTGTATTATCTAAATTTATTACAGAGTGATGTAAGGAAAAATCTGTTGCAAGTAATAATATATTATGGAATACTGTTATATCTGAGAAATTTTGTCACAATATTTTAATGCGAAACTGTTACAACTCAAAAAAATGTCACATACAAGTTACATAAAACAAATACCGACAAAATTAATATTTCAATAAACTTCTATAACAATAATGATTATATATATCAATTTTCATTGTTGTGCCATGATTCTCTGATTTACCATCTACAATGGAAAACTTTATATGGCTCTACTGAAAAATCTCTGTTTTGAGTTGTAACAGTCTCGTTCTGAGCCATCGATATGTGCTCAGGGCTGTTACTAAATTCTGAGCATTATCTAATATGTACATAAATATCCCTAAGCTTGAGGCTGTCATTATCGGTAATAATTTCATTATTTAAAAATGAATACCGAAATTCATTTGTATGATTTTTATAGAATTATTCCAGAATAGGGGTGTGGGGGGAGGGAGAAGAAATGGCTATTTATAAATGAAGATATGGTCTAACTCCACACATCCTTCCCTCCCCCCCCCCCACTAATAAAGATTTGGCAGTTCAAAGAAGTATTCCAACGTCAAAAATTTAGTTAGTCATTAAACTATATGGTATCAAAGGCAGAATGCTAAGATTTCTACATTCTTTTCTTAATGAAAGAACAATTCAAACCTCAGTAAATAATCATTTATCTTTATCCAAAAAAATTACAGGTGTTATACCTCAAGGTTCTGTTTTAAGCCCAAATTTATTTAATATAATGTTACATGACTTATCTGATGTTGTTCCACCTGAGGTAAAAATAGGTATCTATGCAGATGATGTTACAATATGAGCTACGAACAACAATCCAAATGAATCATTAAGAATTATACAAACAGCTGTAAATAATATCAGTAATTGGGGATACAAATGGAATCTATCTCACAGTCAAAAACTGAATATGTTGTCTTCACGAGAAGATATAGTTTAAAAAACTATAAACCTCACATTTATTTGAATAATCAAGAAATTCAGTATAATCCAACTCCTAAGATCCTAGGATTAATTTTTGATGAAAAACTTTTATGGAAAACACATTTAACCATGTTGCTTCGCAGTGTCTACCACCACGATTAAATCTATTGAAGATCATAGCTAATAAAGAATGGGGATCAGATATCACGACAATGCGGCAGTTATATAATGCTTATATACGATCAAAATTGACCTATGGATGTGAAATATGGAGAGGAGCATCAGCAACTCATCTACAAAAAATTTCTGTTCTTCAAAACTCAGCCTTAAGATTATGCCTAGGAGTACCAAAAACCACATCAACTGTTGTCCTAGAAATTGAATGTAATATACACCCAATCATACACTGTATTACAAAAGGATCTAAAAATACATTTAAAATTGCAAGCCTCATCCAAATCTCAGATGTTCTTCAAACTGTCAGATGATATCCTGTGTAATTTCTATAAAATAAACAAAGAAGAAATACCAATCTATATCACAGGCACACTCATTGCTAAAACTCCAGTTGTGAACGAAATTTCTCTATGGAAATGAGTGATTCCAGGAAATCATTCCAAAAATGATCCTCCATACATTCTTAAGTTAGATGCAATGGAACTACTCTGCAGCACATATAAGGATCACCTTCAAATTTATACAGATGGATCTCTAGATCCCAATAATGGGACATCAGGAGCAGGGTATTATATTCCAAGTGATATCTCTATCTAGTGCCTTTGCTTCAGTAAAGTCTCATTTTACAAACCTATGGATCAACAATTGGCTCTCTTCTGACAAAGGAAAAATTTTACAGTCTGTACAAAAGAAACCAAATGACCTGGAAATATACAAAAACTTGCCCTGACTTTCAAACATTTTTAACAAGAACCAGAACAGGTCACATTGTCACACAATTGTACCTACACCGATTTCACCTTTCTGATAATCCTACTTGTCTGTGGTGTAATAATCATGATGAAGATCTGGAACACATTCTTCTATACTGTCCATCCATAAACCACAAAAGAAGTAAATTAAAATCGTCAGTACCAGTTGTAGAAGACAGCCCTGCAGTATATATTGACTACATCCCAACTCTGGCTTCTAGCAAGAGGCATCTATAATCAACACCGATCAAAATACTCCTCATTTCTCATGAAAAACAAAAACTGAATAGATTACAGTGGACTATAGTGGACTTCGTTGTTAGCAAACAACTTTATACATTAAGAAGATTGATTGATTTTTAAAATATGTTTATAAACTTGAATAAAAAGAAAAATTTGACGAACGGCTTGATTATTCGAGTTACTTTTAAGTATAAGTATATAATTTTAAATTGTCTGAACTTTTTACATGTTTATCTTTTGCTATGTTAATTCTGATGTATGGAATGTTTGTTTAATTGTATTCTTTGGATTAAGAAAACCATGTCCAGTGCAAAAATTCAGTTGAGATCGACTTAACTTTGCAGGTTACTAAGAGGAGTAGACTAAATGGCAGCACAATACAGGGGAATTACGTGTACAAACCAATGGTAGCAGCAACATCTGTCAATGGTGCTGGTAGTGTAGGTGGATCAAGAAGGAAAGCACCTCTACTCCTTCGAGCTTCACCATCAGCTTCTTCATTAATCAAACTTGAAGATCCGTAAAATTTCTCATTTCTTTTACTGATGGTGCAATGTCATCTTGGTTGTCTATTTGTCTTCATTATACCTTTGAAACATTAACACTGATAATGTGTAATTTTTTAATGTGTATATGTTGTACAGCTGTCAAAAAAAAAAGTGGCTGCACTGGTGAACAGCGAATATTTTCAAAGTCCACTTCGGGTCGCGGCGATGTTACATGATGCATGTGCTTGTACAAGCAGTTCCGGAACTATGAAAGTGTTCCATATCTGCGCCTCGTAGACCAGCGGTAGAGTGCTTGTTTAATGATTCAAAGGTTGTGGGTTCGGGCCTTCTTCAAGTTTTCATTTTATTTTTTAATCGTTCTTTAGCGATGTAAATGATATTCAAATTATCATTTATATCCAGTTATCGTTCTTTATGGATATCACATTATTTATATTTTGTTATCGTTCTTTAGAGATATGAATAAAATTCAACTCATCATTCGTATTCTGTTATCGTTTTATAACGATATTTATAATAATAATTATTATTTTATCTCCAATGGGGATTGGCCCTAGTTTACATATGTATGTTAGGGCTATAGTTTTATACACAAAAAAGATGGGCATAAAGAGAAATGGAAAAGAAAATTAAATTAGCTTACACGATGTAAACAAAACATAAACAATCCGTAAATTAGGCATTGCGATTGCAAACCAAATATCAGTTATCAATTTGAAACATACAAAACACTAACAACACATACATAACACTTCTATAACACAAATATGCAACTTTCCGTACCATACATCATAAATTAATACACAATAGTCACACAAACACAATCAAACTATAATTACGACATTGTGACGACATCAAGCATCCCATAACTGACTCACATACATAACGAATCAAGCATCAATGCAACACATACACTTCAACATAATAACCACACTTTTAAAAGTTACAAATTTGGCTCCAAGAAGAATAAATAGGACACTGTTACTAATTACTATTCTTCTACAATTTCTTAAATACATATGTAATAAGTCTGTGAAATTCCGATATGAATAATATTCACGTTTTTTATATTGTTATCGTTCTTTAGCAATATAAATAATATTCAAGTTATCATTTATATTCTGTTTTCCTTCATTAGCATTATAAAATAATATTCAAGTTATTTATATTGTTATTGCTCTTTCACAATATAAATAATCTGTATTTTATGTAAGTAATTATTATAACACAAATAACCATCTTTCTTTGTAAAATACGTTATTTTATTTAGATAATTAAATACGTACATAATATCTTATATTAATTAAACAAACCGATATTTATCATTTATATTCTGTTATCGTTCTTTAGTGATACTGTATAAATAATATTTAAGTTATTTATATTGTAATTGTTCTTTAGCGATATAAATAACATAAATTTAATATTAGGTTTGGAAAAATCCAGTTGCATAATACTGGTATTAGTTTTTCTTTTTGTATTATTACATTATACTATCTTGAACCACAATAAAATGAAAAGGAGTAACGAGGAATTGAACCTGAGACGTTGACATCTAAATTCCAACGTTCGTCCGCTGAGCTACGAGGGCAAAAGTGTGGAAACATTTTCGGAAAAATTGGCCCAATCACACTGTAAGATTTTCTGATGATTCGTAGAAGCTAGTCCAGGATGCGGGGGGCAAAGGCTAATTGAGATTTCCCGGTCTCTGATCGGGTCAAACATCCTGATAGAATTAATATTTAACCCTTGCCGTGACTTTCGGTGAAGTCCGGAGGGCCCAATTAGTCAAATCCACTCTCCTCATCTCCACGCTTGGGCCCCCTGGAATTTAATAAAATGCGAAAGAGATAGTGGTGTGCGGGAAGCAACGGAATGTTACCGCATTTTTAGGCCTATCCTTCCCAAGAAAAACTGCAAACATGAACAAAGGAAGCTTTTAATAGAAGAAGAAGGATCTTCTGCGGACCTCTGGAAAAAGAACTAAGGAAGAGACTAGTGAAGTGCTTTATGTGGAGTGTGGCATTGTATGGGGAAGGAACATGGACATTACGACGAAATGAAGAGAAACTAATTTAAGCATTTGAAATGTGGATGTGGAGAAGAACGGTGCGTGTGAAGTGGACAGACAGAATAAGAAATAAGATTGCGTTTGAAAAAGTGAGTAAAGAAAGAATGATGCTGAAACTGATTAGAAAGAGAAAAAGGAATTGGTTGGGTCTCTGGTTGAAAAGAATAATAGACGACATTAGGATATGTGGATCATATGCGGAGACTAAGAGGAAGGCAGAAAATAGGAAAGATTGGAGATTTCTGGGTTTGCAATGAAAGACCTGCCCATGGACAGAACACTTATGTATGTATGTTGAGAATGCCTGGAATATCGTGTCTAAGAACAGTCGCTATTTGCAAAGACTAGTCAATTCCATGACCACTCGACTGCAAGATGATCGAGATAAGAGGAAGATAGACTGAATGTTGAATTGTGGCTTTTTGTTTTGTTTTTTGAACGCTTAATTGTTTGAAAGTTTTAAGGCCGACGCCAGTAAATTTTTTTGTTTATGCCACGAAAGATATTTTTATTGAGAATAAAATCTTTTTTCTTTCCATTTGCAGCCACAGTAGCATAATGATAAAGTCATGGCATAATATATTAATGACTCTGATGTTAATTACTAAAATTATCGTAAAAGAGAAAGGAGCCATTATGTATAGTTTGTTTCTCTCAAAAACAGAACAAAACAGAACATAAAAAGCACGAGGTTGTAGTCGAACGCAGGACCTCGTGAATAAGAGACCTGAACGCTACCATTACGCTATCGAATAACACACAGAATACTTCAATTATAACTGTAGATATCAGGCAACGTGGTCCAACAACATGTAACATCACCTGTCTCCGAATTGTAGCGAAGATACCCGAAGGAACTTTGTTTCAGGAGAACAGCCACTTTTTCTTTTGACAGCTGTACCTGAAATGCGGTATGAATTCTACTAAAATAATATAAAATCATAAGGAATTTAATATTCTTAATTTAGTTGGAAGTTTTCAAATCTTGATATTATGAATTATGAGCAGGGGGCTCCACTCTCACCAATTCTATTCAATGTTGCCATTGACTTCGTGATGAAGGAATTAAGCGAAAGTAATATCTCTGGAGAATATGGATACAATATATCACCTCAATTAAATAATCTTTCCATTCTTGCATTTGCGGATGATCTAGTATTATTGTGTAAAAATAAATCTGCCGCTCAATATTCAACATCGCTGACTATGAATTCCTTAGCTAGAATTGGTCTTGAAGTAAACCCGCATAAAAGTAATGTTATACACCTACGTAAAGGATGTCTCTGCTCTGATTCCCTCACCTTGATCGATGGACAAGAAATATCTTGCATCAAATCGGATGAAGTTATAAGATATCTTGGCATTACTTTTAATGATGAAATAAAATTTAATGCGGCTCAACTAATTGAAAAACTGACAAAAAATCTTAATCAGCTGGTCACTTCACCCTTACTCATGCCTGACCAAAAGATAAATATATTAAATCAATATATCTGGCCTCAGTTGGTTTACCCCTTCCAATGTGCTCCTTTAAAAGATCTTAAAGTGAAATTTGTATCTGATATTGACAAATTAATTCGCAGCGCTGTTAAGGAAATAATTAACATTCCTACTGACACCCCGGATGCTATGTTGTATGCACCAAGAAGATTGCGAGGTTTAGGAGTATTTAAAGCCCAGTGGGAAGCTTACCTTCAGCACTTAAATATTTGTCATAAACTTTTACACGTTGACAACCCTCATGTAGCAGCCACTCGAAATCTTCCAAACGAAATTGAACATTGCATCAAACAATTACCAATCACCTTCGATTGCTCTGAACGTATTGCTTCTCAAAAACTAAGAAAAGCATTGCGTGAAGATTCTTTTCATCAATGGAGCAAATTGAAAAGTAAAGGTTTGGGAGTTGTTTTCTATTCTCACTGGAAGAAAGGTAATTCGTGGATCTCAACCAAAAAGGGACTTTCGAGCAGTCAGTGGACGCAAGCCATTAAGATGAACTGTACTACAATACCTGTACGTACTCTCCCTGGTAGAACTCTTGACTCAACCCGTTGCAGAAGATGCGACGAGCAAGAAACGCTTCCTCACGTCTTGGGTTTCTGCCATCATGGAGAATTGCTCCAAATCAACAGACATATTATGGTTCGTTCTCTCATCGCAGCTTCAATCCGTCAGAATGCTTCCTATGAGGTTTATGAGGAGGTTGGTTGTGTGTCTTCTGATGGCTCTACTAGACGGGCTGATATCATCATAATTGATCGGCAGAAGGATAAGGGTGTCATTCTTGATCCCACAATCCGTTTTGAGATGCATGAGCAACAGCCACAGGAGGTGTGTCTTGAAAAACAAGTCATATATGAGCCTTGTTGTCAGCATCTTGGAGCACAATACCACATTACACATTGGACAGTTTTTGGGCTCATGTTCGGTGCCCGTGGCACGATCCCACGTGAAACTTTAAATTAACTTAAACAATATAAAATTTCTGATGCAACGATTGATGCCATAGGATCTCACTTGTTAAAATCATCCTTAGCTATAATTAGTAATCATTTGTACCCAACAAAATTTTTATTGTAAATGATTTCCTACGTTTTCTTATCTTAATGTTTTTTCTTTTTCTTTCCAAATGTCACAAAATTGTTTTGTTTACTTATTATTCTTTATGAATTGATTAGTAGGCCGATCTATCGAACCCTTATTTAGGGTGGCTTTTGTTTAAACAAATTTCATGGTACCTTGTTGCAGACAGAAGGATGTACAATTGTGTGCTTCCGTAAAAAGAGAAATAGAAGGCTTGCTGCTGTTATGCCAATAAAATCTAATCATAAAATGCTTCCTAAAGCCATGAAATTAAAATCACTGCAATATTATTCTCGCTCTTTTTAAGTTCTTTTCACACTTCTGACAAGATACTAGCATGAAAGTGCTGAAAGTTTTAATACAAGCATATTTTGTGCCATATTGGCACCCAGAATGAAGTGTTTGAAGACATATGGGGCAAATGAACAACACTTTTTATTAGATTAGATTGGGGTTGTGTTCTTAGAAAGCATCATGATAAAATATTTTACCATTATGCTTGTCCACTTACGACTGGCAGTTTTTTTTATATAATGAAAAGTAATTATGTTTTCGTGCTTTGTACAAGTATTATGAGGAAAAAGAAAGAATTGTTTTAAGTGCCTTGTATTATAGTACAGACAGGTATATTTTTGATGAAGGGACCAAAAGCTGATAACATGAAAGGACTACTTTAGACCTCCATTAAAGACTTGTTGCTGCTTTTTCTCCCTGTTGGAAAAAATGTAATGCCCATACAAGTATGATGGAATATGGTGCAAGAAAAGAACTGAATATGTAAATAAGATCAATGTCAGTGTAAATAATCAGTTCCTGTCTGAGAACCTAGAATGTGGTTTCTATGTGAACTCCAGGTGATGCTGTATATTACTCAAAATGTCTTGAATGTGTAGTAACAAAAATGTTTGAATATAATTTTTACTAATCATCTAATTTGAGAAAGGTCTTAAAAAGAAAAGCTGTGATATGAATCATACATTGCTTTGGATGATTGCCCCATTTTTAAAGCATTTTGGCAATTGCTTGGGGAACTGTGTCTTTTTTTCTGGAAATTTTATATTGTTCACTATGTAGTAGTTCCATTGCTTATAGTTGAAAAAAGGTGTTGATGACTGTTGCAGATCATGGACTGCTACATTATTCATAAGTAGTTTGATGGGAGATTAATATATTATACTTCCGTATCCCATTATAGAGCCTTGATAGCCTAAAATAAGTGCGTTAATAAAATATGTCATTATATGATGTGCTGAGTAGTGTTGTGTCATGTGATTTTTTGACAGTAGGTTTGTATTCCCGCCATTTTATGGTGCATAGAGATAAGCAAAAGTAATAAATAGGCGTACAAAATAATATTCTCAATCATTGAAGTTTCGTTCTCAGGAAAAACTAAATTAATTGTCAAAAAATGAAAGTATATTTAACTGTAGTACAAACCTCTTTTTTTTGTGGCAGTATGCCTTGAAAATTTTCGAAATGTTGCTTTATAAAACAGCCTCAAGGTAAGAATTATAGAAAGGTGTATTACTTTGTATTGCAAAATGAAAGTGCCCAAGAAGAGACGAACTGTATAATTAGTATTGGTTCCTGCAAACTGGCCTGAACAAGACCTGCATATTTTTATATATGTATGTTATATACTTTAAAGAAATTTTCCAACTATGGATGTATTCAATTTGTTGAATTAATCTTTCTTAAAATGACACTCCAAAATGTAATGCCTTCCCTATTGAATATTCTTTAAGCCACAAAATGTAATTTGTTATGCTGTCATTTATCTTTTCTGCGAGGACTTAACTTGAGTAACTAAAAACTCATTAATTCTTTCGTTCAAGATGTTAGATAATTTCCTTCAATTCAGTACAATACTATTCATTGGAGTAAGGGATACATTGGGCTGAGATGAAGATAATTTTTGTTAAACTGCTATGAATGAAGCAGTGCGTTTTTATAGTCCACACTTAATGAAATCAAAGTGTGACAATTTGTAAGAAAGATGGTATTTATAATATAGGTTACTAAAGATGAATGTACCAGTATGTTAGACGTTAAAAGCAAAGATGAGAGTTTATATTACCTTGCATTTAATTTACATACACTCATGAGTTCAATTATTTCGGCATTTATCAAATCCCTTCTGCATTTTATTTTCAAAATCTTGTCATTTTATACGAGTTTTAAATGTGTGCGCAAGATGTAATGTTGATTTTTTCATGTTACAAGTAACTCAGGGATTTAATTATCGAATTTTGTAAAGTTTCTTCTCAGGGTTTTCACAATAGAAACAAGTTTAATTAAAAAATGTATATTATTGTATAGGTATCTTCTCTTTTGCATCTTTGCTTGAAAGATATCTCCTAATTTCACACTTTTAAACTACACAGCTACAGTATACTCGATCTGACAACCATCTTCTATGAGCATAGTATTGATAAATTCTTGCTCGAATGTGATGCATACGGATGAAGATTTTACTTCATATTTAATTACTTATCATCTTGAACTTTTTGTGTGAATATTTTTCAATAATTATGTACCTTTGGGCAGCATTGATATAGTGTGTATAATTCCATTGCTTTGGATATAATTCTCGAAATATCGTGATTAAGAAAAATTACTCCCTAGCTGACATATAAACTGGCCTATGTTTCTTGCAGAGGAATTGCGAAACTAAACATTTTAAAACAATATACTGTTCATTCAGCACTGTATACATGGTTTCAGATTACTGTTCATTTTTGAACATGTCATGAAGACTATGTTTGGTATCACTAGTTTTCCGGCCCTGTAACAAATTTTTTTTGTCTTCAAAACATATTGATCGCTGTGCCTCCAAAATCTGCTATGATTTTTTAACAAAATTTTGCAGTACAAAAAAAAAGCATTGCCACTTTTAATTCCCTTGATTTTCAAAGCTACTTTCGGTATAATTTCAGTCATTGCAAGACATGATGAAATTATACCGAAAATAGCTTTGAAAACAAGGCAATTAAACGTGGCTTTGCTTTTGTCTTTGTCTTGCAAAATCTTTTTGAAAACACACAGCAGATTTTGGAGGTGTGCGACAATATTATGAATCAAGCAAACAGAAATGGTTCTGCATTATTTGCAGAACACATTATGTACTTCACCTTCTTTCTGTGTGTGGGAAGTTGATAAGGCAGTGGATTTTTTTTCTTTTTTCCATATTTTATTTTACTCTGTATAACCGTGTTTAATTAAATATAATTATATACAGCAACTAAAATGTTCCACTTTCGTTGTGTTCCCATTTGTAGCTGCAATGATAATGGTATCATATGTCAAATCTTGTTTTTACGTCAGCAACCTTATAATCTATTTCCAATTTAATACAGGTTAGCTACTGAGACACGAACTGTACCGGTTCAGTAAACAATATTTGAGAAAAATATTATGTTTATATTCATTAAATAAGCATTTTGCTAGACAGTCTTGAGGTCACAAGTGAAAGTGAAGTTTCATAAATATAACCATACTTGGAGATGTATTGTTAGTTACTGGTAAATCCTGCCCTGTAACGAATTTCACCCACTCCACTTCTAACAGTCCACATGTTATCAACAAACATGTCACAAATAGAGGTAGAGGGTAGAGAAGAGACTGCCGTGCTACTGCTACTATTGATAAAGAAAAATTTTATTCACTGGTGAATCATCATGGTGTTGTCACTTGATCTTGAGATTCATTTCCTGTATTAGATTCGGAACCATCACGTTTGCTGTCACTGTCACTGCTACTGCTGCTACTGTCTTCGCCTAAGTTTATGATAATGGTGTCCATTAGTTCAGAAACTGACCAATGTTTTTTCCAATATCCTGCTTCTACTCTCAATACATGACTGCAGTAACCCTCCCAGTCTTTCTTTGTCATGGGTGTTATTGCTTTATTGGTTAGCTATTATTACTAAAACTTGAAACAATTGTAAAGAAGAACACACTAACTAAACTAAATTGTTATAACAAAAACTAAACTAAACTAAAGAGCTAGGAATATATTACAGAAAGTGAAAGATCACCAGACCAAATGTTTTCAACATGTACAACACACAGGCAGACAAGCAAGACTTAGGACCTGACAACCATAAACTGACTGACAAACTCTTGCTACTGAATCATGTGGGTGGGGAGCAATTTCCACCCCTAACTTCTCCAAGTCCTAGGACCAGATTTACCAGTCACTAACAGTACTACTACCCAACATGCCAAAAAGTGGAGAGGGGGAGTCAAGAGTGTGCCAAGCATATTTTTATTACTTGTGGCAGTGACTCACGTACATTTTGCATGATATAGAAACTGTTTAACAACGTTGGGAGTTCTTAAATGAAATGAAAAAGAGCAAGAACATCCTAAAAATGTCTGTCCATTGGGAAAACATTGCTACCCTGGAAATAACTGTCCTTGCTGGCAGTTCTCCACACATGTGTGGTGAGCCATTGTGTGCAGCGCTATTGGTGAACAGATTTCATTGTCGAATCTATGCAGAATCAATTAAGGATGATTTCTGACATTGTTACATGGAAATAAAATTGATAGGTTCTTCCTTTGTTTTGTCCCTTCAAAAAACTGCTGACGTGCATAGTTTCACTAAAATTAAATCACATTCACTTCTTGCCTCTTGTCACTGCATGTATGTCATAAATCACTCTTTTATTCGAATATTGCCAGCTGTACATAAATGATATGTTTCATTAAATGCTGAATTACATTGTGATTCTCTGTTATTTGTTTCTCACTTCACCTGATTCCAGGTAATTACTTGTTCCATGAGATACACTTCTCTCTGGAATTTGTGTTATATTTGTCCTGTAGATTTGATGTATAGTTTTCATTGTTTTCTACATTGCTTACAAATATATTGTATTATGGAGAAATTTTAATTGGTAGAAAAGTATATAATATTTCCATTACTGTCTTCATCATAGATTTTTATCCTAGAAGACCAGGATTTGGTTCAACATTTCATTGCCCTGTATATAGGCTTTATAATAATATAAATATATTAAGATAATATCATGTTTTGTAACACTGAGAATTGTAATTGTTGTGCTTATTGAATAATATCAAATGATTAGAATCTTAAGATATTCTCGTAGAAATCAGTTGATCATAAAGGAGTGTTACAGGACAAATATTAGGATTTTTATGACACTGCAATTTTCCTCCAGTTTGAACATCCTCATTTTCATTGTGTACAGTTGGCATTTTCTAACATTTTATGATACAACAAATCTTCAATTAATGTAAGTTTGGAAGACAAAGAAAGAAAATATTAAATGTTATTTTCTTTCTTCCTCTTCCAAACTTGTGTGCATATATCAGGGTGTTTATCAGTAACGAAGGTAATCAAAACGTAACTAATTTAAGCAATTTGTAACGAAATGTAAATAATTCAAAAGACTCAAATGATTGTCTGTCTGTCTGAGCTGCAGTATAGTCCGCAATTACAGTGCGAGTCCAATACAATCTAGAAGGCTGGGAGAGAAGATGACTGCACTTCCATTGAAATGAAGATCTGACAACTTCACAAATTCGATGACAGATCGTAAGATGACTGAAACACGATTAATATTTATTAATTTTTTTTTTTCCTTGTGCTTATGAGTAAAGTTGTGGTAACTGAAGAGTAACTAAATTTTGTTCCACATTTTCGGTAGACACCCTGATATGTACAAGAATAAGAACTAAATTATTTATTTGTGATGTTCTGCATTAAATGGTGATTGTAATTTTGAATTCATACATTGTCATTGCAACTATAAAAACCTTGAAAGTTGAATATTTTGTGAAATAGATTTTTGTTCGTATGTCAAATACTTCCATTCCCCTCATGTGTGTACATAGTGAAATTAGTATTTGTTCGCTACTTTTTTTTTTTCTCCAGAATTTGAATGGAGGACTTTGCGAGATTGAGATTGCATTTCTATTTACCTCTTTTGAACTGTTTATATATTAGTAAATAATTAATTAATTACAGATGTTCCACGACTCCTTTAGAAACATATGATTGATCATAAACTCCACTACTACTAAGATCTAGATCCTTAGCCCATCCCATCCTCATTGAGAATTGTGAACGAACACTAGACATCCAAAAGTAGTGGTACTCCTTTGTCATGTAACCAAAATGGCGCAAAGCCAAGATTTCAGGCAACAAAGGCCAGAAAGAAAAATGGGAGATGTGCCCATTGCCTACTAAGAATCAAGTTTGTCATTTGCATTTTTTAATCAGCAAAGCTTAGTATTTGGGCTTCATGTTTTCCTTACGTCTCTGTTTCCAAAGATTAAATGAAGTACTTGTATTCGTAAATTTTACAGTTATTTCCGCTGATTTCCAATTGCTGCACTTTTTTTTGCCATTATAGAAGTAATTTATATTCTATGTGGATGAATGAAAATAATTAAGATGCAGATACTATTGTGATATCCACTGAATGAGTACAGATATTACTTCCAAAGTAATTCTTTATTGGTAGGATTTTGGCTGTATATTAAGATTTGTGATAATCTTCGGAAGTTTTTGTAGGAAGAAATATGTCCTCTCATGAAAGAATTGTCAGTATTTATCACTAGTCGAAATCTCGCTACATTATTGTGCATTGTATTGTATTTTGCACTAGATGGATTGTAAATAAGCACTTATTAAGGGAAATAGTAAGCAAACAAATATTTTGCTTGCAGATAAACATTTATCAGTGTGAAAGAGATATGCTTTTAAGGTTTGTAATATGTTCATTTGTGGCAGCAATATATGTTTGGAACAAAACTGCCCCCAAATACTATCAGCTAGTCCCCCCTCCCTCTGTGTATATATTTTGACATTAACTCGATAAAAAAAATCAGAAGGCTTGCGATCTATTCTATTTCTGAGAACAAAAATCATTTCATGTGATATAGTATCTCGGGTAATGAAGATTTTTTTTGTTTCTGCACATTCAAGATATCATTCCTGATTCACAGAGTCATGCTGTGTTAGACAGTTACATTTATTATATGAGCTGGAGTTCATAATTAAAGGAAATGATGTTTCAAAAGAATGATATAGTTGACTAAAATTGTAGTTCATTTTGAGTAATTGATGGGCATGGAAGTATAATAAGCAACTGTAAAACTTGTTAATTAGTTACAAGTTGGCACTAGTAAATTATGTATTTAGTTCTGGATTCTCTATGGTATAATTGGAGGTCTCAGATTACCTTTCATCTCTTGGATAAATCGGGACGGATTTGTGTTGCTTTTGAGTCTGGCATAAAATGTGTTACTGCAAGATCTCAAGCATAAAATCATGAAAGCTAAGTTGTAAAAATATTAGTACGGCAAAGACTGATAGAAAATGGATGTAATAAACTTTGCCGAAATCCTAGTCTTACAAAAAATGAATGCATTGTCCTCATAAAAAGTGAGATAAAGTGTACAAAAATGTGTTTTTTACTATATATGAGTTGTGTATTTTTTTTTTTTTTCCAGAGTGTTTGTTTATAAGTTGGTCAGTGATTCAACAAAAGCATTCTGCAGATAGCATGCATATATATATATTTTACCTGCAGGATTGCTTTCTATGAAAGTAAGCAAATAATTGTGTGTTGTATAGTTTTCATTTTTACAAATTTTTATTGCTTAAGTATGATGTGATGTGTAAATATGATTGCTGTAATGATTGACATTTTTAACGAGAGAAAAATAAAATAGAAACAGCCACATTTGCTGTGAAGAAATGGCTTAACCATCAGTTAGACTCGGCTGAGATGGTGCTTTCCATATTCAAGTACAGATTAATAGTCTCTCTAATTAAAAAAAAAACTGACGTCTTCACAGATTGTACGAATAAGAAAAACGAGTGCTTGAAATGGCATGAAGAGAGTGTGTAGCAAATCTCAGTCCCAGTGAAACCAATTTTTTACATACTGTAAACTCTTACAATATATTTTAAGAACGGATAATATTTTTACTAAAAATTATTTATTGTCAAGTTTATACTAGTAGAGTCAGAAAGTACCGGAACTTCGGGTGTGCCACTCTCTATAGGCAACTTCTCTGCCTTGTCCGCATGGTATGTGACCTACTCTCCAGGCGTTTAGACTTAGTGTGGCTGTGCATGAGAATGGGTAAGACTAACATGGCCGGACACCAATCGAAATACAATGCAGCCTTCAGCTTTATTTAGTGAAGACGTGTGATACAGTGCAGCTTTACTCTTCGTTTAGTGAAGATGTGTAATACAGTGCTGCTTTACGCTTCGTTTAGTGAAGACATGTAGGTATATGTGATAAAATGAGCTTCAAAGAGCACAGAGATAATATTAAATTTTGTGTTAAACACGGTAAAACATTTACTGAGACTTTTGGCACTCATGCACCAAGCGTATGGAGAAGAAGCAATGTTTCGGACCCAAATGTATGAGTGGCACAAGTGCTTCACAAGTGGCCATCTTTCAACGGATGATGATCCACTTTCAGGAAGACCCAGATCGGCAAGAACAGAAGAAATGATAGCTCGAGTTGCACAAGAAATCAGACAGTCAATAGATGATGTGGCTACTTTGTTAGGCATTTCGCATGGTTCTGTGGAGTCTTTTCTCCACAATGATTTGAATATGCAATGTGTTTGTGAGCACGTTGTTCCAAGAAGCCAAACAGATGAGCAGCGGGAAGAGAGGCAACTGTTTAGTGCAGACCTGATTGACAGGGTGCATACAATCCAAATTTCTTGCACAGAGTGATCACAGGTGACGAAATATGATGTTTCCTTTATGACCCGCAGCCAAAATGGCAGTCTTCGATGTGGAAATCTCCCAGCTCAACACGGCAAAAGAGTTTCAGTGCTGACTGATCAAAGGGGAAAGTAATGCTTGAAGTGTTCTTCGATATCCAGGATCTCGTACATTTCGAGTTTATTCCTGAGGGTCGAAATGTCAGTAAGGAGGCATATGTTGCAATTCTTTGACATCTTCGTGCTGCAGTTCGACGAACGAAGAAGACCCAACTTGTGGCAAGGACAGAATTGGGTTCTCCATCATTACAATGCCCCAGCACATCGGTTGCTCTTAGTGAGCGAATTCCCCACACAAAACAAAATACCTGTCCATCCACAGCCACCATATTCTCCAGCATATTCTTGCTTCAGCAGAGTTCTACTAATTTACAAAGGTCAAGTCCCTACTCAAGGGACAGCGGTTTGCATCAGCTGAAGGGGTAAAAATTCATACGACAAGCGCTCTGCGGGAAGTGACCAAAGATGGGCTGCAGGAATGTTTCGAGAAGTGGTATGGACGCTGGCAGAAGTGTGTCACTGCCTATTTTGAAGGTGGTGTTGTGTACATGGTTATATGTCATCTGCAACAAAGCTATCTATACATGCTTGCACTGAGTCTATACACCTGGAGAGTAGGTCACATACCACAAGGACAAGGCAGAAAAGTTGCCTATAGAGCACGATGTTGCCACCCAAAGTTCGAGTACTTTCTGACTCTACTAGTATTTCCGAATCATCATTAGTTCCAATATCTCTTAAATGCATAGATTTCTTCACTGGTTAGTTTTCATTTATTGGAATAGAGAAACACTGAATTAGTACTTCTATCTTCAAACTGTAACTTTGGTGTGATACATAGTCAGCAGTTTTCAACTACAAATTCTTAACACCAGTTTTAAGACTATTCAAAAGTAACCTAGGCCATTGTCAGATAATTGAAAGCAAATTTGATTGGATGTACAGTAAAACCCCGATAAGACGCTGTTCAAGGGACCACATGTAAACTGCGTATTAACCGGGACCGCATATTAGGCGGGTATACTAATTTTGACTTATATACAATATCTACACTGTTAGCATTTTTCTTTTTTGAAATAATGATTCATGAAAGGTAATACAATACAGTATTACTCCATTATGTAATTACTGTACTGTATGTCAAAGACATTTGCAATATGTACTGTACTTAATTCTTTCGAAAAAAAGTCATTTATAATTATTTGCCATGTGCATGTTTTTCAAGTCCTCGTGTTTACCACACTTCACTTTCCTGCGCTTGCATCCTCCCGACATCGCAGCTGCAGTGCTTGAATCGCGATTTTTTATTATCGTCCTTAATTTCGATTATGGGATTTCTAATGAATCAGAGAGTTGTTTCTGATTAAGAGTACTGTTTTCATTGTACCTTTGTAAGATTTTAAATTTTTCCAACACAGGAAGCGCTTTTCTTAACACTCATGTAAACACACTCACAGACACTTCAATACACTAAAGGACAACAACCTGGCCAGCAAAAGTTACCGGAATTTTATTAAAGCCAAGTGAGGAATGTTGCTTGAGAGAGAAAGTTAGCAAGAGAGTGGGGTATTGTAACTGTATGTAGGCTTTAAGTGCGAAGGTAAAGAGTTGACTAAGAGCGTATCAAGAGGGTGGGGTATTCAGCAGTAGTTCCCAACCTTTTTTGACTGACGACACACTTTACTGAACGCCCACAATATTGCGACACACTTATTTGTTTTTATTAAAAATAATTATATAATAACAACCAGTGCTTTTCTTCTGGAGAAAAAGGTGGTGAAACTGTGTGTAGAATATTTTATAGTGGATGGGAAGATGATTACTGATCACTGTACAGGAATTTTGTTGTTTTTAACCCCATTTTTGTTCAACTAAGACTTTCGATGTCTATGTGGAATTCAAAGAAAAATAATATTAAAAACATAGTTATTCACACATATTTCGATTCCATGATGAAAAATGTAACAAAAAGGTGCCAGAATGCTGTTCCAGAGCGTTTCGTCAGAAAAGAGCACTAATAACAATTTCTATGTAGTGTCGGACATCCAGTGTTCTAAATAGGTCGATGGTAACATGCATCGAATCGAAAAAAAATATATAATCTGATAACACATTTTTATTATTGCTTTTGGAAACTTTCATATTTAAATTAATGTGACGTCTGTGCTTGGTGGGTTGAATAAAGTTTCTTTATATGTGGCCTTATAATTGTCAGGCTAACACGTAAATAATCTTCAAGATGCAGCAGTTTGTTACTTCGTTTAGAGTTTATTTTCATGGTATAATATGCTGATTCATATAACATGCTGAAAACTGCAGTTTTAAATGTCTTTTTAGTTTATTCGGCACCATCTACTGATTTGGCAAAACATTTCCGCATATAAAACACTCGAGATTTTGTTTATATTCATCTCCACGCCATGTAAAACCATATTGCAAGTATTCATCACTATAATATTTACAAAACGCGGTACGTTTTTGTGAACTCTGAAAGGAACTATTGCTCACAATATATGAATTAGCACTGCTATCATCTAACCCAGACCTCAATTCAGACTGAGTTTTTTTTAATTAAAAATTTGTCCATATAAAATCTAAATAAAGCACTTTTGATAAAAATAATCGCACCATCACCCAAGCACACATATATACTGAAACGACCAATATGTTCTAATGATTCTAAACTCTGTTTATTACTAAGTGGAAAGAGTAAACGAATTACTAAGCATTGTTGGAGATGTTCATTTTCATTCGAATTATTGTCAGGAAGAAAAATTGAACTGAGTATTATTGCAGGTGTTCAAGTTTCATTGGTAAAGTCTGTCTCAAAATAAAATGTACCACATCAAAGACTCGTCGTAAATAAAAAATGCGTTGTAAAGAGACTTCATGGATGGTATAAAATTTATTTTTCAATTCCAAAATTTCGCGACACACTCCATGGGGCTGTACTACACACCCGTTGGGAACCACTGGGGTATTGTAAATATGAAGTGCACAGGTAAAGGGTCGAATACCGATACTTTTAAGGTTAATGGCACCAGTGAGTTCAATGGTCAAAATATTTCATTTCTTTCACAATACAATGCTGAAGATTACGTAAAAATATTTCACAAAAATAGCGTATTATGCTAGACTTGAGCACAACAAACAGGTTATTTGATAAAGGTGTTATATATGAAATGTGCAGGGACCAGACAAAAAAAAGTGTATTACACGGTATAGCATAATAAGTGGGCGCATCCTATCGAGGTTTTACTGTATATGGAAATTATTTGTTAACAGCACCTACTCCAGGTTTGATTACAATCTTCCTATTATTATCAGTGAACTATAACTATACCATGCTTACTGTTGTAGAATTATGAAATAATTCACCTCACAACCATACACACGCAGAATTGTATTCCTTGTGACAATTAAAAATTCATTCTACTTATTTTGACTTGGTAACTTAAAGTTTTTGCCCACTTAACTTGATAAAATTGCAATCACTATTGTGATAACTGATAATCATACTCAATTTCCTCTTGTTTCCTTAATTTTCATGTGTGTTAATTTGGTCTCTACCAATAATATTAGGTTTTTTCCTCATAAATAGTTTCACTTTTATCTAACATTCATAATCAAAAGAAATTTGCATTCAGTTACAAACACGTAAAATTAAATTTCACCTTTATATATCTTACATTGGATAGAAGCATTTGGTATAAGCTCTTTCATATTTAATCTAGTACTGTCAATCTACAGAAAAGAAAAATGTAAAAATTCCATAGAATAGTGAAACCAATTTAGTTTCTTATCCTGAAGTTTTAAGGTTGGTGTCCTCTCCCCACCCCCCCCCACCAATCTCCCCCCTCTCCTTGAATTGCCGTTATTTGCTCCCCAACTCTAATAATAAGCATGGCTCATAGATGTCATTAGTTCGTCAGACTGTCCAGAGTGCACCACAGGTAGTGATTCTATATTGCGTTTGTAATGACTGAATGATAGTTGTTAGGATATCACATGGGAACCAGAGTACCCAGAAAAATCCCTTTGTTGCCTGGACCACAGGACTGCCCATCACAAGTTATATCTAAATTCAGGATGGTTAAACCAGGATTTAAATCCAGGTGCCTTGGTTTATAAGCCCAACACACTAGCACCGAGCCACCGTAATTGTTATGTTGGCGTAATGAAGTATGTAGAATTTTTTCAGAAGTAAGAAGTACTTAAAAATTGATTGTTTCTTAGCTAATTTGTGTATAATTTCGAAAATCTGGACATCGTTTCTTTACAGAAGGAATGGGAATTCTTAAAGATAAACAATCACATAATTTAAAACAAAGTTGAACTCTGTGTCAATTTAATCCTTTTCAAACAATGCTTTCTCAATAACTCTTTTAGATGGGGGAGCTTAATAGAAAAATTAGAAGAAAGTGACAGTGCATGTAACAGCTCCTGAAGTTTTTAAAGAATTCCATTTCTGTAAAGGGACGATGTCATGACTTTCGAGATTACATACAGCCAAGATATGATCAATTTATGAATTCTGAATGTAAACTATCCAAGCTGCACAAAATACTTGTAACTTTATTTAGTAAAGGGAGACCAACCAAAAGATGTCACTGGGTTCCAGCTGCCAGATATTGTACAGAGACATTATTATGACGTGAAGTGAGAAAGTGGTGGGTTACTGGTGGTCCGCTCCCTGCGCAGGCTGTTAGAGGTGCAGCATAGTAGATCCTCGATCGCCATATAGCATGTGCTGTAGTCATAAGTCATGTTACAAAAGTCTTGATTCTTCAAGTGTACAACGTTTAGTGATTATTGTGTGTTTAGGTAATGCCTACCAACAAATTCTCATTGTGTGAACCTGTGTGTATGTACAATAGGTACATAAATGGCAGAAGATTGTATGCAAAAACGGGACATAAATTTCTAATGAAGTTTTCAAGCAGACCTGTACCTTCTGACGAAACAATTAGAAGGCTCACTAAAAGACATAAAGAAACAGGTTCAGTGAACAATCGAAAATCAAACAGAAAACGTAGTGTTCTTACAGAAGAAAAATTAGATGAGATTGGTTGAAGATTAGAATATACCGCTCAAAAATTTCTGAAGCGTTCAGCACAGGAAACTGGAATATCTCAGTCCTCTACAAGAAATGCAACAAAATTATTGAAACAGGCTCCACAAAGCTCAGATCTAACACCCTATAATTTTTGTTTATAGCGAACACTAAAAGGTAGACGATGAAAGAGTAATGGAACAGAGAAAAATTCTCTCCGGCGCCGGGATTTGAACCCGGGTTTTCAGCTCTACGTGCTGATGCTTTATCCACTAAGCCACATCGGATACAACCCCGGCGTCGGACAGAATTGTCTCTGATTGAGTTTCAACTCTTGGGTTCCCTCTAGTGGCCGCCCTCTGCACTACGTCATAGATGTCTATGAACATAGGACCGAAGTCCACACATCTATGACGTAGTTAGAGGGCGGCCACTAGAGGGAACCCAAGAGTTGGAACTCAATCAGACACAATTCTGTCCGACACCGGGGTTGTATCCGGTGTGGCTTAGTGGATAAAGCATCAGCACGTAGAGCTGAAAACCCGGGTTCAAATCCCGGTGCTGGAGAGAATTTTTCTCCGTTCCATTACTCTTTCATCGTATGATGACGCAGAATATCTGCATGGAAATATCATATGTACTTCGGTACATTGAAACAATATATAATATATGATATGCGTAAATCACTTTGTGATTTAAGACGGTGCTTATTCCGTCGGATCCCGGCCAACTAGTCACTCATAACGAGTGCACCTCAGCACATGTGTGGACTTTGGTCCTATGTTCATAGACATCTATGACGTAGTGCAGAGGGCGGCCACTGAGGGAACCCAAGAGTTGGAACTCAATCAGAGACAATTCTGTCCGACGCCGGGGTTGTATCCGGTGTGGCTTAGTGGATAAAGCATCAGCACGTAGAGCTGAAAACCCGGGTTCAAATCCCGGCGCCGGAGAGAATTTTTCTCCGTTCCATTACTCTTTCATCGTATGATGATGCAGAATATCTGCATGGAAATATCATATGTACTTTGGTACATTGAAACAATATATAATATACTAAAAGGTAGAGTTTATACGAAAAATCCTCATTCTATAGATGAACTAAAAGCTTATATATGAAAACAAATCGAGGTTATCAATTATGTGGAACTTCAGAATGTTGTTCATTCGTTTATCAGAAGATGTTGGTTGTGTGTGGCAGCAAATGGGGGCCATTTTCAGCAACGAAATAGTTGCATGCTTGCTAGAGACCATGCTAGCAGTGGACCACAGGTCACTTGCTGTTTTCTTGCCTCACGTAATAATGTGTCTGTATAATATAATGCTACGTATTAGAATCAGAAAGCTGATTGGTAAATATCAGATCTGTGTGTACTAGGTGAAATCGAAATTACATTGATAGCATAAATTGATACACATCAATTGATCATAATTCCTAAATGCGACATACTCAGTCTTGTGGTTGACATGCTAGTTACTGGAGCCAAAATTTTTACTGGTTCACACCCAGTGATGAAGTTTAGAAGGCAATGAAATCATTAAGCTTGGCTTCTTCTGAATGGAGGGAAAGTAAACGTGGAAGGTCTGTGTGGTAGATTTACAGCATGTAAAAGAATTCTGTTCCAGATAGTGTGTTCCAGGAAAAGCTTCTCTGCTATTTCTTGCCTGTAGTCAAATTTAGAGATTGTTCATTGAACCTATACCATTGGCCTAAGTGCGCATGTGCTTTTCCACCCTTCAACTCTGATCAATCCATTGAGCACTACTATTAATTGTGATATTTCGACATCAACACATTTCTTAAACTGTAATGTTGAGGTCACTATATTTAAGGGATTAAAAAAAAGTCGATCATTTTTTTCTCTATATAAAGTTTTTCCTGTGATACACATGAGAAGCAGGTTTTGCATGCTTGACAAGTAGGATGTTGCATACAATTTGGTTCTTACCTTTATACATGATACTGTAAAATGTTTTCCCTTTGCCTCATTACATGCTTTGTACTTCTAGATAAGGTTTCTATATACCTACTAGATAAGGTTTCTATATACCTACAGAAGTTTCTCTAACATTCATTGAATTCCCCTATGAATATCTTAAAGACATTTTGAAACACTAGAGTTTGTACTGCAGACCACAAAAGTAAAATTCACTCAGCACTAAGGTATGAACTGATTTGCCAACATCCATTTTCTGTGATGAACTTTTTGACTTTTTGACTCTTGGCTATTCCAAAAAACAATCCAATATTGGCCACATATCGAAAAATTCTTCGTATACCTATGAACAGTATCTCTATCTGGCACAAACACTCCCAAAAACTTGCCCCTAAAATTTTTTGTACACTTTTCTTGCAGTCTTTCCATAATATACAAATTGCAGATAGAAAAGTGTTCTACAGAATAGCTATCTGTTGCTACTGTTGCGAAGCCTATCAAAATTTAACTAAACCTTGCATATGGAGGAAAGAATAAAATGGGTTTAAACATAGCTGATATAACACAAAAGATACAACTACGTCGCCACTTCCATTAAAGGTTGCATTTCAGCCTAAATACAGTAGAACCTCGATTAACCATTCTGCAGTGAACAGAAATGACTTACACCGTTCTTCTGTACTTTCTCAATTCTACCACGATTGTGTAACTTTCATTTTGTTCTTTGTCTGTGTTAAACACTTTCATCCCCTTTGGACTAAATTAATTTTGCACCTCTTTTCCGATATTTCATAGTAATTAGTAAACTTAGACTGGACATGAAAAAGAAAATTGTTGCAGATAAATGCAGGGAAAAAAGGTAAAAGCATCTTAAATTGTACCAGACAGATTTAAGTCCACTAAAATTTGTAATACAAAGTAAGCTTTCTTTTTTGTTTTTATTTATTTATTTTTCTTTCATTAACTGTCCATTATAATCAAGATTTGTACTGTATGTGAAGGATTTTCTTTATATTATAAATTAAATTCATGCTGTAACTTGTAAAGACATAAAATGTTAATAATCTGTGGTTTTATAAAACGTATTCACTGATGAGATTGCATGTCTTTCACAGTTCCCTCTTCTGCATGTGTGTGCGTATTTTAGATTTTCTTTATGTTTATGTGACTATGACGGAATAGTTTAATTGTTTGGAACCCTCCAGCATTAAAAGAGTGCTTCGTGTATTGCACAATTAAAATAAAAACAAACTGATTAAATGGTTCTCAATTTAAAAAAATATGATGTTGATACTGATTCAGTGTTCTAATCTCATTTCTTTTGTTAAATGTCCATTGATTTGGAAAATGATAGGTACTTCTTTTTTACAAGTTGAAATTATAATGTGGTTTGTTAAGTGATGGAAATTGTTCATCACACCCTTTGCATATGTTAAGTTCATACACAGATTCTAGCATATTGACATTTTCTATGCAAAACTTGTTCTGATAAAACTTATCTTCCCCCTCACAGGGTTAAAAGATTTCTTCTTTGTTTCTTTGGAATTTGTGGTACTGCAGACATTTTATCTGCTTCTGTTTGGTATTATTAGAATTTTGTCTTACACAGCCTATTATATCTTCTTAAAATTGCTCACTTAGCACTGGAATGTTAAAATATGTAGTAGAAAGAAAAGATTTGAAAAATAATCTTAAAAATGTTCCTGCTGTATTTTTGTAGCACATTCATTAATACACTTGACCCTCTCCCCACCCCTTTCACAAACGTGGTAGAAATATAATAACTACTTGGACATTTCCATCTGCTTGGCCGATTTTACGAAATATTTCAGGGACAACATTGTACAGTACAAGAATTTGTAAGCCATTATGTTGTATAAAAACTAGCAGTTGATGTAATTTAAGTTTTGCCATTGTATAGTTTTGTTTATAATTCACTGGGCTTTAATGCCTTGTCATCATGTACTGTATTATGAACTGTTCAGGTGTTTATTTTTTTTATGTTTTAGAGACTGATTGTGTATTATACTAATCAGATGGAATGTTGAATATCGGTTTCTTAAAAAGAAATGTTCATTGAAATATTTAATCGCTGTATATCAGAATGAATATAAGTATTTAATGGGCTGTGTTTTTTTTTTAGGGTTTCTTACATGGCTGAAGTAAACTTGTTTGAGAAACACTTGAGTATAGAAAGAAATTACAATTAATTTTACAGTACCTATGTCTTAACAGTGAGACGTATTTCTTATAGAAGGCAAGTTACATTGTTGTAAAAATTGTGTAAAAGATAGCTAAATCATATTTATAAGAACATGATGAAAATGTGATGATGCATTGTAAATAGTAATGAATCTTTTTTTTTTTTTTTTCCTCTCGTTCTCTCTTTTAGTTCAATATCAAGCATTCTGTGTTTGTGCAAACATTTTAAAGACTAATGAGTTTGCTGTGAGGAAGGAAAGGAGTGTATAAATGAATTATACTGTAGTTTGTTAAGATAAAAAAAATACAACAAACTTTATAAATAAAGATATCTTTTGATAATTGATAAACATGTATTTCAGGTAAATTCTTAAGGAGGTACTCATTTCATAATGGAGTGAAAATGGCAAGTTGTAGCCGATTTAAGTGAACACCATAGTTTAACGTTTTGGTGGCTACTTCATTCACACACAACCCCCAGAATATCTGGAGGACCACACCTGCTATTGGTCGACAGGTCCATTGGACCTAGCTGGGAGATCTTGTTGATCACCAGCTTTCCCTCCTTAAGCCACTGGAGGACGATTTTAGTGCCATAGCAGGTCAGCACTAGGAACAGAAAAGTAGAAAGAGGAGGAAGGAAAGTGAAATAAACCCCTAGTTTATAATTATGTAGGTATTATAAAGGAAATATGTTAGTGTCTTGAATCTTCAAAGAAATTATTTCACACTTTTTGGGTGAAACTGCATAACAAATTGCTTGCAGAGATTTTCAGGGATGAAACAACCCTTTCATCAGTTACAATGCACTTGAAAGCAAAAACCTGCACTCCACATTACACAGGATATGTGGTGCAGATTTCGTGCCGACTCTCTAAGAGTAAAAAATTACCCTCTTCCCTTGCCACACTTTGGTGATACTTAAGGTGACCAGATGCCTGCTTTTGTCCGGACGTGTCCTTTTTAGGCCTTTGTCTGGGGTCCTGGCAGATTTTTGAAAAACCAAGAAATGTTCTTTTCGTAACTTGTATGCCTGATATTTTGAAATTATCTGATTAGACGCCTTTTTCACGTAATTTGCCTGTAGATGGCAGCATCGACAGAATACTCTTTGCCAACATCATAACTCACTTTGCCCCCCCCCCCCGTTATGGTCGTTGCTCAAAGGCAGCTAGTAAATCGAGATATCCAGGTGCGAAAGTAAATCCGTTTGCGCATTCTCGCCTCGCAGTCTGTCCATTCTGCCCATTTTCTGCCCTCTTTAATATTTATAGTTCCCTTGACTTTATGTAGCAAACTGTAAAATCATTATTATTAAGTTTTACCCTAATTATTTTGTAATGAAATACGTAGATATTAACATACTCTTTTAAGTATGATAGAAGCCTAAATCTGTATTGTAAATACAGTAGAGTATCGATTATCCAAATACTGATCAACTGAAACATCGATTAACCAAAGGCGTTCCAGTCGGCAAATTTGAATTTGCGTGCGCACCATGTAGAAGATTCGCTAGTGCTGTTTACGAGATTTAGCGACAAAAAAAAAAAAAGAAAGAAGAAGAAGAAGAAAGTTTGGACTTCTTTTCTTAAACTGTAGGCTTGCTTTAATTGCCGTTTCGAACTTGTCAAATTAGGCTAGTCAATTTTCTGTGTTACTTGTAAGACGTGTGATACAAAATATATACTGTAGGTGTTTTAATATCAGTGTTTCATACTGCTCCTATGACACCGGTAAAACTTGTTTTCGTAAATGATCGGTTATCCAAAAAATCAATTACCCGAACATCCCCGTCCCCAATTTCGTATAATCAATGCTTTACTGTCTTTTGTAAAAGAATAGATATTGACGTAATTTAAAGTATAATATAGGCCTAAGCCTAAATCTAAGTACATATTTTCTGTCTTCTTTTTTTCGAATGATGTCCTCCTTTTTGAAGCTTTCTGTCATCTTTTTTATCGATGGGAATCTGGTCACCCTATTGATACTACATCATTGACCTCATGCATCCCATGCCCTCTGTTCTAAAATTGTGCGTCACTTTGGTGCCTCTCCCCCTCCCCCATGATCTACCATGAGGGATTGGTCAACCAGGAAAGTGTTGATGAACAAACAAGTGGAGTATCCCATACGAACCTTTGTTTATTAGGATTTGAATCTAAGTTGGGTCCAAACTATATTGTATGCCGATAATCAAGTGTTACTGAAGACAACCTACAAATAGCAGCGTACCAACTATTTAAAATCGATAGCAAATATGATATGAAAATCTCTACATCAAAATCCAAAACAATGACAATGTGTGGAAAAAATATATATAAATGGAAACGTGCACAAGTTGTGCATATGACTTGGAAAAAATATACAACTGGTGAAAATTGAAATTGATGGCAAAATTATAGAACAAGTGTCTAACTTTTGATATTTAGGAAGTGTACTTGCAGAACATAAGCGTGATATTGATATGAAATTACAAAAATATAATTAATTGAACGGTATAATACAAAGACATTTTAGTAAACAGATGAAGACACACTAAATTAAGATTACATAACACTACATCAAAATCTGCTCTCAAATACGGAAGTGAAATTTGGGTTTTAAATGATAGAAACTCTCATAAACTTGAAGTAACCCAAATGCGTTTCTTGCGATCATTGTTAGGAGTCACTAGATTAGACCACCAAAGGAATACTGCCATCAGAGATAAACTTGGAGTACCCAGTTTAACCAAGGAGATAACAAGATACCAACAAGAATGGAAACAGCATCTGTGGAGAATGGAAAGAATTAGACTCCAAAAATTAGCATTCCAGTACTCTCCAACAGGACATCGAGATCAAGGACGACCAAAACATCGGTGGAAAGACCAAGACCATCTTTGCTAGGTTCACCGTCACAGGCCATTTTGACCGAAAACGAACCCATTCATGATGATGAATCTAAGTTGGTGACTTGGAAAACTATTGTTCGTTATCATTAACTGTGCCAGGTAGTCATTTCTGGATCTACTGTCTGAAAATAATTTTTATATTTTTCTTTTTTTTTTAATTCTATTTGATATGTGTGTGCGTGTCTATGTCTGTATGCTAAGTAATGGCGGACACTCGACTTCGTGATTCATCAAAGCAATGTCATCTAGTGCGTGACGCGTGGAAGCTTGTAGTTCCTGAGGCACTATGAAGACATTGCTCTTGGTACGGGCCCCGCAAAGGATTTTGAAGAATGGCCTTCGTCGTCATATCCAAGCGGTGAACCTAGCCAGTCTCTCTCACTAGTAAATCCCCCCCCCCCACACACGTGACTGTACCAAAACAAACTCCGTTCATCTGCTCAGACCACACCAGCGTACAGTCCCCGGTATATTCTTGTGTGACATAGATGCGAGTTTGTAGTTGTGATAATTAGTTTCATTATGCCTCCTAAAGTTTCCAAATTGAAAGGGAAGACACTGCACAGTCAAAGCCGAGAGATTGTTGCTAACGTTTACGATTACATGAAGGAGGAGACGAAAGAAAAAGGCCGATTTTCACCCGAGTATTTTAAAGAAGTGAGGAAAGTCCAAGAAAGAGTTGCTGCAGCCACTGGGGTATTGCACAGTTCTGTCTACAGAATTTTAATAATGATAATCCGTGGCGCTACAGCCCATGAAGGGCTTAGACTGACCAGCCGGCTGCTGGTCTCACGCCCACATGCCGAAGCAGAGGTGGGTGATCATCCAACTAGAATGGAGGTATCGTGTGGTTAGCACGATGATCCCCCCAGCCATTATAGCTGGCATTTGCAACCGGATTTCGCTATCTATCATAGCTCCCCAAGTGCATCACGATGCTGGGTAGGCACCGGTCCCATACACTGGCCGAAATTTCATGAGAAAATTTCTTCTCCCATGAGGACTCGAACCAGCACGCATTCTGTAACGCGAGTCCTAGGCAGGATGCCTTAGACCGCGATGCCACGGTGCAGGACCTACAGAATTTTATGAGACAGGAAAAAGCATGAAGACGAAGGGACATCTTTTGACACTTCGGGGAAAAAAGCAACGTCCCAAAAAGAATCACTGACAGCGATGATTTTGATAAATGCATAATCCGTCGCACCATATACAACTTCTATATAGAAGAAAAATGTGCACCAACAATAAGAAGACTGCTGCAGAAATTAAGAGACACTATCAATTTCCAAGGTAAACCCACAAGTCTTAGAACAATAATCAAGAACTTTGGCTTTCAGTGGAGAAAATCAAGAACCAATCGAAGTGTTCTAGTTGAAAGAGACATTATTCGTTCTCTTCGTGAGACATATCTGACTTCTCTTCGCAAATACAGAGCTGAGGGATGGCCAATAGTGTATGAAGACAAGACTTACATACATAGCAGTCATACCTTTCTGAAGAGTTGGTCTGACGATAGTGGCTCCAGTTTGATGTCTCCTGTCTTGAAAGGGGAGCGATTTATAATCGTCCATGCAGGTGGAAGATTAGGTTTTATACCAAATGCTCTCCTCATTTACAGGTCGCAACTGAAAACAGGAGATTTTCACAGAGAAATGAATACTGATAACTACACCAAATGGCTTCGTACAATGTTAATTCCAAATTTACCCCCAACTCTGTTCTAGTTATCGACAATGCTTCATATCATAATACACAACTGGATAAACCCCCAACCTCAAATTCCTTAAGAAAAGATATGCAAGCCTGGTTAGTGAAACATAACATCCCAATTGGTGAAAACAGTACCAAAACAAAGTTGTACGATTTAATCTTAGCCAATAAGCCAACACAGAAGACCTACTTAATTGACCAAATATTAGCTAAAAACAACCATACAGCCTTAAGATTCCACCTTACCATCCCGACCTGAGTCCCATTGAATTAATTTGGGGAGACGTTAAGCAATGGGTTGGTAGTAGAAATACCACTTTTAAAATAAAAGATGTCGAAATGTTGTGTCGGCAAATATTTGAAGAAATCGGCCAAAGGGAATGGAAAAATGTATGCCGTAAAGTGGAAGAGATTGAACGAGAGTATTGTGAGAAAGATGGCATCTTGGAAGAAAGAATTGAGAGGATTGTGATTGAAAACAATGGGATGGAAAGCAGCGACGAATGTGAAAATGACCCAATGGAGAATTAAGACGACATGTCAGGTATGGAAGAAATAGAGGATGATTAGTTGTCGATTTCGTAAAATGTGACATATAAAACATTAACAGAATGCCACTATTATATATTGGTAATGAGTGTACTTTGTCCGTGCATCAACATACTGTAAACACAGAGTGCAATTGTTTTTAAATAACATTTAATACCAGCAGCTGAAAGTGTGGGATTTAAAAAAATTAACAGAATGCCAGCATTATATTTGGTCAAGTAGCGACTGTACTTCCAGTAAATAAAATAGTGCTTGTGTTATCGATGATGTCTGACTCTGCTAACTGCCTGACACTGCAATGGTTATGAAGTATGCTGTCCACCGCCCGTCCACACCTGGTGAGTAACTCGCATCTAAGTTTCCATTACAAATTTCCATTCGTGTAGAACGAATGCTATGCCTGTACACCATGGGAGGCAAACTATGTAACACTGTATGATGTTGATGATTAATGTAGCAATAATGGAATGCTGGTATGGGAAACGAGAGTATCTCACGAAAACTTACCACCATAGTCTTTGTCTGCAATAAATTCCAGTTGGACCCACCAAAATTCGAACCCAGGTTACCACTTTGGAAAGCCCATGCTCTAGCTGTTTGGCTAACAGTGCACTGAGATATGCACACACACACACACAATGCATACATACATACCTACATAAAAGGTGGCCCATATAAAGCAATAGAAGTTAGTATCTCTTCGATGGATCACTACAGGTACTGTCTCATAATATTATCGACTTTTGAGCAGAATTTTAGTTCGAGTGAGATGTGACAAATTAATCAAATCTTCATAGTAAAGGCCATTTCAATCTGATCTTGGCTACTTTTCAGTGAGGTTTGTTAGCCCATGTTGATACCACTTTCTGGTTTTTTTATACAAAGTATTTGGTGATACCCATTCCAATGGCTTAATGCAGGAAGTGGGTTAAGAATCGTAATAGATGGCAATCTAATGGTGCAAGATCAGGGCTATATGCCAGATGCTAGCTCGAGTCCTCCCAATTTTTTTATTTTCTCTATGGTTGTTCGAGCAATATGTGTTCTTGCTTTTTCTTGTTACAAGAGAATTCTATTTGGTTTAGCTAATGCCAAGCTCCTCTCTCGAAACTTTATGAACTTGTTGAGAATGAACATCCGCATCAACAGTACATCCATTTGAAACAAACTTCCAGTGAATAACACCTTCAGAATTCCACCAGACACACATTACTTCAGGGTCAAACCAATTTTGTTCAGTGATGACTTTGGCAAGTTGATTGGGATTGGGCCACTCTTTTGAGGTATCAAGTTTGTGGTAATGTACCCATTTTTTTTATCACGTATAACAATTCTTCTGATAAATCTATCATTCATGAGATTATTAGATATTAACTCGCTTTGAGTCTGTTCAAGTGTCAATTCATGAAGTACAGATCTAAAACTGTTGTATAATGTTCTAAGCATCTTAATGTGACAATGTATTTTTTGAAGCACCAAGTTCGTCTGACAACCTCTGAGTACTTTTTTGTGGATCTTCTTCCATGATGTTGTAAATCTTTAATATCTCCTCTTTTATTGTTTGTTGTGCCACATGCTCGGTAACAAGACCTTCACGCTCGACGTAACATAAATTGTAGGCATTTATTTATAATTTATTTCCATGTAATTATTACTTCCAAACTGGTACTGACTAGATGAGAAGGCTAAGAAAAAATATTCTGTCCATAGTCTATAATTAATGGTATTACATACAGTTGATTTTGCTTAGTGTTGCTTGAACAAGTGATTTTAAAATGAAGAGAGTGGATTATTAAATGCTCCCTTCCATTCGTTAAAATTAGAAGAGAAACTTTAAATTAAACAGTTAGGTGCACATCAACCAAATGAATTTATATGTATGCAACTGTATGGAAGAAAAAGAGAATTTTCTGTAACATGTGGTTTAGTAAGAAATTGTGGTTAATAGTGAGTGAAGAAATACGAGAAAAGTGAACTTAAACATAAAAATTTTAATCCAGAACCACAATGAACTGGTCATAGATACATACTAAACAGTGATAGAGTGTTTACAATTTTGTGGCACTCTTGAATAAACATTGAGGGTTCATATTGAAATAGAAGAATCAGCAAACCATGACAATTTCTTAGATTTGTTATCTTTACTGTGTAATCTTGATGTGTTAGATAACCACTTGAATAGTATTTCGGTTTTTAAATATACCTCACACATTATACAGAATGAGCTGTTAGACCAGGCGTCTCAAGGCCAATGCATAGAAGTTGTTACAGAGAGCAAGTGTAGATAGTGTAGTCAGCTGAAGAGATAAGCGCAATACCCAAAGATAGCCGATTGTTGATTATGTTACGAGCGTGAGTGAGCTAAATTGTGTCGCGGGAGAAATGCTACAAAGCTTTATTTTTGTGTTGTACTTAATGCGCATGTCACAATAGAAGGAAGGAATTTCTTAAGTAATTATTTAAGCAGAAGGGACTGGCCACCCTACACCATTATCTTCTGGCCTAGTTGTCTCATAAATGGTGCCTTGTTAATGTTTGTAATATTTGTGAGGTTCAGACCTGCCTTCGAACAGTTGACTAAACAACAACAGTACTTCATTTCTAGTAAATTGTTTTTGGTATCTTGATAGGTTGTTTTTCGCCAGTATTACTGGATTCACGACGTTTTTCTCTTCTTCACCTGTTACAATCAGTCTGCAATAAGTGGATTCCAATTGTTAGCATGAGATGGAACTCTCAGTGTCGGGTTGTGAATAGTGTTAATGAAAACAAATCTAATTTATTGGAATGCTTTGAGGAGAAAAGTGGATGGGATGATTTAACAGTGAGGGAAGCTTTTAGTTTAAAGAATTTGCTTAACAATCCAGGATTTTTATTTTTTCTACAACATCATGAAACATGTTGACATCTTGTAGTCCTGTAATATGATTCAGATGCAGAGTGTCAATAAAATTACCATATCCAACACATTACAACATTTTGAACCAGCTGTACTTTAATTAAGACAACACTGGATGGTATTACTTGATGACACATCGCTGGCTAAATGCTACAAGGGTGTATGTAGTAATATTTCTGATATAGCAGTGGCGTATACTGGTTAAAGGGTTTGGGCTACCGCTGACCCTATTATTACACAAAATATATCTAACAATTACTTTAATTTTAATTACTATGGTAAAACTAATAATACAAAATTATTACGTTATGTTATATTATAAACTTTTTCTTTTGTAATTTCCTTGGGCTACCGCCGGTAGCCCGCAAAATACGCCCCTGTGATATAGACATATGTAGAACCTTGTAATATTGAGCCAGCGACATATACTAGTTCTTTAAGGCAATGCGCTACTGAAATTTCTAAAGTCCATAATTTTTTAGCTACAGACTTAAAATTTTTACTGAATATGCATATCAGTATCATAATCACACATTGTAAATTTCAGTCTTTTCTCATAAACATTTTTAAAAAAGTTACTTCCCCCCCCCCTTAAGATATATATGTATACGTTAGAAACACAAAAAATTATGAAAAATGGCATTTTTTGAAACATTATGTTTTGGACGTAGCATTTCTTCTTCTTTCATTTGCTGGTTTGCTTATTTAATTCTGACTGGTAGTTTTGTAGATAATGGCACTTTTCTATGATAGTAACAAATGGTGAACACACAGAACATTATGGCTTTATTCTTTTAGATGTTAGATATTTAACAAAATTAATTTTACTACTGGCTTGTCCAGAATGTCTTATGGTGGGTTCAGTTTCATTATGTTTGAATAGTGGCAAGAGAAATGGTTTGGCAGTATGTGTGAAACTGGCTTGTTCAGCATGTGGGTATAATTCTGATGAATTATTCTCAAGCCACAAAGTTTCAAAATATTTTGAAATAAACAGGAGAATTGTCTATGCGAGCCGAGAAATTGGTTGTGGCTATAGTGAATTGAACAGGTTATGTTACCTTCTGGGCTTGCCATGTGGCCTCAGTAAAAATTCTTATCAGGGTCATATCAAGCATGTAAACAAAGTGGTAACACAGCTTGCTTATGATACAATGAATGATGCTGCTAATGAAGTACGTGAAAATACTGGTAGCAATGAATGTGCAGTGTCAGTTGTTGGAACATGGCAACGGAGAGGATTTTCTTCTTTGTCAGGTGTTGTGACAGCCATGTCAGTAAAAACTGGTAAAGTTCTCGATGTGGAGGTAACGTCCAAAAGCTGCATGTCTTGCAGAATGCATGCTAAGGAAGACAAAAAATCACCTTCATATCAGACTTGGCTAGCAGACCATGTACCAGTATGCTCCTGTAACTACAAGGGATCTTCACCTAACATGGAACCTGTTGGGGCAGGTAGGCTCTTTTTGAGGTTAGTCCAAAATAGAGGATTACTTTATACTCAATATTTAGGAGATGGCGACTCAAAAAGCTTCAAAACTGTATCTGAACTTGACTCATATGATGGGAAAGAGATTGTGAAATTAGAATGTGTGGGGCACTACCAAAAGCGTTTAGGCAAAAGTCTTCGGCAGTTAGTAAAGACCAAAAAGATAGGTGGAAAGGGGAAACTGACTCAAGCCCTCATAGACAAATTTCTAAATTACTTTGGTATTGTCCTCAGGTCTAACACAGAAAGTGTAGAAAAAATGAAAAGAGCTATCTGGGCCTCTATGTTCCATGTCGCAGCAAATGACAGCCAGCCACTTCATGCAAAGTGTCCACTAGGTGAAGACAGTTGGTGCACTTATCAAGTGGCCAAAGCAAAAGGCATCCTTTACAAGCATGAAGGTCCTGATATTCCCATTGCAGTGATTAGACAAATGAAACCGGTCTACGAAAGACTGACGGACCATAAGATGTTGCAGAAATGCCTGCATGGGAAGACCCAGAACATTAACGAGTCCTTCAATGGGATGATCTGGAAAAGGTGTCCAAAAGAAACCTATGTGGGACATGCAACACTGAATTTGTGTGTAATGGATGCAGTGTGCCACTACAACTGTGGTCCTGAAGTGGAGCTGGACATCCTAAGGAAGATGGGAATTGAACCTGGACTGATCACAACTGCGGGCGTATCTTCTTCGAAGGTTGTAAAGGATATAATGAAGAGAAATCAGGCTACACCAGAAGCAAGAAGCAGAAGAAGATACCTGAGAGGAAGAAAAAAAATGAAGGTGGATCGTGAGACTACTGCTGAGGGTATAACGTATGAAGCAGGAGGATTTTGACAGCCTAACTTTCAACTGCCGTTTCCTGTAAGTACAGTTTCTTGACATATTGGCTTAAGGAAAACATCATATCTCATCCAAGAAAAAAGATAGAGATATGATTCTGGTATCATTTTGAAGCTTGGAATGTAATCTAGTGCATGAATCAAATAAAAATTTGATCTGCATGTTCACAGTCCCATTAAAATTTTTTTTCTTCAAGGTTGCATACTTTTTTGTCTAATATTTTACAAAATTTAAGATATTTGTGGTAAATTACAACAAAATGTTATTCAAAGTTTATTCAGGCATTAGACAAACATTTTTCCTATAAAACAGTGAAGGAATTTTGAAAATAACTTCATTAGGAAAGAGGGTATCATGTTTACCATTTTATTAAATTTTTTAAACAAAAAAAAATATTATTATAAACAATTTCAAAGAAAAATTGTTTAAAAATAGTTAAATCTCTTAATAACAATGTATTCTTATAGCTAAAAATATTGAGAGCCCTAAATGTTGCCTAATTTAAATTTTCACCCCCTAATGTATACATTTACCTTAATGAAAATTCCAAAAGCATTATAAATTTTTTTAAATCTAATTGTTTCTTAAAGGTAACACTGCATATTGTGCAAGAAGCATTAGTAATGCTCTATTCCAAATTGTTGCATTTGCAATATATTATATATAAAATTCAATATTCAAACATTAAGGGGACCCGGTAAGCCAAAAAATCTTGAATTTTTCATTTTTTCGTGTTTTATTGATCTATGAAGCTTTATCTTTCAGATGAGCCATGATTTAAGTTTGTATCTGATTTCTAAGTATGTTTTTTTTTTTCGGTTTAAATGGACAGCGACATTTAAAGTGGGCGTGTCTCCTGTTCATCTGGCATACCACTCTCTTAGTTTCAAATTTTGCGCCTAATATGCGAAATTTTTTTCATTATAAGGAATTTATATGCATTGGCATACCTGGTTTACCGTCCTGTGCTTTGTTTCGTACTTAGAGGATAAAGTTTCGTAGCAGCTTTGTTTCGCCTTATATGCGAAATTTTTTTCATTGTAGGGAATTTATATGTATTGGCATACCTGGTTTAGCGTCCTGTGCTTTGTTTCGTAGCAACTGGTTTGTTTACTTGGTTGTGATATACACGTATTGTTAAAAGTGTTACGATACAGTTGAGTTGCATTATAGATGTGCATTTTGTGATAATTTCTTACAATATGGGTTACAGAAGTAGTTTGAAAGTATTTAAGAAGAGAAGAATGTTGGTAAACGCAAGAACACATTCGGCATTATCAAAGCAGTGTGTACGCGTTAGAAAACGATTTTTTCACGAGAAATGGGAGGAAGAGTTTTATTGCTGTTTAGAAGGGGAGAACATGCGATGTATGTTATGCTCGAAAATCCTATTAGGCATTAATAAATTTAGTATACAACGACTTTACTCCTTACGTCATAAAGAACATGCTGACTTAGAAGGTAAGACAAATTAAATGTTATTTTTTCGTACTATTCCGAAGAAAATTTATGATCTTAACATTTGCACAGTATACTAAATATAATTTTTGAAAATTGTTTTTAGGTTCAGAACGTGCAAAACTATTATATTAAGTGGCCTTAAGAAACACCAGAATATTCAAGAGAATAAAATTTGTAGATAACACAGAATATTACTGGCTAGTTTTGCAATTTCTTGGGAACTCTCCCGTGATTTAAAACAGTTCAGAGACGGGGAGACAGTAAAGAAGTATATGATTAAAGCTGCAAAATTAATCTGTCCGAGTGAAACACAAAATTTCGAGAGTACTGTATTAAGTTATCCAGGCGCACTGTCGGTAGGCGAATTGAAACAATTGGTGACCAATTAAGAACACAATCAAAACTAAAATTAAAGATTTTGTGGCTTATTCCTTAGCTTTAGATGAAACAACTGACCTTGTTGATACTTCCTAACTTGTTTTATTCATTCGAGGTGTAGACAACACTTTGTCGCCTCAAGAGTACTTGTTAGACTTAGTGCCCCTTAAATCCCGAACCACTGGCGAAGTCATCTTTGAAGCAGTGTGCAGTGTGTTAGAAACTAATGAAGTGTCATTGATGAAACTGGTTTCTGTTGCTACTGACGGCGCACCAGCTTTGTGTGGAGAAAAATTGGGGTTTGTTGGTCGCTTAAAATCTCATTTAAAGAACATAGGAAAACCTGAAGAACTGCAGGCATATCACTGTATCATACACCAAGAAGCTTTATCTGCGAAAATAATAAATTTACATGTCATGGATGTAGTTACAAAAACAATTAATAAAATCAAATCAAAAGCTCTAATGCACAGACAATTCAGGCAACTCCTCCGTGATATTGACGAGAATTATGAAGATCTTGTGTATTATACAGAGGTTAGATGGCTCAGTCGAGGAAAAATGCTGAAGAGATTTTTCGACTTAAGAATTTCAGTGGCCGATTACATGAAACAACAGGTAAGGGGCTTTCGATAAATCTATCAAAATTTGTTGATGTTAATGATACACTTCTTCTATCATATGAATTAATTACACTGTTCTATTTGCTTTTAGGGAAAAAATATACCAGAATTAGATAACGATGAATGGATACGAGACTTGGCATTTTTGTGTGATATATCGGGGCATCTTAATGATCTGAACTGTCAGCTGCAGGGAAGAAACCAGAACGTTGTACACCTTTATGATCACATCAAAAGTTTCGTAATGAAATTAGATTTGTGGATGGAGCAATTGAAACAACAGCAATATTATTATTTTCCTTGTTTACTTTCTTTGCCCGTTAACAGAGGTAATAATGATAATTACATAAGCATGCTTGGAAATTTGAAACACGAAATAATATAAATGTTAGATTTCATGACTTCCATGATAAGCATAATGATTTCTTGCTTTTCGCCAATCCATTTTCTGTTAATATCATGGATGTCAGGCCGTATCTGCAAATGGAAGTAATTTGTTTACAGAATGATACTTTTCTGAAAAGCAAATGTGTCAATGTAACTGGTCTAGAAATTTATAAACAACTGGACATAAATAAGTACCCCAGACTGCATACATTTGCTGCAAATATAGCATGTGTGTTTGGTTCCACATATATCTGTGAACAGTTCTTTTCAAAGTTAAATTATGTGAAATGTAAAACGAGATCGAGATTGACAGATGAACATTTAACTGCTCAACTAAGGATTGCTGTGTCAGATTTTGAACCTGACTTCGAAACAATTGCATTTTCAGAAATGAACATCGTTGAGAACGACGTTGATAATAATAGAAATTGAATTCATAATAGTAATAATAATAATAATACATGAAGAAATACATATTACATGGTTTATTTCAGTTTAAATAAGTTTAAGGGGAGCAGATCTCGACAGTGTTAAAATCACAGAGTTCAGGTACGCGTAGCTCTGAAACCATTGAACATAGAGATTTGAAATTTTTACATGTTATATTTATAACCTTTATCTATGTATTAGAATAATTTCATTAAGTACATTCAATTCCTATAATTGATAAACATTTTTTTATTGTGACCTAATTTTTTTTTTAAATTTTAATCACATGTTATTTTTTTGAGATCACAATTTTAAAGCTACAATAATACATTTTGTTTTAAAAATAGAGGACTTTAAGATTGATAAGTGTTGTAAAAATTGTTTTTCTATCTCAAGTAGTTTCTGAGCTGTGTGTACCTGAATTTAACATTGTCGAGATAGGCAGTACCTGCTCCCCTTAAGTCTTCTTATATTTCGAATTTTTTATATAAAAAGTCATAATTTATTGCTTTTGTTTATGCAGATGTCTGTATGTGTATCAATAATTTCCTTTTGCACACTTTGTATATGTATATAGAAAAATAATTATAACATTTTCAAGTCTTTTCCTGTGTTTAGTATGCTTTATTAATGGTTACTAACAATCCGCCACTGACCGCCCTAGCAATTAAGATAAGCAGACGCTGGTCGCAGTTTGAATCTTCCTTCCTACTCTGCCTCCTAATAAACAAAGTATTGTGTAATGTTGTGCCTCACGTAACTGAAAATTCTGCCCATGTATGCTGTAAATAGTGGCTGTGCATCAGGAAAGAAACTTGAAGATTCTAAAATCATTTATGAAACTGCAACAAGAACACAGTGTTAGGCCGGTTACACACTATACCGAGAAATGTGTAATGTGAAATGTGTGCCGAGAAATGCGTTTAATCGAAAGCATTGTTTTAAATGGAACGTCACACACTACGAGTTTCTCGCTCACCTCGCGCGAGGCAAACACATTTCTCGCTCTGATCGCTAGCCCAGCGAATTTTTCAAGACACATTCGACCTCTGTCAACAATTACGGTTACACACAGATATCGGGAAAACATTTTTCAGTTATTTTAAATTCAGAAAACATAGCAAAATTGTTCTAATATGTCAGATCGGCCATTGAAATTTTTCGGTGTCATACATATAAGTATGATACATGAGACGATAACTATAATAGTAGTAAATTGAAGACGTCGCCGGAAAAAGGAATGTAACATCAAATTATTAAAATATGTAATGTAGGTAGGAAAAGAAACTTTAAAGCATTTATTTATAACAAATCATTGAACTCAATGGCTGAATAAATTTGTATCCCTGTTTAGTGAAATGATTGTGATAGTAATGAAATGTGCTCCTGAAATAATTTTCTTTTCTACTGAAACATGAATTTACAGTTTTGTTCGTTATATCCTTATTCCGGGGAGGTCTTCAAATAAAAGAAGAAATATGGAAGCAGATAATCGATTTAATCAGACATTAATTAGGTTAGGTTTCTAATTTGCAATGCCAATCAACATGATATTGGCTATGAATGAAATTATGCCTTCATGATCACATAATACTTTACCATGCGTTGGTGACGTGGGGTTTGACACACCCCACCTTGCTTTGTTTTTTGTTTGCTACTAGATACTCTGGTTTGTTATGTGGGGATTCGTCTAGCTGCTTGCAATACTTCCTTCAGTATGTTCCATGTCATATTCAGTAAAAAGCCAAAAAATGAAATGGGGTGTCTCAAACCCCACGTCACTACTGATGTAATTTTTTTCAGGTCACACAATGAAAAGATATGATTTTATATTAGATGTTACTGTATGTATTACTTGCTAGTCAACACGATAATTTATTAATGATTAAGTTTTCTTCATTGTACTCGTGATGAAGGGGTTGCATTATTGGACTGAAGAGAATGCTGTTCCTGGTCATGAAAAAGTGAACAGTATCATTCCGTTTCGCGATAAAGTGAAATACGATTTTGCTACATGCCATTTAATATAGCGAGGGAATAATGGTAATTCTCCAGAAGAATTACACCAAAGAAGGCACAATTTTCTTTCGTTTCACTGACTTCTGCGAGTTGTAAAACCTGGTAAAAACATGGTTTTGGTTTGCAGCCACATATAATATTGTACTTTCAGAATAAAAAATCTTTTGATACTTGTGTATTCTAATGCGATTTTGTAGCCCACACTTATTAAAATTATACAGATTTGATTCTTTTGTATTTTAATGCATTGTTGCAGCTCCCCCTCACTTGTTAAAAATATAACACTCGTTAGGTCCAAGATACAATACTATGAAAACTAGTCATTTCCCTAGTAACCCATGCTGGAACTATCACGTCTGATATTGATAATTTTTTCAAATATTTTATATAATTGGGTGCAATAAAAGAAGCTCCAACACCTCCTCTATTATGACCACATTGTCAGAGCCAGTGCCACTTTCGCATCAAAGAGTCTGTCAAATAGGCCTACACTTATTGCAGTTTTATGCAATGTAAATCCTTTTCTTTCCATGGTAATGGAGTAACAATCAAAATATAACTTCCCAAAGAAAATAAAAGTTAATTTATATTTTGCACCACGAAATTACGTAAACTACTTACCTTTTTAGTATTATTAAACTGTTGGTTCTTGGTTTGATCCACTGCTGTATTTTTATTAAGAAATTGGATGATTTATAAGGTTCAAACTATGGACTACAACATAATAAACATAGAAAAAACAAAACTATTTGTATATTAACATTTTATTTATATTATGCTAAGAATATGAATATCTCATTTATCTGTACAATGAACTTTGTATCATTTCTATAGAGTCCGAGGATTAGGAAGAGCTGTATCAAATTCTTTAACAAAGTTATATGTGTTAGGGAAAAGAAAATTAATTGCTACCGGTAGGCTAGGTACGTTTTCATCACACTGTTTCTTTTGCTTTTTACCATTAACCTTTCATATGTATCTTGAGAAGAGATACAAAAGTCTTTGAAATGGAACGTGACATATCACAAAACTCGTATCCAAACAAGATTTTCTGTTTCACAGTTTCCAACACATCTTTTAAATCACCCACTGATTTCACCACTCGCCATTTATACTGTTGCAATGTCTTATTCTCTTTTTGTACACAAAACTATCCTTTCCTTAACTGCCTTATTCTTCTTCGATAAAACCCAAATTTCATTTTCAGTATCAGTTTCCAATGACATAATGGAGGTCCCAACTTCGTCTACAACTGTCACAGTAGAGCGAGGGAAGATTTCAGCAAACTTTCGTTTTACTCTTCTTCTTTCCTGAAAATAATAATTCATATAACATAACGAGCCTACTTTATACACAGTAGCGAATGGATATACCAATATTATTATGGTTAATTATCAGTGTAATGCTCATCTAACTAACCTTTGGTTCTTCAAGGTGCAAATATATACAACACAGCCCCCTGTCTGATACACATATGATAAGGTCGTGCGATCCACATCCAACTCCCTGAAGTGACTGGAACAAATTGTGTTGCAACACGAGGTGTTCGAACAGTTTTAACCTCAGGATCCTTTGGAAAGCTGTAATACAATTTACATTTAAGTATTAATAAACTACAGACAACAACAACTCCGGATATTTGCGTACATAATGCCATTAATCTCTCATACATATCCATGATAGGTTATGTTCTTGGACTCCTTATTTCCTCTGCCATACAGCACATAGATCAGCATATTTAAATTTATCAAAGTATTACTGTACAAATTTAAAACAACACAACTACACTATGAAAACACAGTGATAGGTTAAATTAAGATGGATACCGCGCGACACTGACAACTATTATGTATTCTGTACTTTTTGGTTCGATTACACATTTCTCGGCGCAGTGTGTGGACAATGCTGTCTCGCCTCGCTCGCGCATTTCTCGGCACACATTTCACATTACACATCTCTCGGTATAGTGTGTAACTGGTCTTAGTGATACCAATGAGATTATAGATGTTGGCATATTATCTAGTGTACTACAAAATAATGTACTCTGTAAAGGCTGTGGCAAAGGTGGGATATCTCTTGAGGTAAAAAAGCACATTGGTCTTGCTGCAGAATTAGTTTTGGTCAATGTAGAGTATCACCACCCACTGAGCATTGAGCGACTTCCGCCGATTTTGGAATAGACACTGATGCACTTAGGTTAGGTTAGTTTAGGCTTTTATTATCACGTCAAGATGAAGGTGAAAGTGATTGAGTGTGATTTTTTGTTTTCTATGTTGGCAGTTCAAGTGCAGTTCCTATAGTGGGCGGGACATAAGTAACATTCACCAACAGTGTAAAACTCTACACAGTAAATGTTACACTAGTGTATGGCCTTAGGGCTATTACAGCTGTAATACAATTTACATTTAAGTATTAATAAACTACAGACAACAACTGATGTGAAGAGCTCATGCAAAACGTAATAGAAATGGAAATATTATCTGGCAAAATGAAAGGAGAAGATCATTATATTCCATATATTCTTATGATACCCACTAACATGCATTTAGAACTTAAGCAACTGCAATTTCAGTTCGACTAGCATTTGTAATGGTCGTATTAAAATAAAGCTCAAGTACAGTCGCTCAAAGTTGCAGACATTCACTTAGAAACTCCGTGTTTTTCGCAATGTTAACTATGTACTTTGCTTTTGAGTGAGCACACCTAAACATTTATATACACCATGTCCTGCTTAGAGGGATCGAGAAATAAATGCTCACCATTTAAAATCAGATGAAGATATCTTTGTGATTTACATCTGACAAGATGCAGAAACTGTCCAAGTTTATGCACCAATGGTTTAAAAACAGTTGCATGTTCATGTGCATGCACACTAACGTTTATTGTGGAAACAAGCTTGGCGCCATTCAGTAGAACATTCCGTTGTTGGACCATTCTTCTTCATCGAGGCAACAGTCACAGGGAATGTGTATCTGGACATGTTGCAGAACATTTGTTATTGATCAGCTTCTCCCAGAATCGGCTCTTCAGCAACCTGGGGCTCCATCCCATTACAGTGGAGCAGTATGTGGCTTCTTGAATGCAAACTTTCCCAATAGGTTGGTCGGAAGAGGAGAACCCTTGCCTGGCCACCTAGGTCAACCAACTTGACGCTCATTGACCTTCATCTGGGGCTTTGTGACAAGAGTTGTGTACCAACGTGATACCATTGGCACTTTGGAAAAACTGAGACAACTCATTATAAATGCAGCTGCACTAATCACCCCACAAATGTTATGGAACACTTGGGAGAAGGTTGAGTACCTTTTAGATGTCTTCAGGGTAGCTCGAGGCAAACACATTGAGTTGCACTGACCATTCTCCGAAATTCGGAGAGCTTTTACATCAAGTTATACAAAAGGTTATGTTATAAAACCATTATTTATACTTTAAATCAGCACTTATTTCTCGATTCTTCTAAGGGACATGGTGTAAATGCAATAGAGGAGAAGAAAGGAATTGTACGCATAACAAAAATAAATTCAATGGTACCTTCATCATGTTCGTAATGTAGTATCTGAATGTATGCAAGTCCACTGAAAATAACACTGTATTAATTGAATCGGTCGGAGCTAAAAGGAATTAAGTCAAAATATGAAGTTTTGGGTTATGCAACAATTTAAACAACTGATGTCATGTGCATCGAACGGTGGAAGAAGGAACTAAGACTTTTAAATGTTCTTTTGTGTTCTATAACATAAAAATATAATATTTGTGTTATTAGATGAATATTTTTTGCTTCTCCTGAAAGTTTGTCAAAAGTGAGTTAATTCCTTTTAGTTCCGACCGATTCAATTATAAAGTAACATATCTCTCAAAATATTGTTGTTAATGTCCAAAAATGCGCTACTACGAAATTCTATGTGTAATCATGTTGTTAATGTAATATGTTAAGAGTTGTGGAAAGAAAAATCTCTGAATCTCTAAAATATGTGTCTGTCAGAATATTATTATGTTAAATAATGACCCCGTGAAATTATACAATATATATAATATAATACATAATTACTATGCTCTGGATTCCACCAGTGTGAAGTAACGGTTAGCATGCGTGACCATGAAATGATCGGACCTGGGTTCAAATCATGGTTGGGACAAGTTACTTGGTAGAGGTTTTTTCCGAAGTTTTCTGACGCTATATAACCATAGTAGTTGATAAAGCGTCATAAAATAAACAATTAAAAATATGTTCTGAATTTTTTAGGTATAATTTCTCAAGTCATTAAAAAAGGGAATAAAGTAAGCGAGCATACAGCAGTCAAGGGGGTAAAAATTTTTCCAATATAAATTACATTATATAGCCCTACGTGTATATGATCACGACTGATAAAGAGAGAAATTTTGGCTCATGATGACACCACAACAGGTTCACACTGGAAACGAGGGAATTTCTTATTTATCATCAGCTGTCTCTGAAATTCAAGTGAAAGCACACATAGACATGAAATTACGTGAAATTTATGTACCACAGCTTCAAATCAATTTACAGATCTTATAATGGAGACGGCAGAAAGGTTGTAATGCTTTTTAATATGCTGACGCCCACGAATAAGATAAGCCACTTGAAATTTAATGAACACTAACAGGCAGAGATAAAATGTAAGATCTGTAGAACATTGAGTCATCGCTTTAGTGGGGGTATAGGTACCGAGGGGTATGTTTTTGTTTTTTCCTGAACTTCAAGACAGTACTAACTCATTTAAAGTTTGTGTGACTAGCCTTAATATATTATATATTTTCATTTGGCTTTACTTAGTTTATAGATTTATTTTCTCTGTTATTTTATTTGTATTTCTGGTGGTGTGGAAGAGAAGGCCTGTTGGTGTTAACTATACCAGATTAAACATATATATATATATATATATATATATATATATATATACAGTGAAACCTATCTAAAGCGGCCATCTGAAGTTACCTTGTAAAATGGCCGTTTTATCAGGTGGCCGCTTGATTAAGGTTACGGTTTTTCATGAATGAGCATGAAAATACTGAATTTCATTGACTTTTTAGTACTATGCAAGCACAACAATCATGCATATTAATTTATTCTATATTGTTAATACTAAATATGCTTAGAACTACAGCACTACTGTATTACATTCAATTATTCTACATTTCACATTGTGGAGTTCACTTTATGTATGTTATACAGTATAGTAGTCTTTCAATGTCAACTGTTTTAGATTTTTAAATTTTCTTTTCACTGCACAGTTCTCTAAAGTGTCCAACAATTTATTCCATGATTCCATTGCATTCATTTTAAAGTCTTTATCAATTGTTTCACACAGAGATTTTATGTTTTGAAGAGCAAGAATACCGTCTTTTAAACTTAGGACCGAATCTCTTATGCCATCAGCTTCTTTTTCGGTGTCACTTCCATCTTCCTCAGGTACAGGGACACTTACGGAAGATGGCGAGGAATTAATTTTCATCATTAGGCCTATTCGGTATATATTAGGAAATTAAACAAAATACTGTTTAATGAATGCTGATATGCATGCAAAATGTTGCAAAGAAACATTACCTTGATACTCTGCCTTAAGTCGGTCTTCCCAATTGCCGTTCAAATCATCGAAGCAATCAATAGGCATCTCGTCAAAATCTGGGTCATAATTAACTCCTGCTGCCCGTGCCAGAGATTGAAGCTCCACGTCAATGTCGTTTTCTTCACCAGGTTGGGATGGCGCTGGTTCAGCAGGACTCGAATATGCGATGATCCCACACTTTGCGAAACACTTTGTTATTGTAGTCTCACTAACTTCATTCCAGGCAGATTTCGTCCATGAAATGGCATCTCCAACATTAACTGTCTTCGTGAGTTCTGTCACACTGTCAGTCTCTTCCATTCTTGCAACTAGCCTTTTCAAAACTCGCTTGCGGTACCTCAGTTTAAATGACTGGATAATGCCTTGATCAAGGGGCTGGAGGTGTGATGTCGTATTTGGGGGAAGAAACACCAATTTTACGTTTGACAATTGCGTTTCAGGAAGACACGGTGCATTGTCCAGGAGCAGGATCACATTGCGATTTTGTCGTTTAATCTTGGAATTGAAATCGCATAGCCAATTCTCAAACAATGATGATGTCATCCAAGCTTTATTGTTGGCAGTCCACTTCACCCCCAATAAGCCCATGTCAACATTTTTCAAACATCTGGGCTTTAATGATTTCCCTATCATTAAAGGTGGTTCTTTTTCTCCTGCAGCATTACAACAACAGAGTAGGGTTATTCTGTCTTTTGCCAACTTTCCCCCTTTACACTCTCCTTTCTTAAAACTTAAAGTTTTGTTAGGGAGGGCCCTGAAAAAAAGACCTGTTTCGTCGACATTGTAAATGTCTCTGAGTTCATAGTCCGCAAGAATTGAAGACAGTCTGTTTTTCCATTGTTCAATATCATTGGTTGCAATGTCACCTCCTTCACCAGACACAGATCGAAATGCAATGTTATGTCGTTTTCTGAAGCACACTAACCACCCATTACTAGCAACAAAATTGCTTACACTGAGTTCTTTGGCAATTTCAAGAGCTTTCTCTTGAATCATAGGCCCACTTACTGGCAATTTCTTCGCCCTCGCACACTTGAACCATTCGTAAACGAAATCATTCACATCACTAAACACAGATTCTCTCTTCCTTTTTTGGCCACCATGCTTATTTTCCTCCCACTCTTTTAATATTTCATTTTTATTCCTAATTATTCCTATTATTCCTATTTGAATATTTCTGCAATTTTTCTCGCAGATGTTCCCTTCTCACTTTCTTCAATCACTTTTCGTCTCATCTCTAAACTTAACACCACTCTAGATTTATTGTTAGACATGATTTCTCTCTCAAACTAACGTCACAGTTCCTCTAAATCAACTGAGTGAAGAAAAGAAAAATTCCTGAAAGCTGGTCCAAATAGAGAAAGATAGAAAGAGGAGAGAAAAACATATAAAAAATTCGAATGGTTAACTACGGACCTAAAACATACTGTGACTTTTCGATAGAAAAAGTCCGTGTTTCAATCCTTTAAAAACGAGTAAGAATTTATAGCTGTGCAGGGTCGGAGTGGAAAGTGTCAAAAGAGTCATAAAACAGTAACCAACTAACCCCAAGACATGGAGGGTGTACTGTTGTACACTTAGGTATTGTCCTCTTTATATTGCTTCCTGTCCTCTAACCATTGAAAAAATAGGTCAGACAGTATCCGTGAAAATATTTTCTGTTGGACAGTGACTGTTATAGTCAGGTTCCAATCCAAATAGACCCCGGCCGCTGGCCGGTGCATGAGGTGGCCGCTAAATAAAGAGAGGATTTGTATTGTTCTTATAGAAAATCCAATTGGTTCCAGAGAAAATTGGCCATCTGGCCAGGTGGCCATTTAAATGAAGTGATCGCAAAGGCAGGTTTCACTGTATATATATATACACACACACACACACACACACACACACATTAAAAACCAGTTGAACGTAAGGCACATGATGAAATGTTTTCTTTTCGGTGCCTGATCTACAACTGTTTTAAATTGAGTTGACCCTGGCAGGTATTTGGCTAAGAAGCTTATGAATTGATGTAAGTGACGCTATGTAAAGATTCATCTTTATGGACGAGAAAGCTTAGTAAAGGCAATTTGTTTTGTTTGTATATAGTTGAGTTGCGAGATTTCTGAAAAATCTAACAAGTTTGATTAAAATTAGAAGCAAAAAGGGAAAGCCCGGGCTTTCAGCTAGTACAACACAAAAAATTACATTATTTTGTTTTGTTATAAAATAAAATAAATTCTGTACTAAAGGACAACGTTTTATAGCTAAAAGAAAAAAATAATGGTTTTTCATCAACATCCTCTAGGATTCCAGAATGGACACTATTTTCGTTGAAATTAATGACTTTTTCAAATACAGTAGAACCTTTATTATTCGTGGTAATGAAGGGGATGAACTGAACAGTTAATCGAAAAAATCGGATAATTCGTGAATTAAACTATAATTTCGTAATTTTCTCCATGGTGGTGTTTGACATGCTAGGTAATGAATGAGAACTTCAGTGATTTAAGTTCTGTTGTCAACAACGGGTTTTAAGGACCAAGGGTGATGGAAGACAGGAAAATTTGAAGTCTCGTGTTGTAGATTTGCGTACTCGTACTTTGCACAATTGTATTCTTGTATTTTTTTTAAATAAATATCGCAGAGTTGTAACGCCAATCTCGTATGAAATGAGCCACAGTTTCTTCCTCAAAACTCTCAATTATTTGTTTTTTGTTTTTGTTTTTTTTTTTCGATAATTAGCACAACACCTTTTCTTTTGACACCCGTGGAAGACATTTTGCATAGAAGTACACATTATGCCCACTCGAATAGTAAGGAGAAGGTCTGAATGGTATATGAGTTGAAAGTTCTTGGGGTAATTTCTTTGAAAGCATGTACAGTAGTGTCTATTTTACAAGTTGGGGAAAAACACCCCTTCACACAAGTAAATGTCCCAGTTGCCAGTAACGAAAACACTCCTACTACATACTGTGTAAGGGTAAAGGCTTGTAATTAATTACCTCCTGAGAGCTTCATTTGTTCTCTGCAATAAAAAAATTGAACTAGAAAAAGACATCGGATAATCTGCCAATCGGTTAATAGGGTGATGGATAATCGGGGTTCTACTGTACAAGCTTCGAAAATTGAAATGCAATGCTAATTATCAACATTAGTTTTAAAAGTAATTACTAGTAGAGATGGGTCGGAGTCGTTCATTGATGCGAGCTAGCTCTTTGACTCCCGCTCCTTTTGAGGAGTCGTTCAAAAGAGCGGAGCAGTACAGTGCCCTGCCTCTTTCTCAACCAGCTCGCTCCTAGTGATCACTCACCCCACGCTTCACCACCGCACCGCTCCGACTCTTCTACGATAACTGCAGAGCGGGTTTTTAACTGTATGACATAGTACACATGCTTCTCAATAGATGCCATTGCAATAGACATTCGAATCGGTTTGCATCGGTCTGTGAATGCGGAGAAAAGCTTCTTGTACACGTAGAGTAAGGCAAGTTTCCATGTTATCCCAGAGGGAGAGAGCCCATTTACATTACTTACGCTATTTTAGGAACCAGTAACAATCGTGAAGTATCGGCATGTAGTATAAACAGACCAATTAAAAACAGTTCGAAAGTGTTGGTAAACAGGGACGTCACTAGGGGGGTGCGAAAGGGTGCGCAAGCACCCCATAAAAAATCGGAGCACCCCTTTCCACAAACCAAAGGGCAACTTATTAACAAAATACTAGGTATAAATTATTTTGAAGAACAAAAACAAACAAACAATTTCTTGGATGTGAAAAAACTGCGTCCCATAGTGTATCGTAATGGATGTGAATAATAATAATAATAATAATAATAATAATAATAATAATAATAATAATAATAAACAGATGTATAGTATGCGCGCAAGTGCATGAAAGAACATTTTGAATTTTTATGTACCACATTTTTACAGCTCACACCCCATTTTTAAATCTCGCACCCCATCCGCACCTCCGTTGCTTTGATCCTGGCGACGTCACTGTTGGTAAAGTAGTATAAATAGCAATTATGAAAGTGTACAATGGTACATAAAAACGGCTAATGTGCAAACATGATCTATTTAGCAATAAGGAGAATAGAAACATGACAATAGGCAACGTTTAAATGTGTCTGTATTGAAGTGTAATTTAAACATCGCACGTCTCACTCTTTGTCATTGCGCATGACCACACTGACAGACGTGCTGCGTATCGTTACAGCTGTAATGGAGCTGTGGAGCGCTGTGCTGTTGTGGAGGGAGCGGATCGTTGGGAGTGAGCCAGAAGCAAGAGAGCGAGGTGAAGTTGCCTTGCTCTCCCAAGAGTAGGGAGCGAAATGCAATGAACGACTCGCTCTTTTGTAAGGAGGGAGCGGAGAGCCGCTCCAGAGCGGGAGTCGTTCATTCGAAACGACTCGCTCATGAGCGGCCCATCACTAATTACTAGGGAAATAGACATTTATTCCAATTATCTACTGTCGACTTAACTTCTTTGTATTGTATTATTAATTGAAAAAGTTTTGACTCCTACACAAGTTTCTGCTCTACGAGTATATTTCAATCACCACATGACTGACATAATTATGATACAAAAATGGTGAAATTTCAACTATCTACTTTCACTTGTTCCAGATAAAATGGGGACACATGCAAAGAAATGTAATTTTTTAAAAACCAAATATACAAATGAACTATGTTTTCTTAACTTCACAATCGCAACATTAAGGTTCATCTCGTATTATGAAAACGCAGCCAACATAGTATAGAATGAATTTACAGATATAAAATTAATAAAAGACGAAGATCTCTAAGCCAAAGGGTTTTGAAATTAATATTCTCGGAAAAAGTAACGATTTGTGATTTCTATAGTGACAAAAATAAAGTAACAGGAATGCAATATATAACTGCATCATAAAATGTACATTATATCAATTGTGTTTTAAATATAAAGTATGAAAACGACAGGGGAATTTTAAAGTCAGATCGAAAGTTCTCAATGTACTATCAATTTTCTTATTTACAGCTTCCTCTCTCTGACGCTAGTTCCATTTTTTCATTCTCTATGGAATTCGCGATCATCGCCCAACGCGTAACAATGCCTTCTTCAACTATGCAAATTACATATTGGACCGCCATTATGAGTTTTGATTTCATTTAAAGTAAGCAAAGATAGCGCTTTATGGAGAATACGTGAATTGAGGAGCTCGGTTCGATTCCCATGGGACAACTAGGATAAACCTCTTCCCACTGAGGTAAGCTTTCTAAGTTATATTACGATTCTTGCTTGAAAATTGCAACAATAAGTAGGGAATAAAAACATTTACGTTTTGTAGCGTCAATGACGATTCTACGAATAAATGTGTATATTGGAAGCTGATAATTAAGCCTCGATTAGAAGACACATTTAAAAATACTAGTACCTAACGCGTGATGCAATATAAAAATTACTGAGGGCAATGAGAATTCATGATTTTAATACATTATATTATTTATGGCCATCCTTTCTTATCAATAAATAGAAACAAAATGAATCGTGGAATGCAGCGCTTCTGAAAGTGTGGAATTTTGTGAATCGTAAATTGTATTTAAATAGTATTTTAAATTTGGAGAATAGTTCAACGGCTAAATGTATACAGTCACGAAAAACGAATCAATAAAAACCTGAAATGTCACCAATAATAATTATAATATAATCGTAATGGATTCTCTGCGAATTTATCCACGAAAATAAATTACCGAAATAGGTTAAATGCAGAAGAAGAAATTAGGCTACAGTTTTTTTCCCTAAAACCAAATAATTATACAAAAAAAAATTGTAGGCTTTAAAAAGGAACATATTCATCCCACTGAGCAGAATAATTAAGTACGGTACTGGATTTTATATATTGTGTTAATTATTAAATAGGTACTGTACCTTGACCTATTTCATTACTATTAATACTATTACAAATCTAAAAATAAATATAATATTAATCAGGTTCATATCTGGATTCTCTGCATATTTATCCACGAAAACAAATTACCGAAATAGGCTAAATGCAAAAACATGAATGAAACTACAGCATTCCGCCCTAAAACCAGATAATTAGGGAAGTTTCCTAGTACCTGGTACTCGTTACATAAGCCGTTAAGTCAGCCATTGTTGTATATTCATAAGAGATGTGTATTTTCCCTGGACCAAAAATATATTACAAACTGAATAAAATCACATCTAGTAACAAACTATTGAAATTCTTTTCAGAAAGGAACCACTGTGCAAACACAAAAAAAAACTTACATGACGAGTACTGGGTACTAGGAAACTACCATGTGCACTTAAAAATAAATTGAAAATGCAAGTTTTTGACGGTATGTGCATTATTAACATAGTTTCAATTCTACATTTACACCCACTTCAATAAATAATAATAATAATAATGATGATGATGATAATAATAATAATAATAATTCTAGTACTAATGAAAGTCCATCGCTGTGGTCTCGTGGTAGCAGGCCAGGGTTCAATTCCCCGCTTGGGACGAGTTGCCTGGGTGAGGTTTTTTCCTCACTCCTATGGATGAATATCAGGCATATGGAATCCCACTCATTCTCGCCACTTCCTTTCCCCCCCCCCCTCATTATCCTTTCCTTATCATTCTGCTTGTATTCTTGGTTTTCAGATTGCCCCTGTGGCGGCCCTCCGAAGCTCCTGATGCTCTCGGTTGGCCTCCACGGATATGGTAGTTGGTGACCCAGCAGCAGAACCCACTTCCCTTCCGACGAGAAGGGTGGCCTATACCTCAGACCGTTTGCGGGGGGGAATGTGGGGGCTGTTGAGATGGAATGGTACACGGACTTAAAGGGATGGTGGGACTGTCGTTAGGGTGTTGGGGGTTAGGTCGGTTCGGCATGGGTGCAGTCATTGGGCTACAACTCATCCCAGGGGTGCACAATAGACCTCAGGTCGCGGTGCATAGGGATGTTCCCCTCCCGGCCTCATAGAGAGAAAATGAAACTTCGAAATCCTCCCATACCACACATGGGACTGTGGTCTCATTTGCGTTGTGTTAATTCATAATGAAATGAAAGTGAGAAATGTATTAATATTTCAAAGGATAACACATTTTAGAAAGGAACTAAGTCAAAATTTGCTACATTTTAGGAGAGCAAAAAAGAAAAAAAAAAACTTATTTTCATGAATATGTTAAATACGAGTGTACGAGTCCCATACTATAAATATCAACTTGATGTTAGAGATACAGGGGAAGGTCTGACAAGTTCATTTCTTTGCAAATCAGTACTTCATGAAATTATTAATCATTTCATCACAAAAAAAAAATGCAAATTTTGACTTTGTTTCTTTTTAAAACGTACGATTCAAATATACATGTGGTATATATTAATTATAGGTTAAGGTACACATATTTTATCACCTAAGTTAATTATGTGTATGAGTTTGCTGCAGTAATGTGTATTTAAAATCAATTTGTTCTTCATAAAATACTACTTTAACTAAATTTCAATATAATAACAAAACAACAACAGTAATAATAATTATTATAACAATATCAATAATATTTAATTACAAATTGCTTTTAGAAAATCCAGAGGTTCATTGCCTCCCTCACAACAGCCCACATCGCACAATGTGCAATTGGGATATTCCATGAAAAACAGGACATTATTATGAATTTATCATAATTTATTTTTTTCAGGTAAAAGTTTTGTAAAATGGTACATAAAACCCTGAATTAAGTAGAAACACATTGCCCTTTCAATTGCTTCAAAATTTAACTGTGGTACATCTGCATTTAAGATGACCTTTATCAGCCATTTCCCACTAGACTGAAACTGCATTGTTTTTGAGACTCTCAGTTGCTTAACAAACATTATTGTGCAACTTTTTCCTGTTCTGTGTGAAAAGTGAATATATATTTTAACACAAGTTTATTATTATAACGTTATAAATGTGTTAAGTAATTATTAATTAAGCCAGTGAAAAGAATTAACATCTAGCCTATGTCCCACACGTGACTCAAAATAGGTTATATTTTGTTTTGCAAAAGAAATATATTCATTAAAAAAACTTTGAGTAACTTTTTTGCTTCTTTTTTAATCAACATTTGCATGACCACATTTTGAAATTGTTTTATTAATTACAAACAATTAAATAATGATTTTCATTGTTGTCCCACACATAACCATCCTGTATGGGACATGTATGCAATTTTATTTTTATCACCTTTGTAATCAAAACAAAACTTGCTCTCCAAGTCTGTTAGAAATTCAAAGTGCTCTTTGATCACACACAAGTGTACTTTTATTTACTGCAGCTGTTTTCTATAAAGGACAATGTAAAATGTACCTTATCTATTCTGACTGCCAATCCAAGACAAAGACATTGTATTTGTGTTCACTTTCTATATGATGAAATCATTCGATCAGGTAGTGATGAGCCGAAGTTAGAAATAATATGGAGCGATGGGTCATCGTCAGAATTTTAAAATAAGTTCATGATAAAGATGCTGGAAATATAGAGTATTTAAAAAGTCAGTTCAAGCATTAAACAGCTATAAATATTATAATATTTGAGATAAGGAAAAAACAAAAACATCATAATGTTGGGCAAACAATGGGGTTTACAAAACATTGGGAAGATGCCCGCCATTCTCTTGTTCAACGTACAATATTCTGTCAGCGACACCATGCACAGCATTTTGCAGATAATATCTTGGAATATTGGCAATTTCTTGAGAGATGGCATCTTTCAGTTGCAGTAGAGTCGTTGGATGTGTCAGAAAAACTCGTTCTTTAAGGTAACCCCACAACCAAAAAGTCGGATTGAAATCTGGAGATCGCAGAGGGCACATTGTTGGAAAGTGCCTACTGATGACACGATCGTCGAACATCTGCGTAGTTAATTGTTTTGCAGGGATAAAGATGTGGGGTGGAGCGCCCATATTGTGATTCCTCAGTCTAGGGATGACGAAGTTCTGTAACATGCTTAGTAGCGCTCCCCATTTACTTTAACAGTCTGTCTTATTCCATTATTGTCCACACCTGTGGAGTAACGGTTATCGCGTCTGGCCAGGAAACCAGGTGGCCCGGGTTCGATTCCCAGTCGGGGCAAGTTACCTGGTTGAGGTTTTTTCCCGGGGTTTTCCCTCAACCCAATATGAGCAAATGCTGGGTAACTTTCGGTGCTGGACCCCGGACTCATTTCACCGGCATTTTATCACTTTCCTCTCATCAGACACTAAATAACCTAAGATGTTGATAAAACGTCGAAAAATAACCTACTAAAAATTAATGGTGGAGTTAACACGCGTAATTGAGGTTCTTTTTCCGACCAAAGTCATCAGGAGGCACTTTCCAACAATGTGGCCTCTGCGATCTCCAGATTTCAATCCGGCCGACTTTTGGTTGTGGGGTTACCTTAAAGAACGAGTTTTCCTGACATCCAACAACCCTACTGCAACTGAAAGATGCCACCTCGCAAGAAATTGCCAATATTTCAAGACATTACCTGGAAAATGCTGTGCATGGTGTCGCAGACCGAATGCTATACATTGAACAAGAGAACGGTGACATCTTACCAATGTTTTGTAAACCCTGTTGTGTGCCCAACACTGTGATGTTTTTGTTTTTTCCCTATCTCAAATATTATAATATTTATAGCGGTTTAGTGTTTGAACTGACTTTTGAAATACCCTATACTTTCTGAGAAGTACTAGATAGATTTTGCTTGGAAGTATTTTCACATTAGGAATAATAATCAGATATTTTGCTGAACTAGCCTCACAGGTTGTTAGCAGTACCCATACCTGTTACGTGGCAGAGAATCACATTATACTGACTCTGAAGTAATTGCAGGTACATGCTTGTGACAAAATTGAAGTCTCGGCTTTGGTACAGGCTGGAATTTCAAATCACTTCAAGTGGCCTGAACGACCTGACATATCTCCTACAGCCAACAAGAGAGTGTCAAGGAACTGTTACCTCTAGATGTTGTGAATAATCATGGAGTTTTTTTATTTTTCAGAGCATTTTTAAAGTAGAATAAACTGTTGTATTGTGTTCTTTATGAAGAACATTCCTTTTTAAAATTTGTTGATGTTTCCTTAGTTTTGTGATATTTATAATTTTTTTTTTGTTATTCCATAAAAAATTTACGTATAATAGCCTAAGAGTATTTACAGTCATCTGTTTTAATTCCTCCCATAAGGGTAAAAGTCCCACACGTGATCCCCTGTGTCCCACATGTGACCAACAAAAAAAAAAAAATTCTACAGGCTCACCAGTTAATGTTTTGTTCAATGTGATTGGGTGAGATTATAGAATTTTCTGCAAGTAATTCAGAAAAAAATACAGCATGGCAGCATTAGCAGATGGGCTGAATTTTCTATCGTAACTCAGTAATTTGTTATGTTAGGGAAATGCATGTGTCCTGCACGTGACCATCTTGTGTCTTGTATTGTCTAAGTACACAAAAAAGATTTAACTTTTCATAGCTCAAAAAATCAGTCATTGTTGGCACTTTCTTTTTGGCATACAAGACTTTTAATTTAAAAATTTACTTAACTAATTATATGAAGATATGTGATTAAGAAATTAGTACAAATGTCCCACACGTGACCATGGAATGTCCCAATTACTTAATCTAGATGGACACAATTAATAACTTCTCTCCTATTCAACAGATTTTCATGATATTTTATGCCGAACATTAAGGTAGCATATTTGTTTTAGTATAAACTCTGATTACGATTGTGCAAAGGGAACTACGGTACCTCTTTATAGGTGGTGAATTTGGGCAAAATTAATAACTTCCTTCGTATCTAACATATTTTCATGAAACTTTATCCAGAACTTAAAGGTAGCTATTTGATCTGAGTACAAACTCTGATTACGTTTGTGTAAGGGAAACTACCCTTTATAGGGATTGAATTTAAACAAAATTTATAACTTCTTTCCTACCTAATGTATTTTCATGAAACTTTATGCAAAACTTGAAGGTAGCATATCGTCGGTGAAGAAACAATACTGCGTAACTGACTTTTTGATGATTTTTTGTTTTCTGGTGCGTTGGCATCCCTGACACTGCGAGCACCATTTGATAGCACGGGAAAGTGTAATTTCACCATGTAAATGTGAGAAAAAGGAGTTGAAACAATACCGCATATTTGAATTCCTGAAAATATTACTGAAATTCCGCATAACTACACTACATGCAATATCGCTTAACTGCATTCAGGGTACATTTGTTGGAAATACCGCGTAACTGAATAAGAAACATTTCAACACGGAAGAATAAAATAATGCTGTAGGCTATTTTATGGACAAAGTGTGCGAGCTGTGTACCTCCAAATAGATATTATCTTACAGTAATGCGTACGGCGGAAAATACTTTAATATAACTAAACTGAATTAAAGGAGTTTTACATTTTTTTCAGTAACAAATTGAAATGTAATACATGCTCATTTAATATGGGTGAGTTGATATGGGTCATCGAAGGAAAAGACTTAATATTTAATATTTCTCAACAATGCTACGGAAACACACGCGTCAATCTGTGTGCCGCAAAGCATCGTTTTTCCCGCCAATTCGAGCTGTATGCACTTATCTGACACATCAATACTTCTGTACCTATTAGTTACTGTGTTTCGTTGTAATAAGTGTACACAATATTCTGTGAAAATTGCAAAAAAGGGAGAGCCTACGTTGGGTATAAAAGGCTGAAAACTGGAAAAGTAACGCATGACACACACAGGGACGCAAGGAAACTAGGGGCATCATGTAATTCCAAAATGTGTCAAAAATCAAAATTCAAACAATGCAATGTAATTGGTAATGCTGAAAGACAAGAAATTTTTTATATATCTTGGAATAGAATGACCTGGGATCAGAGAAAACAATACGTAAACGGTCTTGTGGATGTAATCCTGACAAAACATCCTGGGAAGAGTACTAGTGAGTCAAGAAGAAAAGATACTTTGTTGTATCATTTCCATGTGGGCAATGAAAAGTTTCAAGTGTGCAAGAAACTGTTCTTGAATACTCTTGCAATAAAAGATTGGTGTATCAGGTATTGGTTAGAAAATTCAAAGCATGGAATGTCCTCTTGTTCTACTGTTTTCCACACTCATGCCAAAAAGGACAAAAAGGAAGAAGGTACACAATTTCTCTGGACATTTTTTGACAGTCTCCCTAAACTACCTTCCCATTATTGTCGACAATCAACAAGCAAACTTTATTTAGAGCCTACAGTTCTTTCCAAAATTCAGTACATGGTTTGTATAAACAGAAATGTGCACTTGAAAATACTGACCCTCTGAGCAGAGATATTTCAACCTGCTTTTCCAGGAAAGTAACATCAGCATTTATAGCCCGAGAAAAGATCAATGTGACATCTGTTGTAGTTACAAAACCGGGAAAAAAAAGTGAAGTTGTATGGCTGCAACATGATGGAAAGAAGAAGGAACCTCGAAAAGAAAAAGAAAAGGATAAAGAGGATGCTGAAATGGAACTGGGCAATGTATTCAACATGGATCTCCTGGCAGTCAAAATAGTTCCGTACATACAGGCAAGTTCTGTGTATTATAAGACTAAGTTATGTGTGCATAACTTTACAATTTACAACTTGAAAAATCATGATGTCGTGTGTTACTGGTTCAACAAAACCCAGGCAGAATTGGTGGCGTTGGTTTTCGCCAGTTGTGTCATAAATGCATTGACTGACTGCATAAAAGAAAATCCTCTGCCAGTAATTTTGTACTCTGATGGATGTACATACCAAAATAGAAATGCAGTCATGTTTAATGCCCTCCTTGGTCTAGCAATTTCTGTGTTGATTACCCAAAAATATCTAGAGAAGGGTCGCACTCAGATGTAGTGTGACTCAGTTCACAGTGCAATTGAATGCAAGTTAAAATGTTTCAATAACAAGAGAAGCAAGAAAGAAACCCACACCTTACTTTGTTAAGCATTTAGATTATTCTTTATCCAGAAATTATGGTGACAAAATATTTTGGATTTATTATTCAATTCGCCCAGGAAGAGGAACTAATGAACCCACTGTAACTGATCCGAGGGCAATACAATATCGTCCTGATGGTACAATTTTATTTCTTAAAAGCAACACTATAATTCATTGACACGTCTCACAAAATAATAAACATAATTATAATTACATCATATTGATCTTTTTCAAGGTGATTGTTTAACAAGTACAATATTTTTCTGTAAAAAACTTAAGTAATATCAAAAATAAAATTAAGAGTACCAAAACATTGCTTACTTCTTTTAATTATAACACTTCTTCACTTTAAAAATGTTCTATCATTGAAATTAAGTGAAAACTAATTTAATGCAATACCACGTAACTGACATAAATCTTCACAGCTAGCCTTCTAATACCATGTAACTAGCATAAATAACTTAAATTTGGAATATAATTTCATTTTTAAAATTACGTTTCTTGTTTGCCCTGTAAAATTTGCATTTTGTTACTTGCGTGGTATTGTTTCTTCACCGACGATATTCGATTTGTATACAAACTCTGATTACGTTTAAATAACAAATCTACATTTTTATAGAGGTGCATTTAGACAAAATAGTAGGCCTAACTACCAATAGAATAGAATTTATTAAACATTTATTTTGTGTATAATATATTTCTTACCGTTAAACATTTACTTTCAATAAAAAATGTTGAATTCATAATATATGTTGTGAACTGTTGAAGTGCGTTAAATACACACGATAATGTTCGCAGAATCACACAGAATCGCTAGATGAGTTCATTTATTCTTCTTGTGTCAGGGCTTCAGGTGGTTTTTAAAAAACTTCTTGCCACTTTATCGTCAATGGTGGTCCCTCATCCAGGTGTCATTCCATCAATTTATGTCCTTATGAAATTTAACAGTAGAATAATTAAGTTACACATAGATCAGAATTTTCCGACAGTTGTAAGGTTAACCAAACACTCCCTGTTATACACTTTTAAAATATTAACAGAACTTACTCTTGAGTAAATACACTTGCCTAACCTATTACATCACATATTTTATATTTTGAACATCATCTCGTAAAATAACGATAATACAATAATTTTGTTATCTATATACACATACTTTTATATACACGTTCACACATAGATTTAACATTCTTGCTATAACATTTTGAACAACAAAAATAGCCAGGTATATTCAACATTCCCTGCATACTAAACAGAAACCTGTTTTAAATAGACATAACCAAAAGAAGTGAATGAGTAGTCCTTTCCTTTTCTTCTCGTACAAATACCTGAATTAGTCCATAACACCATATAGGCTACACTCACACACATAGGCTTTTCACTCTTGCTAGAGCACATTCTAGAAACATAAGAAAACTTCTCCCGATATGTTTTAAGTTCTCCAACATACATTACCATATGTACTAAACCGAGACAGCCAAAATAAGTGAATGACTAATCCTTTCCATTTCTTGTCATACAAGTAGGCTGCCCGGTTCACACGAGAGGAATGTCTGTGGAAAGGCAGCTGTGCGGCAGCCGCACCATTCTGAGGTCACACGAGCAGATGAAGGACGGACGGAAGGATTTGAGGTGGACAGTCGCCATAGATGCTAATTACCGTGCAGTACTAGTGTACTTCGAAAAGTAAAGATGAAGACATTGAGTGCATCCAATAGTCAACAGTCCTTTATTATAAGGAACTTTTTATGTGTTGTTTAACAAGTTGCGCAAGAAGGAATCAATTTATTTTAATTAACTTCAAAATGACATTTATGAGCTTCGATGAATTGTATCATACTCTGAAAAATGCCTTCAGAAGATTGGCTATACCTCCAATACAATGCTGTCTATGACATTTATGGTAAATAATGCCAATAGTTGTATGCATTTAATTGTTGAAATGAAGCTGTAATAAGTGCATTTAATTTCGTATTCACTTTGGAGAAAATATATTACGGTACGTACATTACCAGTACTTTAATAAAAGGTAAAGAGAGAGGAATTAGAAGGAAGTATCAATACTAAAAAATAGAGTTTACTGAAATGAAATATATTAATCGATGGCCCAGAACCAGATTGTTCCAAGTCCATTTTTTTTTTTTTTCAGGAGAGCTATTTTAAGCTTCTGACATTCAAAGCTTCATGAAACAATTTGGAATAGCTTCATAACAACCTTATGGAGAGGAATATTTACAATTTTGTTCGATTCATATATGCAGAGAAGAACTGGAACACAATGAAACACAGACTTAGAACAGTCTGGTTCTCAGCCGTCATAATGTTACTGTTTGTTTTATTTTCAGAAATTGAAATGTTGTTGTTGTTTTCTAATGCCAGGCGTTTGACAATAAAGTCATTTGACCTCTTGCACTCCAACATTTTTCAAAGATATTATCATGGCCAGCCACTGAAGCACAGATTTGGAGGTGTTCCGAATCCATTTCTTGGTTTGAGTTGCACAATGGGCAGTTAGGGGACTGATATATTCCAATTCTGTGCAGGTGTTTGGCCAAACAATCATGGCCTGTTGCCAATCTAAATGCAGCTACAGACGATTTTCGTGGTAAATCGGGAATTAACTGTGGATGAATTTGAAATGTTATCAGTGTTATCACTTTATTAAAAAGCACATAGAAAAATCAATGAAGTAAAAAGTAAATATCATAAATTAAAATAATTTATGTATTATTGTAGAGGCTTATGCGAGAAATATTTGACAAGGACTACTTATTAACACATTTCCTTTCTGCGTCGGAATGTTCCATGAAATTGGGAAACAGTACACAACAAATTTCATACGAGGGTGAACATTTTTTGTTTCTGTCCTTGTACTCTTCATTTTGAATGTCCTAAATATATGGCCTTTTCTCATTCTCGATCACAAACACCTCAATGTCAACTTTCTCTACATCCATATCCTCATTGAATACAATCGCAATGCGCAATGCAACACTACAAGTTAAAAAAATTGCAACAGCCAGTACTACAATACATGTGTGATATGTCGACTGTGACTCAAGCAGACGTTGCAGAGGGTTTGTCTCGGGGTACTCCCGTTTCCCTCTATCATTCCATCAACACATTCCACCTATCCCTCATCTATCATCTGCAATAGTAAAAAATAGATGGGGGTAGTAGTGCTTACGGATTTCCTATGCTGATAGAGGAAGGGTTTGGGGCTCATCAGCCCGTATGCCTGACTCTATCAGGGGCTCAGATAGGATGCCTGTCTCTCAGCCGACGATGGCAGGAAGGGCTTGGGGCTCCGGCCCCTGAGACCTATCAGGCTACTCGTCTGTGAAACGGGACCTAGCTCTATTAGGGGCTGATGCAAGATGGCCCACCTGTCAGCAACAGATTCACGAATGTCACTCAGGCACCTGTCAGATTTGGACAATCGCATATAGGCCTATAGACATACAAAACGCCAAAGCATGCCTAAGGTATCGAGTCCAGCTCTAGTAAAAGCCAAGATATGTCGTCTGGACACTCGCCGCCAAACTATCGCGTCCGCTCGTGTGATTGATACAATATAATTCAATAGCCCATAGCGAACTTGCGGCCACTGTGCGGCGTCCGTTATGCTGTGGGCGATGTGGCTGGCATGCGGAGATGTTCCGCTGCTGCAGACTGTCCGTCCTGTGTGAACTGCTACATTTAAATTAGTGTGCCATAGAAAATGGTGCAGCCACCGCGCGACTGCCATTCTGCAGACATTCTTCTTCTTCATCTATTCCTTGTGCCTTGCAGCGTCGGGTCCTCCACCCATTTCTTATATCTCTCCCGGTCCAATGCCAATCTTCTTATTTCCCGGATTTCCTTCCCTCTTCTCCTCACCACATCATTAACGTATTGTTCCCATTCTATTCTTGGTCTACACCTTCTCCTTTTACCTTCTACTCTTGATTTGAATACTTCTTTCACTTTCCTCTCATCTCCCATTCTAACCAGATGTCCAAACTAATTCAGTTGTTTCCTTTCAATTTGTTGTAATAATAATAAATTTAGCTTCCCTTATGAAAAGGTTGCCAGATTTGACAAAGCGTATTACATATAATTTGGAAACACACCTAAAAGGTAAAATGATATACATTTGAAACGGTTAGGGAATCGAATATGCAAAATGTCAGAAAAATTTACACCTAAGTAGCGTTTGTGTTCATTTACAGTTAAGAAAGGTGGGAAAAAATATCATCAGATAGGTTAGAATGATTTGAATGCCATATACCGCGAGAAAAATAATAGTACGGATTGATTGGCATTGATATCTAAACCAATCAACAGCCATCGGTTAAGGTAACTTGAAATTTCCATTATCACTCCCATACAAATGATTTCTCAATATCTGAACCGATCCTTTGAGGGCACTAATGGCTATTTCCTTCACAATGCTGTGTGTTAGGCCCAGGTTTTTACATTTGTTGGCAAAGAAGGAGGGTATGGTACTTCGTGCTCCCACCATCAGACCTATCACATCAATGTGGGACAGGCTATATTTATCTTTATAGAACGGGATTGTTGGTTCATAGATCCGTTTCTTTTCACTGTCCACCTCATGTGGTTGATCTGCATGTGTCTCAAATCTGATGGTGGGATCGAGAATGTATGCCGAGTTGTTCTTAATGGCAATGATATCAATTCGCCAAACACTTCCTTGTGTGATTAGTCCCTGCACGTCTTGATGGACTGTAAACCCTACTTCCTTCAGCGCCTCGGGCAGCATAGAACGGACAGCATGGTGACGGATGTTGACAAAGGCCTCACTATATGGGCAGAAGTCAAGGATATGGGGAAGAGTTTCAATCTCACTGAGACAGCGCCTACCATCCTGACTTCTACCCGGTACAGCTCGGACCAGAGCAACATGGCATACCGTTTTAAGGGCGTCTATCCATTCCAAGAGGGTTAGACCTTTGTGATTTCTTATCCAGCTGTTTGCTGGGGGGAACTCTTTGTTAAGAATAATTCCTTTATCCTTTTGTTGCAATGTACACCAATTTTCAAATTCTTTGTCTCTTAAAGCATCTCTAACTTTTCGAGAGTCCACAAAATTTTCACGATTATTTAAAAAAGAATTAGCTGGAGTTAATTTAAGGATCTTTAAACATGTTTTACTCTCCTCAGTAAGGTCCTGAGTGGAAGTAATGTAAGGATCATTAGTTTTGTGTAATACCCTTAATTCATTAATGTGTTGTAGCGTGGATTCCCAGCGTACCCTAAAAAGACCAAGACCTTTATATTTACGATGTGTATATATCATAGAATCGGGTGTGTCAGCTGGTAGTTGCGAAATTTCTTTAAGAATGCTTTTAATAATTTTATCAGCATTATCTAAAATAGTATTGGGTATTGTTTTCAAGGGCATTGTCTGAAATGTGTAGATTAATGATGGGCAAATTGAGGAATTTAATATACAAAACTTTTGATCAGGATGTAATAAAGGCGACAAAATTAGCAAATCTAATCTAGTTTTCGGTCGTTTAAAACGGTTTGGGAATCGAATATACAAACATCAGAAAAATTAACACCTAAGTAGCGTATATGCTCATTTGCAGTTAAGCATGTAATAGTAGTGTCATCAGAAATGTTTAGTTGATTTGGATGCAATTTACAGCGAGAAATATTAATAGCTACAGATTTATTTACATTTATATCTAAACCAATAGCTTTGAAACGATCAATAGCCATCCTGGTGAGTACTAAAGCAGAGTTTTTGTTTTTAGCTATGATAACAGTATCATCTGCAAAACCAAGTACAGTAATAGGTTTTAAACCTGAAACAAGATTGAAACCGTATTCGGCAGCGATCGAGTCTTCTGACAATTCATTAAGGATGTGATCAGTACATAGATTGTATAATGTGGGTGAAAGGGGCGATCCTTGCATAACTCCTTTTCGTAAATCTATGGGATTAGTTTTTTTATGATTGATTTCTACTCTAGTGGAATTATTTAGTTGAAGATTCAAAATTAACATTTTCAACATGCTTGGAATAAGCAAGCTATCTAATGTGTTTGATAGGTGCAAGTGCCTGATATTATCGAATGCCTTACTAATGTCAAGGAAAACGAGAGTTGCATCACATTTTTTTAGATTTTGCAGACATTAAAATGGTCCTGGGAAAGGATGTATTAACTATTGTTCCTGGAGAATGTGTAAATCCCCTCTGATGAGGATTGAATTTTATATATTCTCGAAGGCGTTTATCGAGGACGAGTTCAATTACCCTACGTAACACGGAACAAATAGTAATTGGTCTCCAGTTTTTAAAGTCATTTTCGTCACCAGATTTATAAATGTGAACACTTCTTGTGGTCTGGAAGCATGGAGGTACGTGACCAGTCTGGAGCATTCTTGTAGCTATGGAGGAGATGATTTCTGCAGCAGTATCATCCTTCAGAACTCTCATCAGGACATGGTCTGGGCCAGGAGTGGTGTCCAGTGCGATTCGAGATATTGAAAGCGCAACTTCTGACTTGGTGATAGATTTCTGGAATGTTTCATCTAATTCGAGTATTTCTGCTTCGGTGTAATGGGGTGGATATTCTGATCGAATATTGTTATTTGGTTGAGAAAAATTTGAACTGTAAAGTTGTTGCACCTCGCTGACATCTAATTTGCACGTTGGTTTATTTTGACTCAGTACTGTTCTTATTGCTTTCCACCGTTGATTGAAGTAGTCAAATTGTGTTTTCTCATAGAGAAATCTGTTTCATTTTGTGGCTCTTTATGGGTTAGTGGATCTGCTGTAAGTCCTCTGGTTATTTAAATTTTTCTTTAGTTTTCTGGCTTCGTAATATTTCCTGGTTGGATGTTTCGGTCCGGGCAGATAACACTAGGGAACAAATGAGAACTTTTTTTCTGCGGTATAAATATAAATATGCAACTTTTACTAATTTCAGTGTGCTGAATTCAAAAATGCATTTTGTTTTGCCGTACCAAGTCAGGTTTTTTTGGCTATGTAGCAAAACATTATTTTGCCACAAAATGAAATTATAAGTTACAGCGTGTTCGTAGAAATCATATAATTATTTTGTGTATCTGATTCTTTAACACATTCATCTATTTTTTCTACGATGTATAACAATAAAATAAACAGTTAATAATTCACAGAAACATTAAGCCTATATACTGCACAAGCAAAACATTTTACTAAACTAAATTATAAGAGCAGAGAGCTCACCTTCAGAATGTAGCCTATGTTAGACGTCCTCGGTTTCGCTTTTTCTCTTTCCATGGAATCTTAGTGTGTGTGAAGTAATCGAGTATTCTCTTCAACACTCCTACAGTAATCGGCAATCATATTTACATCTCAATGTCCCTGGTAGCGTCGCTTTACCTCTTTTAGATCCTGTGGAACCTTTCACCTTGCTCTTCGCTGAGGGCTACTAAATTCGCAGGAATGTAATCTATATGGTCCATTAGAAAGTGAAGCTTTAGGTTCGTGTTACAACCGAGCACTTTGAACTTGTCCAACATGTTTTCTACAATTTCTTTGTACCGTGGATCCTTCACATTACCAAGAAATTTCTTCACAACTTCTTTGAATGCATTCCATGCACTTTCTTCTGTTTCTTTAATTTAAGTACTGGTGAAATTGTGGTCCATCATCAGCTTTCGAATTTGTGGGCCATCAAATATTCACTCACTGATTTCAGCGTGTGACAATGAAGAAGAGTTCGTACATAAGTACTGGAAGCAAGAAAGATTTTTGTCTAGTGCCTTGACAAACTGCTTCATAACTCCCAGTTTTATATGTAAGTTAACAGGGCGAGTATTTATTTTCCTACGAGCAACGAGACTTACATTATTAATATTTTTGTCTGCTGGCATTAGTTGCTTTCTTTCAGGCCAGTATACAGTGTTCCAATGTTTGTTCCTGACCCTGCTACCCACTCGCACAGGACGCACGGAAATTTTGTGTATCCTCCCTGTTGTCCCAATAGTAAACCAACAATCTTCAGGCCACTGCATATTTTGCCACTCATGTTCATGATATTTAATTTTTTCGAGAACCAACCTTAATGTTTCATATGATTCCACTAGGACTGTAGAATGTGGAAATGGTATGGACGCTAATTTATTGCCGTTAAGAAGCAATACTGCCTTAAGGCTACTTTTCGAAGAATCAATAAAACCCTCCAACTTTTGGGCTCATATACCTCCTCTCCAAACTGTTTTAGTAGATTTCTCACAACTGTACAATATACCATCTATCGTCCTGTGTACAGTATTTCCGGAAATGTTTTTCACGATTCCTGTACCACGAAAATGTAACTCCAGGTGCCAACATGTTCTTCTCATGCAGTCTAGAGCCTAGTAATTCACATTTCTTTTTGATGAGTCCTAATTCCCTTACCAAATCATTCAGATTGGGTTGGGTAAATTTTTTTGGTGAATTGTCAAATTCGTCTGGATCAGAAGATATCTCAGTATCTGCATTCAGGGAACTGCTTTCAGATTCACTGTCATACAAGTTTGCTGGTGGTGCAGGTACAGGTAAGCCCATGAGAAACAGGCCTCAAAGCTGATTGAAGATTTGGATACTTAATTGATTTCTTGTTTTCCTTGATGTAATCAGTAACATTACACATACAAAAATAACAGTCATCATAGTGATTCCTTTGTTCACCCCATTCTATTGGTATAGCAAATGGCATTGCTTTCCGTTTTCCTGCATACCAGCAACGCAATCCTTCTACACAGTTGTTACAGGCACTTTGAGGTGCAAATGATTTATCCATGTCACCAACTTTTACTTTGAAGTAAGCAAAATATAGCTTCTTTACAAACGAATCTATTTTACAAACTTTACCATCGAACATATAACATCCACAAATATAGCAAAACTTCTAAGGATTTTATATACACTGTCTCCTACGCAATTCTGATGTACTCGCCATATTCAGTTTTTAAAATCACACTTTTGCACTACGATTCTAGGGACTCCACTGTAACAAAATTCACACGAGTTCACAGAAGTAAGCCAGGTGCTCAACTGACAAGATTTAAGAATTGTATATTAGGGTTTTCTGTAAAGAACAACTTCCCGGAAAAGTGAGGAAGGAGATGAGGTGATAGGGCATGGGATAATAAAACGTCATTCTGAGATAAATATTAGAACAAAAATATTTACTTGTGGAAATTTAGTCCCATCAGCTAGGGGGCACCTCGGCTTAATGTATAGTGAATAGTGCACAGCAATAAATATCGAAAAATTGAAATTGCGACAAAACTAGATGTGATACATAAAAAATGAAATCATTTTCGGACTCAGGGCATCGGTTTCCATACTAATTACCAACTTTCTTTTTTACCGCAAAACAGTTGTTCCTTAGTGTAATCAATTGCTTCGGATAAGAAAATCAGGAATTGCTGTGTCACATCATCAAACACATTGTCGGATAACTTTGCGCTAAATCTATCCTTCCAAGTAGAAAGATTATGTTTGTAGAATGATAAAGGACTTGTATTAGTAGTAGAGTGGTTTTCAGAATTATTAGTTAAATTATTGGAATTGTTCTTCCACATGATGGTTGAACATTGGGGTTGTTTACGAATGAGACGTTCTCGATGAATATCTGGGTGAGATTTACTAATATGTATGGCTATTCCTCTTGAATATAAGAAACATTTTTCACAATAATCACACTGAATTTGATTAGGACTCTGCATTGTGTTACAAGTGTCTAAAGAAATATTATTTATGTCAGTTGACTCTTCTCCTGTTGCAGCCTCCATGTAGTAGGAAATATCAAAGATTTGCTTATACTTGACCAGGTAAGGGTCTGTAAATTAATAACAATATATGGTATTTGTAAAGTTTCATATATCGCAATAGTCTCACCTACAGTATATTCCAAAACTTATATAAGACACAGCACAGAACTATAAAACTTTCATATCACGATATGCAAAACCAATAAAAACTGGACGTTGTTGATAAAATGTCTATAGCAACACATAACAGTTCAGGAAACAAGGTGAAAAAGTCACTATTTTCCAAAAGTCATTCATTAAATCATTATGCGAATATCACTTTGTTTGAAAAAGAATAATTACTATGTATATCTTGCATAAAATAAGTGGAAACACCTTAAATGACACTAATAAGTTCACATAAATAACGTCAAACCGTTCTGTTTCTCCGATCTCATTCCATGGTGCCTGCTGTAGTTCATTTCTAATATTTATATTTCTAACTCTATCTCTCTTAGTTTTCCCAACTACTTTTCTCAGAAATTTCATTTCTGATGCCGTCACCCTGCTTATCCTTCATTGCCCAAGTCTCAGCACCATATAGGAGTACAGGTAAATATACTGTTTTATAAATCTGCATTTTTGTTTTCTTGTTTACTTCTCTCTTTCCAATAATTGTATTATTTACATTATAATAAACTTGATTTTCTTTTCTAATTCGTTTGTTTATTTCTTCGTCTAGTTTGCCATCATCATTTATTGTTGTTCCTAAATACTTATAACTATTTACTTGTTCTAATGTTTGATCTTTCCATTTTATTTCGAAATTTACCTTTTCCCCTCCAATCTTCATTATTTTGCTTTTACTAATATTCACAACCATACCTCGTTCTTCTAAGGTACTTGCCCATTCTATAACTGCATTTTGAAGGTCTTCAACATTATTATTAATCAAAACAATATCGTCTGCATATATCAGTGATTGCAGGTATATACGTAGGTCTAAGTTTCCAATTTCCAATTTTATATCTTCTTATTCGTCTTCTGCATTGTTTTATGATTTGACCCATGAATGTTATAAATAATAATGGGCTTAGACTGTCTCCTTGTTTCATTCCTTTTTCCATTCTAAAAATTCCACTCTGTTGTCCATTTATTCTTACTGACCCTTGACATTCTTATATATACTTTTAATTAATTGATTAACTAGTGGACTTACTCATGTTAAGTATGTAAGATTTGTCCGGCTTACAGCTGTTTCAGTGCTTCACGCACCATCCTCAGAGCCTTCTAGATCACGGCGTCATCTCGAACTTCTCTGCCTGTTAAGTGGGTGTGTTTTATTGTTGAAAGGTGTTGAAGAGTGGAGTCGAATAGTGTGTGTGTACTGAAATTGATCTGTGTGTTGAGAATTTGATCGGGGTGTGTTTTAGTGTGTTTGTATATTTCGTATTGTTCTAGTGTGTTGAGTTTTTGGTTCTTGAGTTGTATGTGTAGGATTTCCATGTCCGTATTTATGTTATTGTATGTATGGTTAGTATTGGTTATGTGATCAGCGTATGTAAATGTATTGTGTCCTCTGGTTATTGCTTTAATGTGTTCTTTGTAGCGTGTTTGGAATGATCTGCCTGTCTGTCCTATGTAGAACTTATCGCAACTATTACATGTGAGTTTGTACACACCTGTGTGGTCGTATTTATTTGTTTGTGTTTTTTGTATGTTGAGATGTCTTTATAGTGTGTTTTCTGTTCTGTATGTTATGTTGTATTTCTGTTTTCTGAATGAAGATGCGATCTTATGTGTTTTTGTTTTCATATGTTAGTGTGATGTATTTCTTGTGTTCTTGTGTTTGTGTTGTGTTTTGCGTGTTTTTGTGTTTAAGTTTTTGTTTTGTCTTCCTTATGATGTTATCTATTATGTTTGGATTGTATCCGTTTTCTTGTGCTATGTATTTGATTGTGTTCACTTCTTCATTGTAGTGTTGTTGGCTCATGGGTATGTTGAGTAGTCTGTGTACCATTGTCCTGAATGCAGCATATTTGTGTTGTATGGGGTGGTTAGATGTGTTGTGTATGTGTGTGGTGGTGGTGGCTGGTTTTCTGTATATTTTGTAGGTGTGTTTGTTGTCGATTTTTGTTATGGGGACTTTTAATTATATTTATTAATTTCTTATTTACTTCTAAATTATGTAGTGGTTTCCATATTTCTTTTTTCGGTACTCTATCGAATGCTGATTTTAGAACTAGGAAAGTTAAGTATACATCTTTTCCTATACTATTAGCTTTTCCTATCATTGTTTTCAATGTACAAATATGATCCTGGGTTTGTCTTAATGGTCGGAATGCTGCTTGTTCTTCTTCTAACTTTCCTTCTACTTCCCTTCTAAGTCTGCTTTCCACTATTCTAGTATATAGTTTAAAGACAACAGAGGAAAGGCATATAGCTCTGTAGTTCTCACATTTTGTACTACTTCCATTTTTAAAAATGGGTATCATATAATTATATTCCCAATCACTTGGTATTCTTTCTTCATTCCATGCTTATTGGAAGATCTTTCTTAGCCATATTATAACCCATCTTCCTCCATATTTGATAATTTCCGGTGTTATACTGTCTGGTTAGCTGCTTTTCCCAGTTTCATGCTATCTATAGCTATTTCAACATCTATTTCATCTATTTCATTTACATTGTTGTTTTCATTTTCATTAAAATTATTCTCTACGTCATCTTCTTCTTCCACTTCATTCGTTTCTTCCTCTTTAAAAATATCTTCATAATACTCCCTCCATGTATCAAGTATTTTAGGTGTATCAGTAATTAGTTTATTCTGCTTATCCTGTATCTTTCTTATGCTTTTTCCTGTCTTTCCACATAGTCCCTTAATTAATGTCCAAAATTTTCTTTTATTATCTTTAAAATTATTTTCTATTTCATTCCCAAACTCTTCCCATGTTTGTTCTTTGGCCTTTCGAACTTCTATTTTGGCTTCATTTCTTGCTGTTACATAACTCTGCCAATCCTCTCTTGTCTTTGTTTCACAATATCTCTTCCATGTCATTTTCTTCTGTTTTACTTTCTGTTTAACTTCTTCAAAAATTCAAATTCAAATTCTGATCATCATTTTCTATTAATTTATCTTCTATTTTCCTTTTAAATTCTTGTCTTTTATCTAAATTATTCAATTCTTCTATTTTTAGCTTCGTGTATCTTTTGGTTTTAACAGTTTTTGGAGCTCTAAACCTGTTTTCATTATTAGTAATTTATGCTGTGTACTCAGTTCTGCACTACGAAAAACTCGTAACATCTAGTATTGCATACCTAGTTCTCTTTGTGTATGTAAAATAGTCAACAGCACTCCTAGCTTGTCTTTCTTCAGCTATGAATTTTAGTTGATGTATATTTTTATGTGGGTAGAATGTATTTCCTATCAGGATTTGATTATTAATACAAAATTCTACCATTCTCGTTCCATTTCCATTCCTAATCTCTTCTGCCCCATGTGTTTCCCATGCATCCAAAGCCTGTATTCATATCTTTTCCTATTCTTGCATTTCAGTCCCCCATTATTATTACATGTTCTATTTCATCTCTTGCCTTATCTAATATTCTTTGCAGTTCATCATAAAATTCGTCTTTTTCTGAATTGTCTTTCTCATCTGTAGGAGCATAAATTTGAATCAATGATACCTTTTCATCTAGATCTAAGTCTACTCTTATTATTCTTGAGTTTATTGGTTCCCAAAATATCACCCTATCACTAGTTTCTTTATTTAACCTTCTGAGGACTGGATACATTTTGTTACATAGACGACTATGTGGGGTGTTTCTTCAGTATATTTATTTCAGTATATTTCTTAAGTATATTTATTCACAAAAGTATAACAGGATAGTAAATGATCCTCAATAATGAACATTGTTGTAAAACCGAGACCACTAACAATGGTAACTAGCAACATTGTTTACAAACAGTTTTATTTCTTATTACATAAAATAAAGAGAAAAACTTCTTACAGTTTATTCTTTCTATGCACTCTCAGTAACTGAGGCTTATCAATGAACCAATTTCTTTTAGTGTTGTGCCCAAGGGCAGGTCTTTCACTGCAAACCCAACATTCTCCAGTCTTTCCTATTTTCTGCCTTCCTCTTTCTTTCCTCATATGATCCATATATCTTAATTTCGTTTATCATCTGATATCTTCTTCTACCCGAACCCTTTTCCCGTTCACCATTCCTTCCAGTGCATCCATCAGTAGGCAGTTTCTTCTCAGCCAGTGACCCAACCAATTCCTTTTCCTCTTCCTGATCAGTTTCAGCATCATTCGTTCTTCACCCACTCTTTCCAACACAGCTTCATTTCTTATTCTATCTGTCCACTTCACACATTACATTCTTATCTATATCCGTATTTCAAATGCTTCTATTCGCTTCTCTTCACTTCGTCGTAATGTCCATGTTTCTGTCCCATACAATGCCACACTCCATACAAAGCACTTCACTAGTCTCTTCGACTCATCTCTAACAGAAAAAATAATTTGTTGACCTAACCCTTTCAAACAATTAGATTTTCTAAAAGAAAGCAATACTGCAAAAGAAGAAAACAACTGAAGTCCTTGCGCTGCTGCTGAAAACAAAGCAACACTTCTTGCAATTTTCCCCTTATTATACTTTCCATGATTACTATTCCTAACATCCATCAAAGATTTCAATTTATTCATGGGAAAGATGAATGCAGTAGCTTTCCGTTGCTTTCTGCATACCACTCTCTCTTTCGTATCCTAAAAAGATAAGGTAAGGATAGTGGATTTGACTAATTAGGCCCTCCGGACTTCACCGAAATTCACTGTAAGGGTTACATATCAGTTCTATCAGGGTTTTTGACCCGATCAGAGACTGGGAAATCCCAATTAGCCTTCGCCCCAATGTGAACATATAAATGACATATTTGATTCCATACATTGCCAGCTTTGACTTCACATAAACCCTAAAGGGACATCGTCCCCTAGATGGAACCAACTGTTCATCAATTCTGAAGTGTGAACAAGGATTATAATTTTCTTGGCAGTGCCGAACAAAGATAGTGAAAATTTCTCGGAAAGCAGCCATTTTGTCTGTGGATTTCCTTTCTGACCTAGTATTGTAATTGTCAAATCTTAAATCTCTAAGCAAATCTTTGAACCTATCCCTGACCATAGATCCTGAAAAAAAAGACCTTTGAAAGAGGGGGTCAGTGGTTTAGAGGATGCTTACTGGTTCTTGGTTAGCAATCAGTGCACCAACTACAAGCACATTTCTGAAGAATGCATATATTTCCTCACGAAATGCAGGAACCCAATGCCTTTTTTAATAATTCGGATTTTCAAGGTCCATTTTCCGGACAGTAATTCTCCTTTTTGATTTGAATTTTTTCTGCTTTTCTCCACTTTTACTAAAAAGATACGAAGAATCGCCTTCTCCAGAATCTCCTGAGATATATCATCAGGTGATTACGTCAAATTTCTCTGTAATTTCTAAATTATCATCTGCTTCTGAATCAGAAGGAGAAGAAGAAAAAGAAGAACTATCATTTACCAACCTTCCTAGGTCTATATTATCAGTTATAATTCTTCTACGTTTAGTACCTTTTGATATGTTGCAGAAAACAAACCATACTTCAAGACAGTAAGACAGTAAGTGATCCTCAGCAATGAACAAATAAGTTAAAATTTGGAACATTTTTAAATATCATGTTGTAAAACCAGTAGACTACTACCAACATAAATAATCTATAAAACATTTGAAAAAAGAAAAAAAAAAAAAAAAAAAAAAAAAAGAAAATTAGAAAGTGACAATAAAGACTATATCGGGTGTTTTCTAAGAAAATTAATTAACTGTCTTACTTTTAACAGTTGGCATATGAAAACATAAAGCAAATCTGATACAATAAAAAGTTATCATTATATAAGACGAGCTTTCAATGTGTTTTTAATTAAAAAACTGCAACTGGGGTTAAGGTTAATATTATTCCTACACCTTAGAAGGTTAATATTATTCCTACACCTTCCTTCGCTCTCTGATCTTTACCAACTCCAGAATATTTCAGTGTATATCCTTTATCAAGCTGTAAGTCTCCAGTTCCTTTCTTTTTAGTTTCACTAAGTCCTAATATGGCTATTTTATATTTTTCCATTTCCTCAACTATTTCAACTTCCTTTCCTGTTAATGATGTGATGTTCCATGTTCCCATAATCATATTCCTTTTCTTGCTCAGTTGTCTTCTAGAAATTCGCCCAGCTACATTCATATGTATCCTCTGAATCAATAAGAATTCACTATGCAGGTGATTAGCCCTGTGATAGCTTCACCAAAGCCCCGATTTGCCTAGTGTTTCGTGGTTCTCGTTAGGCCTTCACAGCTACCGTAGCAGTCGTGGGACACATGAAGTTCCCGCTGTACATCACCCCAACGAGCCATCCACTACTTTACTAGTTACCACCATCCAAAGACGAGGAAGTTGGGGTTGGACTTGGGGAGGTCTGCAGACATTCCGCTCATGTTAACCGGGCCAATTCAATAATCTCATACTTAGACTAAAACCAAGGAGCACTAAAATAGTAGAAAAATTGTATTACAAACACAATTGTTCATCACCGTATATCTTGAAGCTACGTGTTTTACAGATGCAATAATTTTAGTTCTTGAAAAGTCTGAGAATATAGCCTATGCCACTGCACTTTCGCTCAAATTTTTTTCATTCTGTTTTTAATATTTTCAAAAATTCCTTCATCATACGAGGCCTGTCTAAAATGTATCCGACCTTAAATTTTCCCGCGCAAAGTAGTGATTCTAAGGCGGCGCCACTGTGCACGGTGGAAGGAGGAACCGTAATGCACATGCTTGAATTTTTTCACCGCATTCGCTGTGCCAGTCCCTGGCTGGTGGTCGCCAAGTAAGGTGCTGTTCTAAGTGTTTGTCAGATTTAGTTTTCTCGCAAGATGACTGAACGAATTGAGCAAAGATACTGCATCAAATTTTGTCAAAAGCTTGGTGATTCTCAAAGTCAAACAATTCGTAAGATTCAGCAAGTGTTTGGGGAAGATGCGATGGATGTAACACAAATTAAGGAGTGGTTCAACCGATTCAAAGATGGCCGCACATCAGCGGAGAGTGAGCAGCGTTGTGGCAGGCCCCAAACTGCTCGGAGTGCAGCTGTTGTTGAGAGGGTGCGAAATTTGGTGATGGCAGATCGTCGTTTGACCATGCAGGAGATTGCCGAAGAGGTTGGAGTGAGTAAAGATTCTGCACATGCAATTTTGCGTGATGATTTGAACATGAACCGAGTGGCTGCGAAATTCGTGCCCAAGTTGTTGTCCCCGGAACAAAAAGACTTCCGTCGTGACGTTGCACAGGACCTTCTGGACACCGCCAACACTGATCCTCGGTTTCTGAACACTGTGATAACTGGAGATGAGTCATGGGTGTACGGGTACGACCCAGAAACAAAAAGACAGTCGTCGCAATGGAAGCATCCCGAATCTCCAAGGCCGAAGAAAGTGCGGCAGGTGCAAAGCAAAATCAAGGTGATGCTGACTGTTTTCTTTGATGTCCGTGGAATTGTGCATCACGAATACGCACCGGAAGGACAAACGGTGACAAAGGAGTACTATCACAATGTTCTCCGGCGACTCCGTGATGCAGTTCGGTGCAAAAGACCAGACATGTGGACGGCGAACAACTGGCACTTGCATCACGACAACACCCCCGCACATTCATCCCAAACATGGAATTACAACCGTTCGCCAACCTCCCTACTCTCCAGACCTGGCTCCTTGCGACTTCTGGTTGTTTCCAAAATTGAAGACACCACTGAAAAGATCCCGTTTTGAGAGTAGAGAAGAGATAATGCGGAACGCGACGACGGAGCTGAACACCATTCCAAAAGAAGACTTCCAGAGGTGTTTCCGGCAGTGGAAGGATCGGTGGGCTAAGTGTGTGCAAGCACAAGGGGCCTACTTTGAAGGGGATTAGGGTCCCAACCCCGTCAGGTATTTGAAATATTTTTTCTGGCTAAAGGTCGGATACTTTTTAGACAGGCCTCGTATGTGCTGATGCCGTCAGTTGGTAATGCAGAAAACCTGCAGCACGCCAAGCCTTCACGAATACAGCATTTTTTGTTGGAAGGTCTACTAACAATAGGGTTTGTCGTTCAGTTGTGACGTGGACTATATCTGCTGTAGTAGGTTTTTTGCTCCGTCCCAAGTCGTTTTTGCAGTTCCACAATTAGTTATTTGGTGTTTCAGCGTATCTAGGAAACTGCATGTTTTACATGCAGGCAAGTCCGTCAGATGGTGTCGGTGTTTTCTTTCTTCCGTCGGTATAATTTGGTTGATATAACAATAAACTGTTGTCTGCCATGCAGTAGGAATATTGGCCAGATGTATATTGTGCTAGATTTTGTGCCAGTGTTGATTCGGAAATTGTTAAACAATACGTGGGGGATGAACATTGTTCTTCATGATGTGTTTATAAATTAATTTTGTTTGTTTCGTGTTCGATGTGATGAGTTCTGGAGGGTATGACTCTATTAACTGCCATAAGTTTTGTATTGCCTTTGGTAGCGGGGATTTTCTGCTACGCAATTGTGGAATGTGTCGTTTCCAGAAATCGTCCATGGGATCACTTTCTCCTCGTCCGCGTAGAATGTTTCGTGCTATAAGTGCTTTGCATTTTTCTTTCACTGCCGTCATTTGCAATCCTTTTTCTTTGACAAAACCAACTGTGTTTTATTTAGTTTATAGAGGTAACCTTTCCAAATATAGAAACTAACAACTCGTTCAAGGACCTTAGCGTATTTATCTGGAAGTGGAAGAATTTGTGCTAGGTACCACAATTTGGACAAACATAAAATATTAACATGCCACACTCTTTCAAAAAGATTTAGATATCTGTGTATCTGTTGAAATAGTGTAACTCTTGTGCAGGCAGTTGTCTTTTTCCAGTTTATTTCAACCATTTCATCGAAAGAACCACAAACTGTCATTCCTAGCATCTTCGATTGCCGTACCTTAGTGATATCATTAAATGTATGTCCATCAGGCCAGCTACCCAAGGGTAACAGGAAAGACTTCTGTGTGTTCAATTGTGCACAGGAGGCTGCATTGTATGTTTCTACAATCCGTGGCAGTGTCATACAATCATGTATGTTACGAAGAAGAAAGACCACATCATCTGCGTACACTCTGCTAGTGAATAACGGGAAAGTTGTTCGTTGTTCCGAATTTAAGTTCTGATGTAGGCCTACATTCGAATAGGGGTTTCACACTAAGCGCAAACAGGAACATAGATAACGGACAACCTTGGCAGACAGGTGCTTGGATGGGAATTCGTTTCGTAAAGAAGCCATTAACTTGGACTCTGGAATGTGCAGTACTAATATATGTTTTTGATAATCTAATAATTTTATCCGGTATGCAGAAGCATTCATGACCTGTTGTAAGTACAGGTGATTAACCCGATCAAATGCCTTATTCAAATCCACTGACAGCAATGCTCCCTTATCGTCATGATGTTCTTCAAAATGCAGCACCATGTCACGATTGGTGGAAAGATTATGTATAGTGGATTTTTCTGAAATGCTGCATGTCTGACCAATTTCAAATATATCCCGAAAGGCCGGCTTCAATCTATTGGCTAGTACTTTCATCAACAGCTTGTAGTCTTGTTTAGTAAGGTGATAGGGCGATACTCCGCCACTTTATTTGGGTTATTCATTTTCGGAATTTCACCATCACTGAAACCTTAGATAACTGAACCAGTGTCTAAAATATAATTCATCAGCTCTAACAAATAGTCCTTAATTAATCGCCAATGAGTCTTGTATAATTGATAAGTTAGTCCATTGGGGTCAGGTACAGTGTTTTTGGGCGCACCTTCTAATGCTGAGCGAATTTCTTCTTCAGCAATTGGCAGCTGAAGATCCTGTTGTTGTTGCAAACTCAGATGTCTGTTCACACTTTTCAAAATGTTGGTTGTTGCCTTCTGTGATGTAGGAGCTGCAGCATACAGTGAAGTAAAAAATTCCTCAACTTCTTTGATGCAAAGTTTATCTATATATTTGATTCTACCCTTTTGTTTTTCCTTTACCAAATGGTAAACCGCACATAGTTCTTCTTCGTGCTCGGACCATCACGCCACACATAACTATTTCTGTCCATTTGTTGCCCTCTGTTTTTTGTGCCTCATACAATTCAGTTACATCTGATAGTAAAAATTGTGTTTCTCGTTTCTTGAGCTCGGTGAATCCCTACAGACTGATAAAAGTATTTGACACCAGGCTTTATTATTTTAATTCATTTTTGCATTATATTAAATTTTGAATTTCTAACCCTTGTGTTTAAAGTTTCGAAATGTTGTTCAAATTGGTATTTGTATTCTAGTATAAACAACAACGATTCATTAAGTTTCCAATAACTTTTTCCAATTAGGGGGAGTTGTGAATCTGCCTGCATGGAAATGCAGTAACAAGCGTGATCAGAAAACGGTGTCGGGATAACTTGGATTCTGTATACATCTGTTGAATGCGGTCTCGTGATATAAAAGCTGTCTAATCTGGATGATACGTTCTGTGTACGGAAAGTATATTCTACATCATTGCCATGAAGAGTTCCCAGGTATCCATAAACTGTAGTTCTCTTGTTAAATTTTCTAATGCTTGCGATGGATTATATTGACCAGTCTGATCTTTTACGTGTAGTACACAATTGAAGAGTCCACTGCAAGAATGCTGGATGTCATTTGGAATACATTTTTCAGGAGAAGCAATTGAAAGTTTGAAATGCTTAGCGCTCAAAGCTTAATTGTGATTTTTCGATCATTACTAGACATGACTATCAGTGTTAATGCCATATAACTCTCTATGTACATTCTATATGTCTTAAGCTATGCATTGACAGTCTTGGTTCATTTTCGACAAGAAAGTGATATCCATCATTCTTGCAGTGGACTCTTCAATTCTAATCTCCACCTATAAGTAGTCGATTGTGTCAGTGACGCAGATAGAACGGAATTTCTTTACTAATAAAATTTTCTCTCTCCTGATGATGGTTGTTCCTAAAGGCAGATAGACGTTTATAAATTATTATTGAGACTCATGGATATGACTCTACCACTAGGATGTTTCTCCAATTGATCAATATTCATGCCAGCACGATAAATGATAGCAGTACCACGATTATTCTCACCAGTGTTCACAACATTTTCATATTGCGGGCCCAGAAATTCGAAATTATTGGTATTTACTTCTTGCAATGAAAGAACATCTATATCATTTTGCCTAATGAAAGCATTTAGTAACTGTTGGTTATGTTTCCCTTGTATGAAATTTACATTTAAAGTTGCATATTTTCGTAATTTTACCATTGAAATTGAATATTCATAATGTTGTAAAAGGAACCAAGCAAGACCGCATACGTAATAAATTTGCATACATTCTATACATCTGACATGTCCACTTCTGCAATACACTCGGCAGTAATGTTGTTGTTGTTCATATTTCCCTTCTGATTTCATTTTGCTTCAACACCCTCTTTCTCGTTGTTGTCTTTGGTACGTCCATATATAGCATATGGACGTGGTCTTGTTGGATTGTTCTTCGTTTTACTATTAGTGTTGACTTGTGGCTTATTTTTGTCTGGGCCCCGCGTCTCGACTTCTTAAACGTGAGTCCCTTGAATTATCCTGTTGTGTTGTGGATTTTAGTTTTTTTCGATGGGGTTTCCGTTGGTTCTTCTAATTGAAGTATGCCCCCCGAACAACACTGTATAGAACATTTTCTGTTTTTTGCAGGAGAGACATAAAACGATGTTATCATAAAAATAAACAATAATTTAATCCGTATATCAAGGTAACAGGCACATTACAACATCACAATACATATGAACTCTTGATCAGCTGTCTACTACTGAATGTTTTAAAATTGAAGTAGTTATATAAGGAATATCAGTGGAACAACTATGTATGTTACTCAGTGGAACAATGCTGTATGTTTTCTATTGATGAACACTTACTAATAAGACATTGATTTGTGATCTTATAAACATTAAAAACAAAGAAAAGGCACCAAATAACATAATGCATATAACACTTTAGAGTTCTGTAGCATGTAAATACTTTTTACATCTTGATTTCACAACTTTTAACACTGTATCACTTCGGAAAATGTGTTAAATTTTATATTACCTTATTAACATGTTTCAGCCTGCTATCGGCCATCTTCAGAACTGATTCTTGGTGGTCTTGGCGCCTTTTGTTTGTGTTTCCTGTGGGGGTGTGTTTGTGTAGTGTAATGGGGAGTTAAAGAATGTGTGTGTTCTGAAATTGAGTTGTGTGTTGAGAATTTCGTTTGGATGTGTTTTTGTGTGTCTGTATATTTCGTGTTGTTCTAGTGTGTTTAGTTTCTGGCTTTTCGGTTGGATGTGTAGAATTTCCATATCTGTGTCGATGTCTCTGTAGGTGTGGTTAGTATTTGTAATGTGTTCTGTATATGAATAGGTCATTGCAGAAAGGGGATAAGTCATGAAAAACGCGAAAATGAGTTAAGAGTGCCGTTGCTTTCTCCAGACCTAGATACACATTTCCATACAGAAATGGGACAAATTTGCTCATTCTCAATGCAAAGCAGAGTACCATAAGCTGCGCAGTCATTGCAGAAAGGGGACAAGTCAGCGACTTACCTTCTTTCTGCACTGACTGATGACGTGACACAACTGAATGCCGCGGATCTAATAAGATACGCTCCCATCAACTGATAAGGAAAATGACAGATAAGCTAGAAGTAGTAAGTGACCCAGGGGAAGAAAACTGTGTTATTAGTGGTAAACGTAAACACAATGAAATTAACTACCGCAGAAATGTAATTAAGAAAAATAAACTGAAGGCATTGGAACGTCAATTCCATTGGAAAATCTGTAGTAGCCCGTACGACAGGAGAGCAATGTGGGTAAAAACTACTCATTGTTTGTTTAGACCCAAGTTTGGGTCATCAATTTTCAACATTCACAATTTCAAAGACTATATGGCGCACTTTTATTCCTATCATGAAGGTATAGGCCACAAATCTTCAAATGAAGTGTGTTCCTTCTGAACTATATTGAAAATAATATCCCTTCTTCAGAAAAGGAATTGTGTCTTTTCTCTGATAACTGTGGAGGGCAAAATAAGAATCATACCTTAATTCGATTGTTGCTTGCACTGACCCAAATGGGGAGATTTAACAAAATCACTCATTATTTTCCACAATGAGGCCATTCATTTCTTCCCTGTGACCGCAACTTTGGTGTAGTGAAGTGCAAACTAAGGAAGACAGACAGGGTATATGTGCCAGACCAGTACAATACCTTGATCCACCAGGCAAACACAAACAACAGATTTTCTGTAGAATCAGTTACTACTGATGATATTTTGAATTTTAAATACTGGTGGCCAGAGTATTACAAGAAAACCACCTGCTCATTAGACACACTGAAGAAGAAAGGGAAAGATAAGAATATGTTTTCTTCAGCACAATTCAGTGAATTTGTTTACTCTAAAGATGATCCAGGATGTGTGACTGCCAGTTTGTTCATTGGTAGTGAAATGAGGAAACACAGATTCTGTATGAAAAAACCAGGTTCTGGACACATAGTAATGCCTACACAAAAGCATACAAATGGAAAATTCCCATTAATACGAAAAAAACTTGGAGAGTGTATCGAAAGTGAGGCAATACATTCCATTGGAACACACTTTCTTTTACGAAGAGATCCTGAACTGACCACCTTGTGACAAGGAATCTACAAATGACGTGGCTTCCAACGTCTAACAATACACTCTATAACAATCGAAACAAATGATTTTGTGTAGTACTTTAGTGTATTTTATTGTGCCCTCCTATATGCAGTTTTTAAGTATTAGTTTAAAAGTAGAGTTTTGATTTAAAACTGTGATATAAAATCACATATTGGTTCATTCCTGTAGTAGGAATAATGATTAAAATGCAAAAATAATTATGTAAATGGTGACAGTAATGTAGTAATTACACACAAAAACATTGTTATCATTGTAATTATTAACATTTAGTTTGTTTTCAAATATTACATTAGCCCAAAATTGTAAAATATATATATTGTATATATATTTAACAATTCCTTGCAGAAAGAGGATAAGTCATGGTTCGATGAAACAGCTTTAAACAAAAGTGTTTGAGATGTCAGATGTCTAACATGATGTATTATACTTCACTATTCATAAACAAAGTAAGAAAAAATATTTATAATGATTACTCCAGTATTGGAAGAAGAAAACAGTTTTTATTGATTATCTCAAAAGTAAGATTTTATGACTTATCCCCTTTCTGCAATGACCGATTCAATGTGGAAGTGTTTTGTAATTTTGTTATGGCTGTGATGTGTTCTTTGTAACGTGTTTGAAATGTTCTGCCTGCCTGTCCTTTTAGAAGTTATTGCAGGCGTTGCATTTGAGTTTGTATATGCCTGTGTGGTTATATTTGTTTGTTTGTGTTGTTTGTGTGTTGAGATGTTTTTGTAGAGTATTATTTGTTCTGTATGCGATGTTGTAATTTAATTTCTTGAATGAGGTTGCTATTTTGTGTGTGTTTTTGTTTTCGTATGTTACTGTGATGTATTTTTTTGTATTCTTGTGTTTGTGTTGTATTCTTTCACCAAAGCTATTGACTGTTCATTATAAGTAAGTCTGTGATATTCCTCATATAATGCAACTTTTATTTCCAGTGTCATAATATAACACCCTTCTTTTCTGATTTTTTCTGGGCCACACACCCTAGGCTGAGAATAAAATAATATGGTATTCTATTAAAATTCCAAATAATTAACTTTAAAATAACTATTAATAATGTAGGTTTTGGTCATTTTATGTAGCCTACATACTGCTCAAGCATTATACATGTATTAAAATTATGATCCATCCTTCATAGTACGTTTACTATCAGTCATAATATTTGAAAAGAACTTAAAAATAGCACATAAATTTATAGGAACATGAAGTCATAAGTAGCGATCAGGTGACCGGAAATTTTATGTACTGCAGTAGGAATAACATTATACAGCGTTGTTCCACTCACCTTATTTGGAAGGGTTTTTCCAGGCACCTCTTTGCCTTTCCGGTTTTTGTATGGCTTTCCAGAGTACCGTAGCTTTTTCCGTTTTATATCAGACATGTTAATTTTGCGGTTTCTCGACATATTGAGACGTTTTAGATCGTTTGGTGAAACATGCATACTGCCTGCGTCCGCCATCTTGTTTGCTATACATCATTGTTCCACTGAAGTAGTTCAAATGTCTGACTATTACTGCCACTTGGGGGTTGATATTCGACATTCCAGTGTGTTTTCCATGTGTAGGGTGTGCTATACATCGATGTTCCATTAAAAACTCAAATTCTTAAAAAATGTTATATACAGCGTTGTTCAGGGGCGTACTTCAATTGTAAAGTACAGCTTACCTCTATTGATGAACATCCAAACTACGGGTATGACTTCGATTCTGGTGGGATTAATGTTGTTTCCATTAACTCCAGAACTGCATGATGTCCATCTGTGTTTACCTCCTCTGGTCGGTCTGTAATCTCCAACGTAGGCTGTGTCATCTACCGGTGTGTCTCGCTCCACGGGCTGTCTCATCGTTTGCTCTGTTTGTGATATGGGTGGTCCTTGTGAAGATTTCCCCATAACAATAGGCCTATCACTCAATAACATTTTCCGTTACTGAATACTAACTGGTATGGTCGTTTTCCTTCGTGGGCAGTCTTCTTTTTTGTGATCAGGCTTATGGCACACAAAACATAAGATCGGTTGACCAAAGTATGTGACATGAGCGTTGTAGCCCGCTATTGGTACTGAATCTGGAATATTGTGTTTCACCTCCATCTTTAATGCACGGATACCGTTATTAAAAGGAAATGGAAATGCTGTGCTCCACTGTTCGTTCCTCACTGAATGAATAACATCATATCTAGTAAAAGCTGTCGTTACTATTGAGTTCGGCACTTCAGGAGGAAGGTTAAATACTCCAGCGGCGGTTCCTCTATATGAGCACAGGAGCATGTGAACACCTTAAAAACCAACAATAATCATACATATTACTGAATTAATATTATTACATCTATTACTTTCCAATGTGTAATGACGTTCCTACATTTTTCGTATCGAGAGAATGTCCCGTTCATGTGTCCTGTGTCTTTAAATCTCCATTGGACAAGTTGACAGCAGCTCGCACAATTTTTCTCTAGCAAGGTGAAATAGGCTGAGGCAAGAATATTTTCTGGTTTGTTACAATGGTTACAATAGCTCTGCTCGCACAGGTCTGAACGTGATAGTGACAGAGAAACAGAGATGCTCCATCTCCCTTGGATCTGGCATCCTGTTCTTTTCTCCATCTTTCCTCGTTTTCTCTCTTTACTCTTTCTTTTAAAAATACCGTTATGCGCAGGAGCTGATTCTGTTGTCTTTTGTTCAGCAAAGTAAGGAAAATACAAGCTGCAGTGGTGCGTATTGAAAGTTGAAACAGTAACACTTGAAGTTTGGAGACGGACGTGTGTGAAATTGTGTGTTAAATTAAAAGAAGATTAAAACATTCCTCCGCACCATGACAGAAGACCGATTAAGTACATTGGCTATGTTGGCAGTGGAAAAAAAAACTTGTTAACGACATTAGAGACTTCAGTGATAAAGTTATTGATAAATTTGCATCTCTCAACACTAGGCACATGGAGTTTCTCTACAAATAAATCTAGATCTTCAACACCATCTACAACAGGAGTCAAGGTGAGTCCTATGAATTAATTTTACTCTACTCTTGTTTAATGGTTTTAATTTTGGTTTATATGCGTAGATTTGGTAAATGCATATTAGAACTGGTTTATCTCTGACATGTGACTCAGCTATACGAGAATATATCAGTGTGTTCATTACTCATTTTTTTTTTGTGAACACCAATCCAAGAAAGGCACGAGCCGCCACTGAAATAGTCGAGCTGTTATAGCAGGAGAATCAGCTTTACTAATTTTAATATGTGTTTGTTCACCGTTGACATATTTAAAGTTTGTTTCACCTTCATGTTTGTGCACTAGTTTCTCATAAACAGTTGGCGATATCACTTTTATATACTGTACAACGATTTTTCTTGAATGTCCAACTGCAATATATCTACTTGGTCTGTGTTTATGTTCAAAGTTTGTTGTATCCACAAATGTAACTCCATTGCCATAGGACACGGGGCACTTGCCTCAAATTGAACTTTTATTGTGTTAACACACCGGATATTTACCATGCTCTGTTCAATTTCTTTGTTGCACTGTCTTTATATCACCCGACAAAAAAAAAAAAAAAGAAAAAACCAACACTATATATGTAATAATGTAAACACTGTTTGCGATGTATTACGCGACCAAACGACTATGTACTGTACTCAGTCCTTAATACTCACGTAAACCATACTCTGCCGTACTCTGCTGTGGTCGAAGCCACACTGATAGGATTCGCAGATATACACAACCCGGAATAAACATATATAATTGTTTTGACAGCACACAACAGCTCGTATTTTAAAGTCAAATTGAAGTCAGAGTTTTTGGAAAAAAGTATATAAATATCTTTCATACGAAATAAAGTCATGTAAGGGGTTCTGATTTATTAATTCCGCTAAATTACACATTATATTGAAACACATACCTGGCGTTACAAATTTCAAGTGAAAGAAAAAAAGAAAACGCAATTCACTGGCATTTAATGTGCTTTCAACAAAGTGCTCTCTATAGCGATAGAGGAGTATGGAATCAACATTTGAATTTGAATTTGAATTTATTTATTTAATACTTTACACTTGAGCAACATTAGGCATTGCAGCCCGAAAGAGCAGAAGCTCGTGCTCGGGCGCAGTTCAGATCAGTTATACAAAATATATCACAAAATTAAGAGAGTTCATTGAGCACAATAACATTAATAAATGGTAGAATACATACAGCATCTAATAAAAGGGTCTGTATACAAATAGAAAATACAAGAGTACATGAATATTGGAGTATCAATTTTTAACTCAATAAGCTTAAACATAATCCATTTTGAATCTTGCGTACACTATTTTTAACACTTGAATATAAGTAATTGATTAACTAGCGGACTTACTCGTGTTAATTATGTAAGTCTGTGTGGCTTACAGCTGTTTCGGTGCTTCATCACACCATCCTCAGAGCCTACTAGATCTCAGCGTCATCTCGAACTTCTCTGCCTGTTGTGTGGGTGCGTTTGATTGTTGAAAAGCTTAAACAATAATTAAATAATTAATCTGATTTGTTTCTTAAATCTATGTGTGTTAAGTGTACATAGCTCAGGGCAAGCTCTAATTAATGCATTATATATTTTGGGTCCAAAATTTCTGCTGTGTTTTAATCCAGAAGTTGTGTGGCATTTGGGAGTATTTAGAAAGAAACTGTAGTTTTGTCTCGTGTGGTATTCATGAGGATTAAATTTAAATTTATTGTGATTTTTATGGAAGTAAATCAGCAATGTTTGTTCTAGATTTGATACACCAAATTCCTGAAAAATTAATTTTGTTGGGTAATCAAAAGGTTTATATAGACAAATTTTTATAATTCTTTCTTGGAGCAAATTTAAAGGATGGAGAGTCGATTTCGCCATTCCTCCCCAACCTAATATACCATACTGAATTATTGATTGAAACAGGTAAATAAGATCGTAGAATGGAAAATTTGTGGATTGTTTTACGCAATCTGTTACACAGGAAGGAGATATGCTTGTCCCATTTTAAATGTTGGTCAATAATAATGCCTAAATATTTAACTTGTGAGGATATACCCAAAGCGTTACATGAGCAAGTAGGTAGGTTACAATCATGTATTGTTATACTTCTATTATTATTTATTTTTAGTTGTTCAAGGCCATGTGTTGTTAATGAAAATGGTATTAATTTTGTTTTAGAAACGTTCAAAGAAAGTAAGTGAGCATCCAGCCATTCTTTAATAATGTTAATATCACTGTTAGAATTTTGATAAGTTTCATTCCAACTCGAACTCTGAGGTACACCTATATCAATGTTACGTGATTCACTAAGGTGATCATTTATTTTAGTTGCTTTAATTCTGTTACTTAAGTAAGATTTAAATAATTTTAAAGTCATTCCATTAATTCCCAATCTATCCATTTTATTCAAAAGTATATTGTGATTGACTGTATCAAAAGCTTTTTGTAAGTCTAGAAAAATTCCTAGACATTTATTTCCTACAACTAATTGTTGAATTATTTTTGAAGTAACTGCCATAATAACATCATCAGTGCGCAATTTTTTTCTGAAACCAAATTGATTATCATGTAGTAGTTTATTTTTTTCTAAAAATTGTATTAACCGTGTTTTTATACATTTTTCAAATACTTTAGAGAGACTGGGTAATAGTGAAATGGGTCTGTAATTATTAAGATGATTTTTGTCACCAGACTTGTGAATTGGTCTCACCACAGCAGATAGTAATGTTTACGCTAGCCTAAAACAAATAAATATCCTGTAGATATATTGCGCACCGTTTTTACAAGATGCCTTATACAGTCACGATAAATATATATTAGCCGTTCAGAGCAGAAGTAGTGTAAGTCAAAAATGGGTAATGAGGGTTAAAGTAAACATTCTGTAAAATACAGCGCAAAGTAGCAATTAATTTTCAATGTATTTAAACTATTGATAGTCAGTGGATGGCATGAGGAACATATTAATTGCTACTTTGCACTGTATTTTACAGAATTTTTACTTTAAACCTCATTACCCAATTTTTACTTACACCACTTCTGCTCTGAACGGCTCATAGGCTATAATGAAATCAGCAAGTGGAAAAATTAATTTTGTCCAGCCAGATTAAGAAAATTGCATACTGTGCATCGATCACTATCCTAAGCAAGATTAATCCAGTCCCTACCATCATATCCACCTCCCTCAAATCCATTTTAATATTATCCTCCCATCTACGTCTCGGCCTCCCCAAAGGCGTTTTTCCCCTCAGGTCTTCATTCTAACACTCTATATGTATTTCTGGACTCACCCGTAGGCCTACATGCTACATGCCCTGCCTATCTTAAACGTCTGGATTTAATGTTCCAATTATGTTAGGTGAAGAATGCAATGCGTGTAGTTCTGCATTGTGTAACTTTCTCCATTTTCCTGAACTTCATCCCCCTTAGCCCCAAATATTTTACTGAGCACTTTATTCTAGAACAGACTTAATCCTCTGTTCCTTTCTCAATATGAGAGGCCGATTTTCACAACCATATTGAACAACTGGTAATATAGCTGCTTTATGAAATCTAACTTTCAGTATTTTTAAAGCAGACTTGACGACAAAAGGTTCTCAACCAAATAATAACCAGGCATTTCCGTTATTTATTCTGCGTTTAATTTCTTCTCAACTTTTGTTATTGTTGCTCGAAGATATTTGAAATTGTCCACCTTCTCAAAGGATCAATTTATAATTGTTATATTTCCATTCCGTGCTAGGCTCTGGTCACGCGACATAATCATATACTTACCTTTACGGGATTTACTTCCAAACATATCTTATCACTTGGTTCAAGTAAAATTCCCGTGTTTTCCCTAACAATTCGTGGATTTTATCTTAACATATTCACGTCATTCGCATAAACAAGAAGCGGATGTAATCCGTTCAATTCTGAACCCCCTATGTTTTCCTAGACTTTCCTAATGGCATATTCTAGAGCTAAGTTAAAAAGAGAAGGTGACAGTGCATCTCTTTGTTTTAGCCCGAAGTGACTTGAAAAAGCCTCAGGCAGAAATTGGCCTATACAGACCCTGCCGTGCGTTTCACTGAGACACATTTTACTTACTTACAACTCGATTTTAAGCAACCCGCAGGTTCATTGCCACCCTCACATAAGCCTGCCGTCACGACGGTCCCTATCCTGTGCAAGACTAATCCAGTCTCTATCATTCATATCTCACCTCCCTCAAATCCATTTTAATATTATCCTCCCATCTACGTCTCGGTCTCCCTAAAGGTCTTTTCCCCTCTGGCCTCCCAATTAACACTCTATATGCATTTCTGGATTCGCCCATACATGCTACGTGCCCTGCCCATCTCAAATGTCTGGATTTAATGTTCTTCATTATACCAGGTGAAGAATATAATGCTTGCAGTTCTGCGTTGTGTAACTTTCTCAATTCTCCTGTAAATTCATAACTCTTAGCTCCAAATATTTTCCTAGGCACCTTATTCTCAAACACCCTTAACTTCTGTTTCTCATTCAAAATGAGAGTTCAAGTCTCACAACCAAGAATATAAGGCAAATTGTTTATATTCATATTTCAAAATTTCGAATCGTCAAACTGAAATACCAGTACTCTCCCATTTTTAAGTAAATTCAGATGAAAATGAAGTTCACTGAAACAGGAAAAATGAGCCATTTCTGTATTTAAACTCATGATTTAAAATAATAGATAAAAAGATTTAAGGTGCTTGTACACGACCAAATTTTTCTTCCAATTCAATACTTTACAAGAAATTTAGATTGATCTATACTGGGAGGAGGGGAAATGTATGTGTGTGTGTACGAGTATATATATATATATTTTTTTCAAAGACTATTTCACATTGCTAAAAATTTGACAAGATTGTAACACATGTGCTTCAAGTTCAAAAAGAAGAAGGGTAATATCTTCTTCAACCTATTTTACAGATTTTGTTGTTGTTGTTTGAAGCATCAGGAGTAATAAATTTTAAGTCTGTGTAGTGATGACTACAATTCCTTCCTAAACAAGGTAGCTGGACAACCATGAAATTCAATTTAAAATACGTGATGATGCTTATTCTATCTTAATAAAACTACACTGCATGTTAGAAACGTAACTTCACTTGCTAGCTACCAAACTGTTCACTTAAGAAGATCCTCTAAGACTGTTATTCACCAGTACCTTGTTTAAGAAAAAATTATTCCATCTCTACTTATTACATTAAAAACGAAATTAATAGTGTTAAAAAGTGACATACTGTAATTGAGGAGTTGAATCGAAAACGGGTGTAATCCATGTTTTGCCCTTTTTCCGTTTAATGCATTATTAGGTTCTCTAGTGTGTTTTTGGTTACCCTGCAAAGTTTCGATTTGATATCTCTTTTCTAGTGGTCTATGGCGCAGTATAAGTGTTTAGCTGTTTTTACAGTCTAATGTTGGTTATTAGGTGATGGTTGGAAGGTTGTGTTTTCTAATTCCTATGTACATACTTGGGACTTAAGGGAGAAATAAATTTATTATTGTTTTAATGTTACTCATTTTTTAAAATACCCAGTGATTTTTATGTGTTCAGTGATGATGCATCTTTCGGTTCAAGCAAATGTGAAAATGACTGGTAACAAACAAAGTAACGAGAAAACAAAAAATAAATTCTGGACTCAACTATCATACCAAGAAAGGAAAATCTAAAAAATTATACTTCGAAAATCTCAATCTCAATATAAAGGTGTTGTTGAGGAATAAATGATAAATTAATTTCTAATCCTATTCATGCCCCTAATCATGAATTAGATGAAATTGAAATTAATATACCTCTTATTAGAGTTGTTAATAAGAGGATTTTTGTTGAATTGTTGGTCATTAGAGAAGAGAGGATTTCCTCTATAAATGAGGTATGAACCAATGTTATTAGCTCTTACTACAGTCCAGAAATGGGCACAACTCTAAAAAAAAAAAAAAGGGTACAGATCCTATTTCAACTTTTGCAAGAGGACAGATTACCGCGAACAAATGTTTGTGTTAGAGTTTGACTGTGTCCAGAATGTAGCACGTCCCAGATTGAATGTTACCTCTCAGTTTTATAACAGACTGCTGTGGTTTTACATCTTCAATATCCACTGTCACAATGATGACTCCAGCTTCTTTTACTACTTCCTAGAGACAAAGTCGAAAAAGGATTCTAACACAGTATGACTATGTTCGCAATACACGAACTTTACAGATTCAGTCAAAATAAGAACCTCACAATGGTACGTTTCTGTTCATGGTTGCCAATGAAGATGAACGTTTAAAGTTACTCATATTTTTATAGTTCGTGGTCACTCTTACAATCAGCGTGACTAGGACTTCGGTTTGTATAGCACGATAGTCAAGAGGAAAGAAAATATTTACACAGCTGTGGAATATGCTCAGATTCTTCTAACCTGTAGGCTGATTGAAGGAAATGAGAACATATATCTTTGACAACTCTTTTCAAGAATAAGAAACACGCAAGAAAGATCAGGATTTCAAAATTCAGTCATATACAAAACTGAAAAATTCTTCTATTGACACCGTGTCTACTTCAGAGAGTTTTCTTGGTTGTTACTGTCCATATTTTTTTCGGCGCAAGAGAACGCAGCATTTAAGGGTTTAGGTACAGCTTACAGCAGTAACATTTTGGAAATATTCAACGTTTTTTTCCTCCATTATTGTATCTTGTACAATATTGAAAATTGGTATGTTTAAAACACTGTCCTTCTGCTATATGAAAAAAATATTTTTACGATTTAAAAAAAATATATATTTACTTTTTTTTTTTTTTTTTTTTTTTTTTTTTTCAAAATTCAGTTCACTGTGCAGTGATGAAGTATTTCCCACATAACTAAAAAACTAACCAACATTCTGTGATAACATTTTTTTTTGCGTATTTATACATGACATATCTACAAAATATGAGATCGTTCCTCTACCTTTGATAGATTGTCTGATAAAAAATAAATTCATTTAAAAATGGTCAAATAACAGTATTTTCTTGTAACACAAAATAAAAAAAATATATATTATTTATTAAGGTATGTAGTTGAAAGAGCATGATATTGTAAATAATTGTTTCAGCACTAAAATAAAAGAGAGAGAACATGAAAAAGTTAACAAGTTTATGAGTTATGAGGGAAACGCTTCATCACTGCACAGAGAACTGCCACCATTTTTACTTTTGAAAAAAGAAAAATATAAGTATTTTTTTTAATTGTAAAAATATTTTTTCATATAGGAGGACAGTGTTTTACACATACCAATCAATCAATCAATCAATCAATCAATCAAACTCCTCTATCTCCTCATGAGGAGCATAGGGCATTCACAAAGTGCCTCCATCGGACCCTATTTGTAGCCAACTTCTTCACTTCGCTCCATGTTTTCTCCTCCCTAGCAATTTCCTCAAAAACTGTTCTCTTCCATGCATTTTTTGGCCTTCCTCTTGTTCTACTACCCTGGGGGTTCTAATCCAAAGCCATTCTTTCTACTGCTCCATCTTCTTTGCTGATTGTGTACCTGTCCAGATCCACTTTCGTCTTTTGATTTCTATTGTGATTTCTTTCTGATTTGTTATCTTTCATAGTTCTGAGTTTGTGATTATATCTGGCCATCTAATTTTTAAAATTCTTCGTAAACATCTATTAACAAATGTTTGCAGTTTATTTTGTATAATTTTACTTGTTTTCCATGTCTCACAGCCATATAATAAGACTGATTTCACATTACTGTTAAAGATTTTAATTTTTGTATATCTAGATATATAATATAAGATTTCCATATTGGGTACAACTGGACAAATGCACTATTTGCATTTTTTATTCGGTTCTTTACTCCTCAAAGGCTCCACCATCCTTGTCAATTATACTATCCAAATATTTAAATTCTTGAACAGTATCAATGTTATTATTATTATTTTATTATAACTTTATCTGTCTTTTTACTATTTAATCTCATTTCTTTAGTTTTCTTTACGTTTATTTTCATATGAGCCCCTTTTATTACTTCTAATAAAGTATTAACTTTATTCTGCATATCACCAAAACTATGGGAGAGCAAACAGATATCATCAGTTTACACATACCAATTTTCATTATTGCACAAGATACAGTAATGGAGGAAAATAATGTTGAATATTTCCAAAAATTTTACTGCTGTAAGCTGTACCTAACCCCATAACAGATTTAGATGTTCCAGTAGTGCCACCAAACTCTAAAATCGAGGAAGGAAAATGATGTAAAGAGTCTGTACATATTCCTGTCAGAAGAACAGAAGACTTCGGTTGCTTTAAACTAGTCTTTGTTAAGTTTAATCAATTTACTTGACTTTTGTTGTATCTAGCACCTTTCTTCTTAAAGAATTTCCTCATGTTTTCTTTTTTTACACAATAACTTTACCATTTCAAGTGGAATCTTTAATATTATTCTGAAAATATGGTTGTGTTTACAAAACAGAAAGCATTTTACTTGTAATCATTTCTCACGAATTTTAAAATATGCTGAAGCACAGTGTTGTCCTTAAAACAGTATAAATCGTGTGTTCATATTCCTTGTGTAATCCTGTTTATTTAATCCTCAACAAGAGATCGCAGAAGGAAATTTATTCTGTTGTTTTTCCATGCATAGGGTAATTGAATGGAAGAAAGGCCATTGAATGGGATAAGGGCAATTGCAACATTCTTTTATAACGACTATTTCTTTTTTACTGTATATACATTTATGTCAATTAAAATGTTTTTCAGTTAATGAAATATTGAATAATAGCGTGAATCTCCGTTATTTACTATGACTAAAAATGTGTTATTTATACAGGTACTCAAATAATTTCAAGACTTTTTCCTCAAAACTTCAATTTCTGGGTTATGTCCATTTTCGATTCAACTCCTCAATTCCTATAGTTAAAAAGAAAATGCCATGTTGCCAAAAATAATAACGATTGATCCCCAATTTGGCCAATGGAAGGGCCCTCTTTACACTTCTTGTATTCCCTTTGTCATCCTTGACTTAAACTTGATCTCATTGGATTCCCCTGGTTCCCCTTCTATTCCTCTTCACATTCACTATATTGTCCTTCATTCTCCTATTCCTTCTCATCTTTCCCTTTCTGTCATCTTCCTCTTTTCTCATCGGCTTCACCTCGTTTTAATTATAATTTCCTTGTTCACTTTTTAATCCCCTTGTTCTACTTGCATTTCATATATTTTACTATAGCCTATATTATAACTTAGTTCCCATTATATTCATCTTGTTCTTCATGCATCTGTCATATTTTCCTTGTCTTGCCTTAATTCTCCTTGCATTTCCCCTTGCTATCATTTTATTCCCATTGTTAATATTGTATTCCTCTTGCAATCCTATTATTCTAACTGTTCTCTTTGCATTCGTCTTATTCGCCTTGTATTCCCCTTGTTCTTCTTGTATCCCTTGTTTTCACTTTTCTCCCTCTGATGTCCTTTGTTCTGCTTTTATTAATCTCATTCTCCTTGCATCCTCTTGTCATTGCGTGTTCTTTTCCTCATTGTATTTTTTTTCTGCATGTCTTCAACTTTCCTCCCCGTCTTCGCTTTGTTCTGGTTGTATTGTCCTTGTTCTGTTTTTTTACTTCTCTTCCATTTGTTCTTCTTGCATTCCCCTTGTTGTCCTGATATTTGCCTTGTCCGCCTTGCATTTTTTATTGTTTTTCTAGTCTTTTCCTTGCTCTCTTTGTTTTCCCCTTTCTTTCCTTGCACTTCTCTTGTTCTTCTTGCATTCCCTCTCTTCTCTTTATATTCCCTTATTCTCCACGTATTCCATTTTTCTCATATTTCCCTTTCTCCATTCCCCTTTTCCCTTTCAAAGACCTATGTAGTCCTTGAATTCCCCTTGTTCTCTTTGTACATCCCATTGTCTTTGTATTCCCCTTTCTCTGTTTGTATTCATCTCTGTATAGAACATTTTCCATTTTTTTACAGTAGAGACATAAAACAATATTATCATAAAAATAAAGAATAATTTAATCCGTATATAAAGGAAACAGGCACATTACAACATCACAATACGTATGAACTCTTGATCAGCTGTCTACTACTGAATGTTTTAAAATTGAAGTAGTTTTATAAGGAATATCAGTGAAACAACTATGTATATTATTTAGTGGAACAATGCTGTATGTTTTCTATTGATGAACACTTTCTATTAAGGCATGGATTTGTGATCTTATAAATATTAAAAACAAAGAAAGGGTACAAAAATAACATAATGTAATATAACACTTAAGTTCTATAGCATGTAAATACCGTAATTACACTCCTTACTCCAAATGAAATTTTACAAACTTCAAAACTAATATAATTTGCAGTTTTATAAAATTAAGATATTTCAAACAGAACACACTTCTTTTTTCCATTTTCACAAACTGATCCCGATTTACCACGAAAATCGTCTGTAGCTGCATTTAGATTGGCAACAGGCCATGATTGTTTGGCTAAACACCTGCATAGAATTGGAATATATCAGTCCCCTAACTGCCCATTGTGCAACTCAAACCAAGAAATGGATTCGGAACACCTCAAAATCTGTGCTTCATTGGCTGGTCATGATAATATCTTTGAAAAATATTGGAGTGCAGGAGGTTAAATGACTTTATTGTCAAACGCCTGGCATTAGAAAACAACAACAACACAAACTGATCACGTCACATTGAGGGCAATAACATATAGAATTTCCTGTACGCTTGCTTCAGATACTGACACATGTTCTTCAGGTCTTCCTTCTTTTCCTTTGTTATTGGAAGTACTCCATTGTAAAGAGTGAGAAGATTTAGAGGAGGGACGAACTCTATAGACTGATTGGCTCTTCCTTTTCTCAGAATGACGCCAATTTTCGAGAATTTGCATCACTTTTTCTCTTTTTCCGTCTTGCTGGTTCTGACATAATATATTTTGCAAAAGCTATTGACTCTTCATTAGAAGTAAGTCTGTGATATTCCTCATATAATGCAACTTTTATTTCCAGTGTCATAATATAACACCCTTCTTTTCTGAAATTTTCTGGGCCACAAACCCTAGGGTGAGAATAAAATAATATGACATTCTATTAAAATTTCAAATAATTAACTTTAAAATCACTATTAATAAAATAGGGTCAGATCATTTCTACATAGCTTACACACTGCTGATCCATTATACAAGTATTAAAATTATGATCCATCCTTCATAGTACGTTTAGTATCAGTCATAATATTTAAAAATAGCACATAAATTTATAGGAACATGAATGTCATAAATAGCAATCGGAAATTTTGTGTACTGCAGTAGGAATAACACTACAGCGTTGTTCCACTCACCTTATTTGGAAGGGTTTTTCCAGGCACCTCTTTGCCTTTCCAGCTATTGTATGGCTTTCCAGAGTCCCGTAGCTTCTTCCGTTTGATATCATTCCACTCAGACATGTTAATTTTGCGTTTTCTCGACATATTGAGACTTTTAGATCGCTTGGTGAAACATGCATACTGCCTGCGTCCACCATCTTGTTTGCTATACATCATTGTTCCACTGAAGTGGTTCAAATGTCTGACTATTACTGCTACTTGGGGATTGATATTCGACATTCCAGTGTGTTTTCCATGTGTAGGGTGTGCTATACATCGATGTTCCATTAAAAACTCAAATTCTTAAAAAAATGTGCTATACAGCATTGTTTGGGGGCATACTTCAATTGTTCTCCTTGTATTTCCCTTGTTTGTTCTTTTATTACCTTCGTTAACCAGATATTCCTCCTGTTTTCCACGTATTTCTCTTTAATCTATGTATTCCATTTTTCTGTATGCATTCACCTTCTTCTCCTTGTATTCCTTTCTTCGTTTAAATTTCAACTTGTTCTCCTTGTACACCACACAATCTCCTTGAATTGCTCTATTCTTCTGGTATGCCCTCCATTCGACTTGTATTCGCATACTAGTTATCTTTATATTCCACTTTTTTTGCATTCTCCTTATTATCTTTGCACTCTCCATACATTTGTATCTCAGTTTCTCTCCTAGCATTCCGGTCGTTCCCTTGTGGAGTTGTGTTAGCTTTTTTACCCTTGTATGCCGCTTGTTTTCATTGTATGCCGATTGTTCACCCTATATTCTCCTGGTATTTATCAGGTTCACCTCGTTTTTTCTGCTTGTATTCCCATTTTTCTTGTGTTTCTCTTTTTCTTCCTGCACTACTATGATTCTTTTTGTATTCCATATTCCACGTGTACTGCTTGTATCCCGCTTATACAGAGGTGAGCCTGCCTGGAGAGAAATAAAAAATAGGTTGCAACCGCCAAATTACTCTTCAAGGAACGACCACTCATATAAATTGAGGGAAAGAAGACAGAGGACGGACACTGGAAAGTTTTCTTTTCTCAATCGTACTATCAGGGACTGGAATGCTTTACCTGCAGACTTACTAAAGGCTTTACCAACAACCAAAAAAGTGCTTAAAAATAGGCTTAAGGACTTTACTAATAGACGGTAATTATACATAGTATGTAAAGGGTAGCTCAGTTGGCAGCTGGCTATGGACTGAAAAGTCCGGGGTTCGATCCCAGGTGGTGACAGGATTTTTTTCTCGTTGCCAAACTTTCAGAACGACCCCGAGGTTCACTCAGCCTCCTATAAAATTGAATACCGGGTCTTTCCCGGGGGTAAAAGGCGTTCAGAGCGTGGTACTGACCACACCACCTCATTCTAGTGCCGAGGTCATGGAAAGCATGGGGCTCTGCCTCCATGCCCCCCCCCCCCCAAGTGCCTTCATGGCATGTTACGGGGATACCTTTATACCTTTTTTATGTAAAGGGTGTAAATGATATTTTGTTATTGAAGTGTTGTATCAGTGAAGAATTATGTTGTGTCAGTGAAGTGTGTTGTGTAAGTGAAACGTGTTCCTGTCAGTAAAGCTTTATAGTTTATAGTGGCAGTGCAAAGTATTTGAACAGTGAAATGTTTTTGAAGTGTTAGTGAAATCAGGATAGAATCAGTGAAATGTGTCGTAGTTCTAGTGCAGTGAGTGAGTTGACAGCAAAATGAGTGTAATGTGGAAATGTACTTGTGCAGATATGAACATATACTCGTGGGTTTTAGTTCGAACTTAGGTTTAAGATACAAATTAGATTTATTTTAAATGTTATTTTAAGTGATCGTGCTTCATTTAATATAGGATATTCCCTATTATTATTATTATTATTATTATTATTATTATTATTATTATTATTATAAATTATTGTTAGTATTAATTATTGGTATTATTATTACCTGTATTTTTAATTAATAAGTTTATTATTGTCATTATTGAGTGTAATTAGTTACCACTGCCATCGGGTATATACCCATGGCAGTGTGAATAAATACATACACATACAATAATTAAATATGATTATTGATATTTATTTTGCAATGTTATGATTATATTATAATGATTATTATTGATGATTTTTTGTTTTTATTGATTAATATTTTCGTGACTTTATATACATTTATCAGTAGGCTATTCTCCAAATTAAAAATATTATTTAAATATAATTTACTATTCACCGAATTGCTCACTTTCAGAAGCTCTGTATTGACAATGTATGTATGTGCACTATTAAGGGGAGATTTAAGATCGAAATCGCCAAAAATGACTATTTTTTATTATTGGTTTAAAAAATTCTACATTTAATTGCGAATAAAAAAATATATAAGTAGTTATATATGATTCTGACGTTAGTTACGCCCTTAGTTTGACATTTAAAAATGGTCTGCCACGCCCACTGGATTCGTTTTTGTTTGTATCATTGGATAATTCGTTGAATATCGTGATATAAAAGTGATCTATCAACGTGAGAGAAATTTTACCGGTTAGAGAATATTTCAATTTCTTTGTTGCCAACCCTGTCTTCGATATATCGAAAAGAAATGGAAAATAATAAGTAAAAATGCGCTCGAAAGAGCATTGATAATACACATTATTGTTTTATCAAGTCGTTCAACGACCCCGTCCATCTTCTACATTGTTTGAAGTGATATCTGCCGCACTTTTGTTCACATAACTTGCATTCACACGAGTCACTCGGTTGGTGGAACTTCACTGTCTTGCACAATTTATGGTGGAAACCGTGCGTGGCCAAACCTATAATAGCATGTCTTTGTGGTTGGTTGCTGCTGGTCCACTCCCTGTTCGTCATGGCGTCTGTTGCGAAGAATTCTTTTTCTATCTCTCTTTCCTTCTGTTTTCTTCTCTCTGCGACATCCTTGTATGGTTCCGTTACTGGCAGCATCATCCTGATTCGCAGGTCCTCCAGGAATGGTGTTTCTCTGGCCAACATGTAGACCATTCTGCTCGGTGTATATTTGCTTGCACCTAGTGCCCTCTTCATGAATCTAGTTTTTACTTTCTCCAGCCTCTCCATGTCGCTCGCCGTAAGCTTCTCCCATACTAGTTCTAGCCCGTAGCTAGCGATTGGGGTGATCACTGTCTCGAATAGTTGCATGGCTGTCTCTAGCTTTAGTCTTGTAATGTCCTTGATATTACAGATTGCTCTTATAGCTGCTGATGCTCTCTCTCCTGTATGTGTGCGCTGAAAGACTTTGCGGTTGGCTGCAGTGTAATGCCTAAGTATTTGAATTTATTTACTAGTCGCATCGGTTCGTCGCCTAGCTTGAGGGTGTCACTTGCCGCTACTCTTCCACCTCTCCTGAAGACCATTTGTACTGTCTTGTTTTTATTTATCACGAACTCATTTTCGGATGCCCATCTTTGTACTGCGTCTATGCCTTGCTGGATTGCCTCTTTGTTTGCGGAGCCGATGGCCATGTCGTCCGCGTACATTATCAGCGTGCTTCCTTCCATTGCCTTCCCAATGTCTGCTGTCATTATATTAAATAGCAGTGGGCTAATTGGGTCTCCTTGCATTACCCCGTTGGTCTGTATAACCTCGTCTGATGCTGCCACTTCATCGCTTATCTCGAGCCAATTTCGCCTCATTATGTCTTCCACTATTCCAGCAATGGGGTGATCGTTCCCAATCATGTCCTTTAGCTTCCTGCGTAGTATATTCCTATTTATGTAGTCGAAAGCTTTTTCATAATCTATGAAAGCTACATAGTACTTTCCTTTCGGCTTACTAAGGGCTTCTTCGATCTCGTATAATAGTGCTGACGCTGCTTGTAGGGTGGACATACCCTTCCTGAATCCGAACTGACTTGCTGGTATGCTTATTTGGGTGATGTCCGTCAGTCTGTTTGTCAATATTTTCATAAATATTTTGAATAAGATGTTTTCCAGTACCACCCCTCTGTAGGAGTTCATGTCTTCCGTGCTTCCTTTGCCTTTGTACAGAATTTTCAGGGTTGCCCTTCTCCATTGCTCTGGTACGGATCCCATCTCCAGACATTTATTAAACAACTCTTTCCATACTGTTTTAAATATGTCTGCTGATGCCTTTAGATGTTCGTACGCTATTTGATCCCGGCCTGTGGCTTTTCTATTTTTGGCTTTTCCGATCCCTTCGGTGACTTTGTCCTCCGTGATTTCCATTCCCCGGTCCCCTGTTTCCGCGTCTTCGGGGGTACTTGCTTCGTATGCTTCCGTTCTGTTTCCCTTATTCAGTATGGAAATGGAAAAGAATCTACGTAAACTTTGTTTTGTTCACTGCCATCGTGATCTAGACCACGATGGTAGTGGTTTTGTTTATGTTTTCCTCATGTATGCATAACGTGATCTTGTTGTTACTGAGATTTTCTTGGTCTGTTTGTTGATTGTGAGTGTGATTTGAGAAGATGGGACGAAGTACGAGTCTTTTAAGCAGAAGTTCACTGGCAACATACACACAAGAAAGCAGTCTGTACATAACAATGAAACTGTACAGAACTGTTCTTCTAGGCCTAACCTAAATGTTAACCATGAACCAAGTTCTTCTAAGAAGAAGCTTAGTTATTTAAATAATATAGAAAGTGAAGCAGCATATAATAACCGTGAGAAATTTAATAATATCATTGTAAATTTAGATATTATTTCAAATCTCGTTCAAGACAATGTAAAATGTAAATATTGTGACAGTGTAGATAGTGTGTGTATAACTGAAGATCTTGAAAATAGGCATGGACTCGCATCGAAACTTATTTTGAAATGTAAACATTGTAACTTGAATGTCTCTAAGAGAACCTCAAAATTTACAAGGCATTCATTTTATGATATAAATGTCAAATTAGTGTATGGCAGCGGTTCCCAAACTTTTTCAGCCACGGAGCCCTTTTTGAAGCAAAAGTTTCTCGTGGAAATGTTTAGTTTTAAGTTATATCTGTCTATGTTCTACGAAGCTTATTACACACGATACATATACGAAAGTATGAATAATAAGATATATTAATAAAGGAAACAATAGTAAAAAAAGTACTGGAGATAATGTTATTTAAATCTACAAAATGATAAAACAACTAGTTAAGATATTTTTAAAATGTTACAATGCTGCATGTACACTCGAAGAATGTGTCTGTTTCTCGTGGAAGAGTTTGTCACTGTCCGTTGTCACAGAAGTGAGTTTGAAGACGTATATTGTCTTCTGCGTCCAAACAAGCTCGATATTTTGTTTTTGTAGTCGTGTACCTCGAAAAGGCCGATTCATAGATACGTAGGACCAAAAGGCAGTAAGATAAATTTAACTTTTGAACTTAATATCAAAAGATCCTCCCCTAACTGAGCCCAAAATTCCGGAAGAGGTTTGCTTTTAAATTATGCCTGACAGTGGCTGTCCGAAACAATGTTTATAAGGACCTCATATTCTGCCACAGTGAGAGCTGCTGGTTTTGACTTCACTGGAAATGGATCTACAATCTACTCGTATTTCTTTCGAATCGATTCCTGAGTGTCCCTTGGCAAGTATGAATTCATATTTTGAAGGAAATTGTCAAGGTGTTCTTTTATTATTGGTATGAATGAGTCATACATTGTTGTGTTATTTTCTTCTATAAAGTTAGAAATCAATAAAATTATTCTTGATGCTTTCTATGTAGAATGCTATCTTTTTCTTCAGCGTGGCAATTTTGTCATTAGCATCGAATATAGTCTTCCGTTTACCTTGTATGAATGTGTTGAATTAGTTAATTTTGAAAAAAATGTCTACCAAGTAACATAATTTGCACAACCATTCCTGATCATTCAAATAATCTGCTAGCAAACTGTTTTGGTCATTCAACCGTTCAAAGTTCAAAGTTCAAGTAAACGGGACAACACTTCATCACACGACAACCATCGCACTTCTATGTGTAATAACAATAACTTGTGTAGGCCTATACTTCCCATATCTTCGCACAGAATACTGAGTAGCCTACACTGCAAAGGTCGTGCCTTAACAAAGTTAATAATTTTGACGATGTTATGTAGTACTTGCTTTAATAACGCTGGCATTTTTTTCGTTGCGAGAGCATGTTGGTGTAGTGCACAATGACTACTTGTACAGTTTTTTTTTTAACTTTCTTGATCCTTAACAGCACCAGAAACAGGACCTACCATGGCCTTAGTGCCATCTGTGCACACATCAATGCAATTGTCGCAAGGTTTTCAATGAAATTTCAGTACCGCATGTAGAAGATGGCAGTGCCTTGCAGAACAAAATATCTTCATGAAAGGACCTGAAAATTCGTACCTCACAAACGTCATTAACACAGCTAATCCGGTGACGTCTGTGGATTCGTCAAGTTGTAGCGAAAATTTCATTTGACTGATACAGGAAATTATGATATTTTTAACATCTTTTGATAGATTCTGTATTCGATTACGCACAGTGTTATTTGATAAGGGCACACTGGAGATCAAGTTTGTAGTTTTTCGTCCACCATGCACTTCACTACCTTCACTAATAGTGGTTTCAGCAAGAGTGAGGTTTACCAGCAAGAACCAGGTCATGACTAATCAAGTACGACGCTTCCAGTGCTTTCTTGTTATTTATATTTTACTTGAGATAAAAATATTGTCTGAACTGCATGGAGTTCGTCAGTTTTTGTTTTAATGTACCTAGTCTGAGTTTCGAAATGCCATCTCTAAGCTTGGCAGGGAACATAGAACTATTGGACAAAACTTTGTTACATATCTCACACTGTGAATGTCCATCAGCAAACTCAGGGAATCCCATGTCCAAATTTGAATCACAATGTTTTCGTTTTTTAATTCCTTTCACTACCTTTACACTAGACATCGTAGATTCTGAAGCAGGATAATGTTCAGCATATTCCGAACTCAATCTCAAGGAATTCGCATTATCTTTTTTAAAGTAAGGTTACACCTGTTGTTATTTTCCTTTAACTGAGCACTGGTTGATAGCTGATGACTCTCGGGTATTACGGAGCCCGTCTTAAGCCACATTTCCATTTCAACGAAAGTTTAGCTAATACTTCTGCAATCATATTAACGTGCAGGTATATATATTTTTTTTGAGGCAAGATAACAGTCAATAGATTGTAGATTCCACGTATCATGATTAACAAACATTGCCTGCTTGGTATTTAAAACATAAAATAAATTTCGAGAATCACCGAGTACTTGGCAAGCAAGAAACATCGAGATACTTCCAGTAACTAGTAGATCTATTATTGGTGCTTTCATCTAGAAATAAAATGCAAACTATTTTTTTGAGGAAGTATTTTCGCTTGTTGGAAGTAGTTTGCGTTTTTCTCGCTAGAGACTAGATGAAAGTAGAAATTTTTGTCATCTTCATAACTGCCACAGACGGAGCCCTTGGGGCTCCGCGGAGCACACTTTGGGAACCGCTGGTGTATGGTATGAGGTGCATAGGAAAGGGACTAGAAGCTGCTAAAACACTCTGTGCAGTCTTAGACCTACCACCTCCACCTGCAATTTTTCAAAATTATAGCAGCATGCTCAACAGGGCTATAAAAGAAATTAGTATAGCATCGATGATGAATGCTGCTAAAGAAACTGTGGAAATTAATGGTTCCACAGACATTGCTGTTGCTGTTGATGGTCCCTGGCAACGAAGAGGACATACATCACTTAGCAGTGTAGTGACAGCCACATCAGTAGCCACAGGTAAAGTGATAGATGTCGAATGCCTCACCAAATATTGCTCCAAGTGTAAATTGAAAGTAGGTGCCCACATATGCTATGCTAACTATGCTGGCCCTAGTGGAGGGATGGAAGCTAAGGGAGCAGTAGATATATTTTGGAGATCTGAACATGCACATAGTGCACGATATGTTGGATTCTTAGGGGATGGTGACTCCAAGGCTCACCTTGCTGTGAATGAAGCCAAGCCCTATGGTGACATAAAAATAGAGAAGGCAGAATGCATAGGGCATATACAAAAGAGAATGGGAGCAAGACTATGGAGGCTTGTGAATGAATGGAAAGGAAAGAAGCTCTCAGATGGCAAGGCACTGTCAGGGAAAGGTCGACTGACAGGCACTGAAATTGATAACATCCAGTGATATTATGGACTGGCAATCCGTAATAATTGTCATGACCTTAGATCCATGAGGAAAGCAGTGTGGGCCACTTACTTTCACAAGCTCTCCACCGATGAAACACCACAACATGGTCTGTGTCCAGCGGGTGCTGATTCATGGTGCAGATATCGAAGAGCCGAAGCATCTGGTGAGGTTTATGAATATAAGCAGTCTCTACCAGAAACTAATGAACCTGATGAAACCGATTTTTAGAGAATTGAGTGATGAAAATTTACTGAAGAAGTGTTTGCATGGGCGCACACAGAATGCAAATGAGAGTTTTAATAATTTCATTTGGACCCGTGTGCCTAAAACAGTTTTTGTGGGGTTAGATACCTTGAAGATTGGAGTAAGGGATGCTGTGCTCTCATTCAATGAAGGGGCAATAAGCAGAGTTAATGTATTGGAAAATATCGACATTGGATGTGGGTGGAACATGAGGACAGCATTGTTGAAGATCGACAAGCAACGTGTCCAGAAAGCGGAGGTCGAAGCAAGTAATATCAGGTCAGTTCCACGATAGGTTGGACATTGAAGTTAAAATTAAATTTCATGTTCAGTATATGTTCTTTATATCATTTTCTTCAGGAAAGTTCATATTTTTAGAAATTAACAGAAAAGTTCAATTTATTTAATTCATCTTTGTTTTACATACATCCGAAGTGAATATTTTTAGTGTGTACTTTTGATCTGTCAAATTTACTTTGGCAGTTTGTTTCCAAACCATAACTTAAAATTAATAAACAAGGCTGTTCTCTGTTGTAATTCTATTAACAGAAAGAGAAGACTTTAAAATCAGTATCAATTTACTTTTATGAATGTCAGTGAGTTTAAAAATTTGCTATTTTAAAAATGTGTTTTTATGTAACACCCGTCACAGAATATGCTTAAAGTTGCTCTCTTGCTTTCAGTTTTTGTCCTGAAAGCACCAATTTTTGATAGCTAAGTCGAAATATGATGCCAAAAGTACAGTATTTTTTAAATTTTTTTAAAACTGAAAATAACAAGTGTTTTAATGTGACGGGTGTTACAAAATTAGAGCAACGAGAACACAGAAATTCTGTATTTTGATTTATTGCAGATAATTCCCACAACACATTATTAAATAGGTTTCAAATGCTGGTAAATCTGAAGTTTAAGTTATCAACAGTCGTCAATACCTGTTTCCTCCAAAAGCTTACTTGTCTGAAAGATTTCCCACCAAATTTACGTTAAGCTGAATGTTTGGTCGAAAGTTCTGATTTACATAAAAATGAAAGGTTACAAAGGTAAATGCTTGTACTTATGTTCTATTTTAGTTAATCATAGTACTTTTCTATTCTGTAACATTATTTCTTGCTTACTTAACAAGGAATGAATTACTTAAGATATTAACCACTAGCATAACCTAAAAATAAATGTAGATTAAGCTGCTGCATTTTTAGGATAAACAAAGCTGCATGTTAACCATGCAATTATTTATTTTAACGTTTTGAGATAGCTGGATACCATATAGGCTATATTTAATTGCAGAATGGGGAAATCAGCAGCTGAGAGACAACCTGAATGCCGTAGGGGAAGAAAATTAAATAAAGATAAAATTCTGTGGTGCTCGAGTAAAGGGGGATAAGTAATTTTTTGTGCAGATGGAATTTTGTTCCCCAGATGAACACACAAATTAAATTATACTAGTGAGTGTGCAAAAATGAAAAGAATACTTGCAGTTGATATGTTTTATGTAGAAAATTATTTTCAGTAAGAGTTCCAAGTTTAATTTTCATTTATCACCAAGCTCATTTTATGACATCTCTCTTTACCCAAACAACACAGATATGAAGACTATTTGCAGAAGGAGAGAGAGAGGGAAAAGCTTAGGAGAACAAAGAAGCTATCAAGAAAAGAACTTACTGCTCACAGTAAGAAAACAAAACTGAAAGTTTGAAACTAAAGGGCAAGAAAAGCTGCATTAATAAACAGTAGTGTTTTCAGTGATTCACCTGTGTACGAAATTCCAGTCATTAGGAAAAGCTGTCCAAATAGTAAAAATTGAGACAGCTCTGAGTATGATGCTGCTTAAGTTTTTGCATTTTGTTTTGTAATTACAGTTTTAGTAAAATATATTAAATTCCATTGTGAGAAATATAAATTTATATTTAGCATTTGTTAAAGTGAGCATAGGCTATATACTAAAAAGTAAATTTATGTTAGGAACAACAGTTTAATATCAAAAGCTAATCTGTTTTTCTAGCCACACTATTTTGATTTTATGGCTGTATTTTTTATTGTTACTATTAAGGTAAGCAAGCCTTCGTTTATGGTTCAAAATATGGATTTTTGGATTTCTGGTGTTTCAAGTGTTCTGAATGCGAATATGCGGTTTATAATCGATTCGGACCAAAATTGGATGTTTAATGAGCATATAATTGATTGCATGTCTTTTCTGATCACGCCCACTTTTGCAGACATTAATGTTTTTTTATATATTTCCTAAACCTTTGAAGATATTTTTATGAACTAACTCTTGTTTTTTGCGAGAAATTTCATATTTTCTGTTGATGCCTCTATCAACTTTCTCTTTTTTCATGGTCATCTATGGTTTGGTTTCCAAGGAAACAGGAAGCGAGATAAACATAAATATTTGTTAGTTTGTATTTGTGAAGGTAAAAAATGGGAAGAAATAAGAAGTTTGGAAAGAGAACGTTTACTGGGAACACTTATACAAGAAAGAAGGAAGTTACTAGTGATTTAATTAGTAATGGAAAAGTTAGTAATGTATTTAGTGCAGAAGAGGTTTGACCGAACACCATGTGAAGCAAATGTAACAACTACCAGTGCCGGTAAGTGTGTTACACCTCCTAGTTCATCGAAGAAGAAACTTTCATCTTCCATAGAACTATTTGATGAGATGTGTGAAATGCAACAGTCTAATATTGTGAAAATAACATGTTGAAATCTGGTTATGTACTAGTGGATTTGGAACTGATGTCAAAAGCATTATCTCAACAAACAAAATGTAAATACTGTGAATGTGACTCTCTGTCAGTTCAAGAAGACATAAAGAAACGAAAAGAACTTGCCAGATCATTAGTAATACTGTGTGCAGTGTGCAGAAAGGAAGGCACTTTTCAAACATCAAAAGTTACCGCTAGTGGATATGAAGTGAATACAAGATTCATATATGGGCTACGCTGTATTGGAAAAGATTATGCTGGTAGATTGTGTGTCATGATGAATGTCTAAGCCCCATTCAAAATTTCATAAGGTGATTGGACATATTCAAGAATCAGCTGATAGTGTCTCAAAGATAGTACCATATGTTAGAAGCATGTAAGGAAGCAGTGCAATGCAATGACAGTGATGATAAGATTCCAGTTGCAATAGATGGGACATGGCATAAGAGACGCCACACGTCAAACCATGAGTTGTGATAGCTACTTCAGTTGATACAGGCAAAGTTTTAGATTCAGAATTGCTATCAAAATATTGTGATACATGCAAAAAGTTGTGAAGGTTGTGTAAAGAATTTTGATGGAAGCAGTGGTGGTATGGAAGCAAAGGGAGCTGTATGTATTTATCAATGTTCCAACCAGACTCATGGTGTAAAATAAAAACAGTACTTAGGTGATGGAGACAGTAATGGTTTTGTAAAAGTTGTGGAAAGTAAACCATATAATTAGGGACGATTGTACTGTGGAGAAACTGGAGTGCATTGGACATGTACAAAAGCGCATGGGTTCCAGGCTTCGCAAACTCAAGAAAGATTTAGTGGGGAAGAAACTTTCAGATGGCAAAGGTGTTGGGGGATCAAAGAGATTACAGATGGGATGATAGATAAATTACAAAATTACTATGATCAAGCCCTAAGAAATAATTTGCATAGTCTGCAGGATATGAGGAGTGCAGTATGGGCTACATATTTTCACGAACTTTCCACTGATGATCATCCCCAACATGACCTGTGTCCTAAAGGTGACAATTCGTGGTGCAAATATAATAGAAAGGTACCTCATTATAAACACCGTGGTTTACCAGAATCTGTTATGCTTGCCATAAAACCAATATGAGACTTGTACCATCCAGAATTACTAAAAAAATGTTTGCATAGTAAGTTTCAAAATACAAACAAAGCATTTAACTGTGTTCTGTGATGCAGGATCCCCAAAACAGTCTTTGGTAGTGTCAATACACTTAGTTTAGGACTAAGAGATGCCATCATATCATCCAATGATGGAAATATTGGAAGAGTGGAAGTCTTACAAAAGTTGGGGATTGAACCAGGCTTCAATACCATAACATCTTGAAGGAATTAGACTCTCTTCGCATCAAAAAAGCAGAAATGGTAATGGAGGAAATGGCAAAAAAAGGAAGAAAATTGAAGAGGAATAAGAAGAGAAGCCATGAGGACACAGAAGATCCAGATTATGGTGCTGGAATGTCCTAGCAGTGCACTTAAGTATGAGAATATTTGCCAAAACTTTAACTCCATTTTTCTCAATTGTACATTTTTTGTAACGTTGGTGCACGTTAGTTACATCAACACCATTAAAGATAAATGCATGAAATTTGGACTGGACATTAGGAATACAATAACTAATAATAATATGAAAGGAAAGTTTTGTAAATTACTTAGAACCTGAGTTTTCAAATTTTGAATTACAAATTTTAAACACAAAATTAAACATTTAGAAAAAAATTAATAATTAAAAAACTGATAACATTTGATCAAACCTAGTTCGTATTATTAAAGATAAATGTATATTAAATAATCCCTGAAAATTTGGAGTTTGTACCTCAGATACATCCAGAATAAAGTGCACCTGAAATTTTAAAATTTAACATGGGCGGTATAGGGAGGGCTTGCTTACCTTAAATATTTGTATTAATTTACTTTAGAGCGTCAGAAATACAATTTTGAACCTGTCAACATCATATTTGTAATTTACTAAGTGAAAGTTAACTTAAAACAAAATTGCACACTTTGAAAACATATGTCTACCATTGATATTAGGCTACCAGTACTCTTAAGTCTATGTAGTGAACTACAGAAAATGTATGTTCTATGATTTGAACCAAAAAAAACCAAATGTGAAATTTCTTCAGACAAGTAACACCCATCACGTTATTAAGGAACACCCGTCACATAAGATTAATTAAATTGTAAGTGCAAGGCTTAATATTTTAATTACATCCATTATATCACTCGATTCCTTGAACTTTCCTCTCACTGAAAATAGGCAACACAATTAATTCAAACTGTGAACTTCACAGAGTTATCAGTTAAACTGTATCATTAATTTATGCATGTCTTTTTCATGTTACACCCGTCACATTGTTTATTTCACTTATATCACCTGACAAATAATGGTTAGGAAAAAAATAATTAGTTGTGTCTGACAAGCAAAAAGTAGAGATTCATTGGAGTACAAAAGAAGTAGTAAAAATATTTTATTAATTATTGTATTCCAGTTAAATTTCGAAGAATCTCTTTCTGAAAGTAACACCCATCACAGTGGAATTGACCATCACAAAAGAAGACAGAGTGAAGAAGAGGAACGAAAAGAGGAAGAGAGAAGAAGAAACAGAGGAGGGACAGAACCACTATGCTCCAGGAATGTTTTAAGGTACACAAAATTGTGCAAAATAGGTTTTCTTGTAATAATTATTTTTAAATTAGTTTTTCTGAAAACTATATTTTTTTCACATTTATGAACGAATTTCTCAGAAACTACTTAACCAAAATGAATGAAACTTTGCACACACATTTACCTTAATATATTACAGAAATTGACGAAGCATTACATATGTGGGACTATTGATTGCATAACAGTGACTAATTATGCATTGAAAAAAGTATGAAATTTATTATAAGTTGCAACAATTTTTTTTATTGGTATGACAGTTCTATAATACTTGCCTGTTCGTTAATTGCCTTCTTATAAGTCATTTTTGGAGTGTGCAAAGTTTGAATCAATGTTATATGATATTTTCTGAGAAAATGGTGCATAAAAATTACTATATTTTTAAGATAAATTATTTTTAATTACAAAATGAAAATTTCAATATCATCGAAACTACACCTCCAATCTGCTTCATATTTACATAGTATATGCACACATATGTCTAGAATATCTCTGCAAAATTTCGTTACAGTGGCTCAAGTGTGTCCCAAGTTATTGAAGTTTCAATGTAAATGTGAAAATTACACCCCTTCAGTCTTTAATCTCCCCTTAACATAGTTTCAATTCTACATTTACACCAACTTCAATAAAGAGTAATAGTAATAATTCTAACACTAATGAAACTTCGAAAATACTCCCATACCACACATGGTACTGTTCTCTCATTTGCTTTGCGTTAATTCATAATCAAATGAAAGTGAGAAATGTATTAATATTGCAAAGGATAGCACTTTTTACAAAGGAACTAAGTCAAACTTTTCTCCATTTTAGGAGAGCAAAGAAACTTATTTTCATGAATATGCTAAATATGAGCGTATCAGTCCCCCTACTATAAATATCAACTTGATGTTAGAGATACAGGGGAAGGTTTGACTAAGTTCCTTTCTTTGCAAATCAATACTTCATGGAAGTATTAATCATTTCATCACAAAAAAATGAAAATTTTGACTTAGTTCCTTTCCAGAACATGCTATTCAAATATACAGGTGGTATAATTAATTATATGATAAGGTACACATATTTTATCACCTAATTATATTTGGATTAGCTGCGGTAATGTGTATTTAAAATCAATTTGTTCTTCATAAAATACTACTTTAATAATTACAATTATTATTACGATAATAATAATAATAATAATAATAATAATAATCATAATCATAATAATAATAATAATAATAATAATAATAATAATAATAATAACAATAGTAGTAATAATTAATTACAAACGGCTTTTTAGAGAATCCAGAGGTTCATTGCCGTCCTCACATCAGCCCGCATCGCACAGTGTGCAATTTTGTTAATCTAGATGGACATAATTAATAACTTCTCTCCTAATCAACAGATTTTCATGATATTTTATGCCGAACATTAAGTTAACGTATTTGTTTCAGTATAAACTCTGATTACGATTGTGCAAAGGGAACTACGGTACCTCTTTATAGGTGGTGAATTTAGGCAAAATTAATAACTTCCTTCCTATCTAACATATTTTCATGAAACTTTATGCAGAACTTAAAGGTAGCTGTTTGATCTGAGTACAAACTCTGATTACGTTTGTGTAAGGGAAACTACCCTTTATAGGGACTGAATTTAAACAAAATTTATAACTTCTTTCCTACCTAATGTATTTTAATGAAACTTTATGCAAAACTTGAAGGTAGCATATTCGATTTGTATACAAATTCTGATAACATTTAAATAACAAAAACTACCTTTTTATAGAGGTGCATTTAGACAAACTTAGTAGGCCTAACTACCAATAGAATAGAATTTAATAAAAATTTATGTGATATAAAATATATTTCTTACCATTAAACATTTCCTTTCAATTAAAAAATGTTGAATTCATGGTATATGTTGTGAACTGTTGAAGTGCATCCACATTTGAGTTAGATCCACAAGATAATGTTTGCAGAATCACATAGAATCGCTAGATGAGTTCATTTATTCTTGTTATGATAGGGATTTGGGTGGTATTTAAAAAATTTCTTGCCATTTAATCGTCAATAGTGGTCCCTCATTCAGGTGTCATTCTATCAACCAAGAGACCCATTTCACTTTGGAATTCTTTAATTACACTACTCAACAAATTTGAACAATTTTTTTTCATAACATCAATAAAATTTGCATGTGGTGAATACGAAAATGACAATGAAAAGTTTGTAACACGTCACGTTTTTGTGTTATAGATACTTACTTGATACATTGAAATATCATAATTTTTTATCTATTAAAAATTACTTTGTTCTCATTTTTTGTGTGAAAATTTCCAAGGGCAGCTTAGATATGATAAAACTGATACATTAATAACTGACCTGCTATTAATACTTATAAAAACCACTCTTCGTGCAATAAAATATAGAAAGATAAAAAAAAAAAACCTTCATTTTTCCTCTTATGAGAACTGAAATCTTCCCTTTTTAAAAACTGGCAATAATCACTCATCATCACTGGATACCATCTTTCTTGATACCGTTGCTCCATTGTAACAATGTCTTGGTGAAACCGCTCTCCGTGCTCATCACTTACAGTCCCTAAGTTCTCAGGAAAGAAGTCCAAATGTGAATGTAAGAAGTGGATCTTCAGTGACATACTGCAGGCCATTTTTTTTGTAGTTTATTAGTAACGTCTCTATTAATCGGCGATAATTTTCTGCCTTGTGATTTTCTAAAAATCCTTTGATGCAAAAGATTTCCATGCTGGTAATTCCTTGGAGTTAGTCTTTTCTCAAAAATGCTGTCCTTCAAAAGTTTTCTTTTAATTTAGCATAATTGATTTTAGGGAACAGAGTCTTTAAGTATTGAAAGCTTCCACTCTTATCTAGAGCTTTCACAGAATTTTTCATTACCCCCTAATTTTATATGCAGTGGAGGAAGAAGTACTTTTTCATGTTGCACTAGCAGAGGATATTTAATATTATGCTCACCAGGAATATAATCTTGTTTGATAGGCCAGTTCTTCAACACATAAAGTTGTGCTGTTGCTCGACTGCCCCACAAACATAAAAAACAACATCGCTTAATAAACTTTCCTTGTAATCCAAGCAACAAAGCTATTACTTTAAAATGCCCACAAATTGCACAGCGAAGTTCATTACAATTTACTGCATTCAATATTAGTGACATATTTTCATAAGTTCGTTTCATAGTGGCTGAATGAGCCACTGATGGAAGCTTTTGTATTTCTATTGTGCAATAAAACTACTTTTAAGCTTAGTTTTGATGAATCAATGAACAGTCTGTTCTTCTGAATTATATTCAATATCTAATTCATCCATCAACCCGTTCACATTTTTGCAGGCACAAACAGAGTTTTCCATTACAAAATAACTTGTCAGTTTATCGCTTCGTTTTCTGAACAAGGAAATCTTGGTATCTTTTGCTAATAAGTCCCATTCTTGTAATCTAAAACCTAATAGTTCAGCGTGTTGCTTGGAAAGATCTTAATCCCTAACTAGGTCATTAAGTTCTGGCTGTCGTATCAGATGTGGTGTTCTATGATGTTCGGGAATGTAGGTGGGATCAGCGGAAGTTGAAGGGTAGTCTGAGGATTCTGATAGTTCGTGTTCCTCTGGAATGACAGAATCTTCCCCACTGGGCGAAGGGATAGGGACAGGAAGCTCAGGAGAATGTGGTACGGGTCTTATGGCTGGTGGGAGATTAGGATACACAATTTTATCTTTAGTTTTCCTTGAAAAGCCCTCTTTTTGGTAATGCAGAAGTGACTGGTAGGCTATCATTGGAACAGTAAAAGACATATTGTTATTTTCCCCCCCGCAACCACTCAGTTAACTTCACGTAACATGTTACATAACACACGTGTGGTGACCAATTTTTGTCTTGTTCACCCACTTTACAGCCAAAATACAAGTAATAGGCCTATGCCTTTTTTTACTTTGTCTGTAATTGATTGACGTTGTGATTTCAAAGTTAATTTCCCACAAAGATAGCAGAAACTGTTTGGAAAAATTTTACATGAACGACGATTGCGATCCATTTAACACTATTACAGAATAACTAGTACCGCTCACAACACTTCCACAATCAGAACTAATCGCTAAATTGTTCATTTCTTGTCTAACGATACAACAGCGACCATATTTCCTCCTTTCCCTTAGTCAGTTATAGCCAGATGTGACCTACCCTCCGTGCAGCTGCATAATAAGGGTAATAAAACAATAAATCGTCGCTAAGGGTAACACTTATTTATCCCACAAACGTGAAAGTATGTTTCAAATGGTACCTTAAAAGGACGGAAATTATATATAATTGTGTAAAACATCTACGTTAAAGAAAAGAACCTCTTTCAAAGTAGCTAGGTTTTAACACATTTTTATACGATTCACTAACTAAAAATATAAGTTTCTGAAAAAATGTGACATGTAGGCACTTTTTCAATGTCATATTCGTAATCAGGACATACAAATTAATAAAAATAGTTATTCTTGTCCATGTTATGAAAACCTGTTGAGTAGTGATTTTCTTCCTGAATTCGCACTTCGATTTGTCAGTTTCTCCTCTGATCTGCCATAGCGCCTGTTAAGTCTGGTTAGCATTTACGTGTAACTTTAATGGATCAGTCCTGGAAATGGAAAGTGCTGTAAATTTTAACTATGCATTTCTTGCGTGCACAATAAATACAGAAAGGCGAGAGTATGATTATTCCAGTATTCATGTTAAACAGTGTATCATATACAAATTTACAATATAAATAACACTGGGCAATTCTGCAAAGCATAGCCTATGGAAAGTGTTGTATGAACGTAGTTGTGTGTTGTGCTGACCATCATGGAGACTTGCAATGTGTAGGCCTACGTACCTGTCTTTAGTGTCAGTCCAAGATAATTGCACAGCACATAAAATAATCTTCACAATAGCACAGTCAAAATTACCCCATGCCTATCTGTGTGCTCCCCACTTCACACGTATCATATATAAAAATTGAAGTTAAGCTTTTTTTCAGAATTCTATCATTTATATATTACTTTAATACCCGTATATTATATTCAGTTCGCGATTTTTCCTTAGCATTTGTTTGACAACTTTTCTTAGCACTGCATAAATTAATAATATGGAAGTGTTTGTTTACTTAAACTTGATAGAAGTTTAACTTCATATTGTTTCTGTTTAGCATCTAGGTATTGCACAAACTGAAAATTAATTAATGGTATTTGTGAATTTAAAAATGGTGTCGTCCTAATAATCTTATAGGTCATTCCATGAAAATGTAACATTTTCACGAAAAAGAAAATTCTCACGAATCTCTGCTTGCTATATGTCATTTTTTTCATTATGATCCGAATTTTTTAATCTGACAGCATTGATTGTGTAAGATTGTGGGAGAAAAAGCATAAAAAATCTGTGGTTTAAGAGCGTGAAATTTTCTATTAGAAATCACATATTTGAATTCACATTTTTTTAGACAGATAATTTAATGTCATTCAGCAAATATACAGCCCATAGACAACGTCAAAATACAAATATATAATACATGGCCTATATTAATATCGATAGATATTGAAATAAAATCAAAATAAATATACAATTACTTACTTACTGGCTTTTAAGGAACCCGGAGGTCCATTGCCGCCCTCACATAAGCCCGCCATTAATCCCTATCCTGAGCAAGATTAATCCAGTCCCTACCATCATATCCTACCTCCCTCAAATCCATTTTAATATTATCTTCCCGTCTATGTCTCGGCCTCCCCAAAGGTCTTTTTCCCTCCGGTCTCCCAACTAACACTCTATATGCATTTCTGGATTCGCCCATACGTGCTACATGCCCTACCCATCTCAAACGTCTGGATTTAATGTTCCTAATTATGTCAGGTGAAGAATACAATGCGCGCAGCTCTGCGTTGTGTAACTTTCTCCATTCTCCTGTAACTTCATCCCTCTTAGCCCCAAATATTTTCCTAAGAACCTTATTCTCTAACACCCTTAATCTCTGTTCCTCTCTCAAAGTGAGAGTCCAAGGAACTTTCAGATTTTTTGACAGCAGATTAGATGACAAAAGCTTCTCAACCGAATAATAACAGGCATTTCCCATGTTTATTCTGCGTTTAATTTCCTCCCAGTGTCATTTATATTTGTTACTGTTGCTCGAAGATATTTGAATTCTTCCACCTCTTCGAAGGAAAAATCTCCAATTTTTATAGTTCCATTTCGTACAATATTTTGGTCACGAGACAGAATCATATACTTAGTCTTTTCAGGATTTACTTCCAACCCTATCGCTTTACTTGCTTCAAGTAGAATTTCCGTGTTTTCCCTAATCGTTCGTGGATTTTCTCCTAACATATTCACGTCATAATATACAAGTACCAGACAATAAAATTACAAAGACAGATTAAAAGTGTTAAAAATGGTATAAGATAAGATTAAAATGTACAAATGTGTCATTTACAGGAGGTTAAAACGTAATATTGCTAAACTCATTGACACTGTAGAGTGGGTTTGTCATCAATGCCTTTCTCACTAACCTTCTGAAGATAAAATATGACTTATTTCTTATATTCATGGGTAAAGAGTTATAAAGCTTATAAGATATGGAAGTAAAACTATTGCTTGTAGTATTATATTTATACTTTTGTTAAATATATATCAAGTCTGGAACGGGTGAATAATTACGAATAGATGAGCAAGTAGGAAAATTATGCACATTACACTTAGCATACAGAAGGCAGTCGAGAATAAACATTGACGGCAATGTAAGTATTCCTAGTTGAACGAAAAGTGGTTTACAATGAGTTCTAGAAGAGACATTTAAGACAAATAAATCTTCTCTACGTTAATTTCAATTAATAATGAAGTGCTGACTTATTTTAACAATGATAATGCACATAAACTGTAATACAATGATTATTTCATTACAGTTATTACAAAGAAAGATTGAGAGTTCGTGTGTCATGCTCAAATCGACATTTGTTTATATTTATTCAAAACCATTTCATTTTTTAATGTTTCATAAATGGAAAAGTGAGACACATCACATAACAATCAACTTTTTATATGGACAACATTTTGATTGATGTATAAATGCTACAAGAAAAACACGTGATACACGTAAGACAATGACTGTGACACACGAACAAAAATGTTATGTTCGTGTGTCACTAAAGTTTATCCTCAAATCCAGTTGCAATTTTTCTTGTTATTGGAAGTCTTTACGCCTAAACATAATTAGCGGTGGGATTTCAAATACTTAAGAATCTAGATATTTGTGTGTGTACACACAAGCACCTCTGCATTTTTTAATGTACATACACTATAGGCTAAACATTCTTGAAAATATGTGGTCCATAATTTGTTCTTGGTATTGTGAGTCTTCGAACAGTTGACTAAACAACAACAACTGTTGTAAAAATATAGTATGTAGGCCTAAAATTTGTATAAAACATTTATTAATTTATGCCTAAAGTTCGTATAAAATGTTTACTTTTTTCATTCCTTGAATTAAAGCTTGTTATGTTATTTTATACCGGGTATAAAAAAAACAAGCTTATACATATTATTTATGGTAAGTAGGTAGATACTATACTAGGCCTATGTATAAATACATTAATCGGTTATATATTTGCACATTAGGTAAATGGTACCTACTACATTTAATTTAAAATTATCTTATTTAATGATATTAATTAACTTACGGAAGATATTATTTAGCAATTTTAAAATATAGGCCTTTTAAAATCTATGTTAGTAAGTGTTTGTACATTTTGAACATTTTTTATATATATTTTCAAGAATTTAAGTGAGATCAATTTAGTTTGAGTTAGCAGAAAAAATGAGGTAATATCAGTCCACTGGATCACTGACTCAACTTATCCAGTTATCAAAAATGCTGCAGTAGGCCTACTCTACTACAAAATCAAAAGGGCAACGTGATGAACTATGCTCACAATATTACGCAGTTACATCTAATGTTTCGAAACATACAACATCTTAGGCAAAAATTTTGAACAAAGCAACACTTGAAGATTTTACAGCGGTAGAACAATAAAGAAAGTGGCTGCCTGGAAGGAATAGTGCAGTCGCACATTTAAAAAATAACTATCCAGATGTCATCCATTATGATTAACGGAACTTATTTGAATCTTATCATAACAAAGGAGCACGTGATGGCAATGGAGCAACAATCAAGAGATAAAATTAAATTATGGTTTATTTAACGACGCTCGCAACTGCAGAGGTTATATCAGCATCGCCGGTGTGCCGGAATTTTGTCCCACTGGAGTTCTTTTACATGCCAGTAAATCTACTGACATGAGCCTGACCTTGGCCGTGATCGAACTCGCAACCTCGAGTATAGAACGCCAACGCTATACCAACGACGCTACCGAGGGCGACTTCAAGAGATATGTCTGGCAACATATCTTAAATGGAAGAAGTGTTGTGAAAACTAAAAAGACTTTAATGTCATAAAAGAATCTAATATCAATGTGAAATATATTTTTTGTAGACAAAAGCTACATTAATCTGCCTGAAGACAGAAAGGTCTTTCAAAAGATTGTACCAATTAATTTAATACAACATGCTCAATGCTTTCACGAATTGAGGCATCTTGTTGTAGGTGTCTTTAGAAACACTACAGATCATTCACCACAACATGTTTTATCACCCATTGAAACAAATCAGTCCACAGCAAGGAATTTAGCACGTTGCAGTATTGCGAAAGGTCAATTGAAGGTAGAAGGAGATTGGTGTATTGTAACCTATGATGACATCAAGTATGCCACAGCGCAGCTCAGTTAAACTATAAAACGTCTTTGGCTCAGTTGGCTAATGCGCTTGCCTGCTGAGCCAAAGTTGCGCTGGTGTGCGGGTTCAATTCCCGCTTGGGCTGATTACCTTGTTGGTTTTTCCGAGGTTCTCCCCAACTGTAAGGCGAATATCGGATAATCTATGGTGAATCCTCGACCATCTCGCCAAATGCCATTTCTCTGTCACCAATCCCATCGACGCTAAATAACCTACTAGGTGATACAGCATTGTTAAATAATCAATTTAAAAAGAGACATCAAATAACCAGAGGAAGTTACCCAAAGGCTTGTAGTGGCGAAGAATTTGAAGTGTCTGTGATGTTCAAGAAAGGAAAGTACTGTACTACAAATGGCAAAAAAAGTGGATAGCCTATATTGGTGTATTCGTCACATGACATTACTAGACATCGGATTTTTAGGCACTAAAAATTGCAGTTTTAGGCGCCTAAAATAAGCTCAAAATTTGTAAAATTAGGCTCTATTTTAATGAAAATAGGCATTTTAGGCACATCAAGGTATCATACTTATTTCTTTCACTGAAATTTTTAGTTATACACTAAAATACTCACAAAAAAGTATGTTTAAACATTAAAAAAGAATACTATATTATATTTATAAACAGAGCTGCACAAATTTAATATATTGAACCTAATGAAATAATGATTATTGATATCAAGATTACTCATTTTAAGTTATTGAAATTCAGTTCCATGCTCAGACTTTATTATAATTATCTGCACAGTACACCACCAGAATTTTTTCTAAATTCTCCACAGTTAACCTTTGCCTTTTGTCACTGAGAATCATTTTGAAAGCAGAAAAACTTCTTTCAACCGAAACTGATGTGAGAGGCGCAAATTTTAAATTAGGTACAATAGAAACATCAATACTTACTGGAACATTTACACTTTTCCCCGATATTACTCTTGATACTTTTTCCAACAATGAAAATCCTACATTCTTATTTAATACGTTGTCCCACTTATTTTTAACTTTTTTCCCAGTTTCGCCCAAAGCAGAATGTATGTTCACTTGAGCTTCCTTTACTATTGCTATTTGGCTACAAAGAGATTGTTTTTCACGTTCTAATTGTTCAATGCTTGCAGGTATGAAAGAAAAGTTTGATGTTATGTAGGCAATATCGTTTTTCACTCGTGAGTCATTCAGACAATCTTTCACTGCTTTCACACACGCTGCACTATCAGTTTCAGGTAATTTATCAATAACTGTGACCACTTCTTTAAAATACTTAGAATAATACACCACTGACTGAATCCAGGTTCCCCATCGTGTAACAACCGGCTGAGGTGGGAGTGGGATATCTGGAAAGTTCTCTCTGAATATTGAAATCCTGGATGGGGCTTTACAAAAAAATTTTTTTGTGTTAGAAATAAACGAATTGACAAGAGGAAATTCATTCCGGATTGTTTCAGAAACCCTGTGAAGGCCATGTGCTAGACAGGTTACATGCGTGAGGTTAGGATAAAATGTTTTAAGAAGTGGAGCTGCAGAAACCATGTATGAGGCAGCATCAGTACAAAACAACAGAACTTTAGAATCGTCTATATTACCTGAGTATAAAGACTGTAGGCCTTTATTTACAAAATAAGCAATGGCTTGGCTATTCACTTTAGAAAGTTCCTTAACACATACGAGGTGTGGAATTGAAGGTCCATCAGGACTAAGTTTTCCTACTACCATATTTGCTATATACCTATTCATAGGATCTGAGGTTTCATCCACAGAGACCCATATGTAAGAATCACCTATATCCTCCCGAATGGAGCTAAAGTTTCATTGTATATTCTGTCTAAGTAATTTTTTCTTAGGGTCGACTCAGATGGGATATTTTGTTTGCAGTATTTTTGTAAAAACTGTCTTAAAACCGGATTTTCAATTGCATTCCAGGGAATGTTAGCAGCAACAAACGCTCTGGTTAAATCAGCATAGAAATTGCTGCTGAGATTGGATGAAGTAGGCTGTGTTAGTAAAGTTTGTTGCAGTTGATTTTTCTGCTGAGCTTTAGCCTTATGAGCCGCTCCTTGCACATGCTGCTTTAGGTGGCACTTCTTTTCTTGCGAAATCTAAAAATGTAAAGTAAACTGAATTAAAATAAAATCCTAATTGTTGTATTGCCGTATTTCTATCACAAAATTAGTGGGTTCGAACAATCAAAATTTTAATGACCTGCAAATACTTTAACTATCGGAATTTAAAAGGTTAAAGTGTAGTGGTCTTAAAAAGAATTATACCTCAGGATAGCTCAGTCAATGTATAAATATTATAGGCCTACTCATTAAAATTAATAGAATTGATATATTTCAACTATTGTTACATACCTGTTTGCTACAAATCTTGCAGAATATTATTTTTCCATCATAAGTGAATTCTGAATATTCTGTTAGCCATTGCCGGATCAATGTAGATTTTGCACTTATATTTTTCGGCATTATCGCGTTAAACTTCACAGGAAAACGTCCTACCGCTCAAAACTTCTCAGCACAAATAAGGTGAGGGAAAGAGCAACTGTTAACGAGCATTCAAATGAACCGTTGTTATTGAGATTCAATTGGACAAAAATACAAAGTTCCACTTATTGTTGCATTTCCTGGTAGTGTTAACACTAGGAGGGCCATTCTTTTAAATATTTTGTAACGGTTTACCCTACTAATTCGCAGTTTTACGACTTTTCATAAATATTTAAAAAACACTCTTTCTCCAAAAATTGTGATTTTATTACACTCTGAAGGGCAGTACAGCTAATCAGTTTCAGACCGAAAACAGTCATTTTTATAGTATAGTATATCTCTGAATTGGTAGCAGCACATGTTGTGATTGTTGCCTGCTTCAAAACTAAGGTTGGTTCTTTGTCGGCATTTATGCCTCCAAACATGTTAAATTCGGTGAAATCTATTGCGAGTGTCGTGAGATTCAAAACATTTTGTTTCCTTTATCAATGGTTTCATGGCCGGTGTGAAGCAAACTTTCCACTTTTTAAATGCCTTAAATTTCGCAGTGAATGCATGTATAAATTATAAAAAGTAAGAGTAAAATGCGAAACTTTACAGTGAGTTAGGCATTTTTAGGCGAATATTAACAAATTAGGCTCTAATAACCGTTTTAGGGCATTTTAGGGCACTATAAAACTCTTTGAATACCTTTCAATTTCCATGAAACACAAATATTAATAATTATTTTTACTTTTCTCCTAAAGAAACAAAATAGGCATTTGCCCTAGAATCCGATGTGTGGACATTACACAGGAGATATGGTTGTAAACAACCGTGGATATTTTAAATGTATTTTAGTGTAATCAAGTGTTGTTTTGTATAATAAGAACTGTATGCATAGTGTGTAAGTCTTTATAGTGCATTTAAAACAATTAGTAATCAACTTGACAGAAATGTTCGTGTGTCACTACATAATTTTCAATATTTTATTTCTTAGTGACACTGTTATTCTTTTAAAGTTTGTTATTTAGCAGTTACATGTACTACACAAGTGCCTTAATTGTTTGGAGAACAACTGAATGCATTTATGTCATTTGACACAAGAATATGATCATTTTCCATTTTGGTAATAAATCAAGTGGCAAGAAAATGTACGTGTGCCACACCATATAATGTTTCATATCTTTTACATTATTATTTCTTTTCATTAAGTATTTGTGTTTATATTTTGGAATGCTAATGTCTTTTTCATGAACTACTAAGTATTTAATTAAATATCCTGCGAAGATCATAGTTAAAGGCTGTGTGATGTATCTTGTCTCACTGTGAAAAGAGAGAGAAAGGAGATATGCCTTACTTCGTCTGTGTTGTTATGGCGATGGGGGAGTGGAGCGATGCCATCCATCCTTCCAGTGGCGGAAGAGACTAGTTGATACATTCTGTAGCGCAAAATAAAATAACAAAATATCTCTCTTCATATTGTGTAGTTCCGTCACTGAGCTTGTCTTTCAAGAAACTGAATTCCGGCAGCTTGTACAATAACAAGATTTTGAAAGGAATCCTGAAAATTTACAACCCTCCTATAATCTCCACCCTCATTTGAAGGGACTTGGTTTTATTGCTACTGAGACAAGATAAACCTTACCAGGTACAGTTACTTCGAAAATGTTACGTGTTTCACTATGGAATGACCCTTATTATTAATGGAGACAGAATTTCATGTTTATTTCTTAGAAATAATGTTAATTTTACATATCTATTATTTCAATGACATAACTATAATCTTAAAAGTCCACATCTGTGGAGTAACGGTTAGCGCATCTGGCCACGAAACTAGGTGGTCCGGGTTCGATTCTCGGTTGGGGCAAGTTACCTGGTTGAAGTTTTCTCCGGGGTTTTCCCTCAACCCAATATGAGCAAGTGCGGGTAACTTTCGGTGCTGGACCCCGGGACTCATTTCACTGGCATTATCACCTTCATCTCATTCAAACGTTAAATAGCCTAAGACGTTGATAAAGCGTTGTAAAATAACCCACTAAAAATAATCAAATAATCTTAAATCATCCTTTAAGACTAACTTTCTTGGTGTCATGTTCGATAAGTATCTTAGTTGGTCTTTTAACACTGATGATCTTTAGACTCAATAAGGGGGGCAAAGGCTAATTGGGATTTCCCGGTTCTGATCGGGTCAAAAACCCTGATGGAACTGATATTTAACCTCTGTGGTGAATTTCGGTGAAGTCCGGAGGGCCTAGTTAGTCAAATCCACTCTCCTCACCTCCACGCTGGGGCCCCCTGGGATCTTTTAAGATGCGAAAGAGAGAGTGGTATGCGGAAAGCAATGGGGAGCTTCCGCATTTATTCATCCCAATAACAGTTGTTCAATTTATTGCATAATGAGTCTTTTTCCGGTAAAAAACTCCGGACGTAAATTATCTCCCCAATCGGATGTCCGGGTGGGAGATACTGGGAAAGGACTCGTTATGACGGAACATAATGGAGAGAAGAAACGAAAATCGACGAGAAGATGGACTACAACGTGGTATAAGAAGACTCCAGTTCTACAAGGTAAGTTGGAAAACTTGAAGGAAGCAATGAGAAGAAATAGAGTGAATGTGATGGGAATATCAAAAGTGAGGTGGGAAAATAGTGGTGAGTTGATGATTGATATCAGGGCTCGGAAGTTGATCACATATTTTTCTTAGAATCACAGACAATGCAGGATACAATATATACTCGTTTCACTTCAACACAAAACCAATATATGTAGCTTACTTATTTTGCGTATTTGCATTTTTTGATCTTATATTGTTCACTGGTCATTTTTTAAGAAATGTTCTATTTTTTGTTGCTGTAGAAGATATGTCATCATCATCAGGATTGTCATCATCATCAGGATTGTCATCATCATCAGGATTGTCATCATCAGTCAAAACAACAAGACGAAAAAAGGCGACGAGGTGGAAGAAATTCTGTTGCCGCTTCTGCCGCTTCTGCCGCTTCTGTTTCTGCTGCTGCTGGTGTTTGAGAGGTAAGGAGTAGTCAATTTTAAGTATGTAGGAATGACTAGAGCTGGAACAATTCCCTCCTAAACAAGCTATTAGGACAACCATGTCATTAAATTTGAAAATATGTGATGGTGCTTACTTATTCCATCTTAATAAAACTGCACGGCACGTCAGAAACGTAACTTCACTCACTAACTACCAAACTGTTCACTTAAGGGGAGGCAGAGGTGAATATTTCAAAATCCACAAAATCTATCCGATTTGTTTGAAATTGATCATGGATACTAAGTATGTTATTAGTAATGGACATACCAAGTTTCAACTTTCTAAGTACAATAGTTCTGTAAATATTAATAATTTTATAAAGCTTTATATCGTTTGATATAAAATGCTCCATGCACCATATTGGAAGAAATTTTCAATATTTCTTTTTATTTATATGTTCAGAGGAGGTATATAAATAATGATAAGTATTAGTTTATTATGGGAACAATATAGTAATACAGTTATCTTGGTTTTAATTTCATACTTTTAAGAGCACAAAATCAAAAACTAACATCGGAATATGAAAATAAAGATAGTAAAAATGGAAAAAACCCAATTTTCATATTTTCTTCAGTTTTGTTCGAAAATTTCACCTCTGCCTCCCCTTAAGAAGACACTTCTGCGTGTTCAGTTCAAAGTGTGTCATGGCTCGCCGTATGTCGTCATGTGGCTATACTAAAAGCCAGGTTATAAACTGACTAAACCAGAAGCAACGTTCTGTTTCTCTCTTTCTGAGCTCTGTTGCCACATAGTGGTGCGAGATTCAAAGCTTGTTCAGCGTTTGTCACATAATATGTTTAAAATAACTGTCGTAACTGTGTTTTCAGTTATTAATATAATAAAGAAGTATATAACGAATTCAGACATTTCAATTAAATGAACGATTCAATTCAATAATAATAATAGGCCCTAATAATAATAATAATAATAATAATAATAATAATAATAATAATAATAATGTAGTGTTAACTAAATATATTAAGATATATTATAGTAATTTTTATTTTATTTTGAGTTGTTATAAATCGAATTTACTATTTAGCTATTTTTGTACAATAATAATAATTTAATGGATATGATCTTAATTTTATATTGATACTAATTAAGTCATGTACGAGTATGTACAATTATTATTATTATTATTATTATTATTATTATTATTATTATTATTATTATTGCTATTATTATAATTATTATTAATTCACAAATATATAAATAAGCAAATATATAAATTTAAAAGGAAAACTCGAGCCGGCTGAGCCATTGTTTAAAATAAATAAGAGTATTCGGATAGTGTTAGGTCTACTATTAATTTATAGTACACACAATATGGAAATTAGAACAGTTAAGTAAATCACAAGCAGTGTCTCAGCCATTTGACGCGCTGCTTCTTCTACCGATGTGATGCCTCCATTTACACTTTTTGTCGGTAATGCTTGTAGGCTATACAGACAAAATCATTTCTCTTTCTCTCCAGATTTAAAAACCCACTTCCTTTTGTATCGTAGCACTCGGGAGAATTCATTATTCTATTCAAGTATATAGTTCTCGATAATACTATCAACAATATTAGTAATTAAAATTACTGTTTTAAGAAAGCACGAGCTAATGACACTGGTACGAAATGCAGCTCGTAATGCACGTGGTACTGCAAATGAACTGGGAAGTTTGGCTACACTGTCTCCATGGTCCCGTTGCCAGATTTTCGTTAGCAGACGACATGTTCACGTGAGGTCCAATGAAAAGCTCCGTTCTCCTTCTCCCCTCTACCCCCCACACTCAATGTGTCATCACTGCACAGGCTACCCCTCTAACCCGCACTTTCCTCTCGCCCACCCAGCTACTTCCTGTTTATAGTCGGTTCATAACCTGGCTTTTAGTACAGCCGATGAGCCTAGATAATTCAATCTTCCTACACTTTCGCAGGGACGTATTACCTAAGTGCCAGAGAAGTTGCCTAGTAAGTACGGCATTCATTTGAAGAGTACGTACCGATACGCACGGTAACGCCGGTAGTGGCAGGAATGTGAACTGTTTGGAAACACGTTCGGTGAGTTTTTTTTCTTACTGTCGGGATATGGCGAGAGGGTTAAGACGATTATAGTCGGACCATTGGATCTGTGCCCCCATAAGATATGCGAACTGAGCCCTAATTCCTTCTCAGCCTCGGTAATTCATTTCTCTCCCTGCATTCCTGTCTCTCTCCCTTTCTGTCCCCCACTACTCACAATTTTGGCCTTCTTGCGGGACAGTTTACAATATTTGCACTTGCAGTACAGTGTTGTCAACTCAACTTGAATACTGTAGCATGGAGTGGCAAAAGAAATATTATTAAGCAAGTATGTAATAGCATTTTGTGATGAAGAGAAACAAACAGGTCAGTATCTATTTCCTATAAATCAGGCAACGAAAAGAGCAACTGATATCACAGGTGAGGCTTATTTTATTTCAATTGATTATGTATTAAAATTACTTAACTAATACTAATAATACAACATTTTATGTAATTTATATAGACAGGTCAGAACTCCTAATAAAGAAAATCTGGAGACAGGGAATCTGTGCAGGAGATGTAAAGCTAGAATCACCAGAGAAGAACAGACCAAGGGAACTTTTAATTATTGTAGATGATATGAACCGATGTATTTTAAGAAGAAAGATACAAGAATTTTATACCATTCAGAAAGAAGTTTCAACATTGAAGGAGTTACTGAAGCTTGCGAGAGAAGTAATAATTTCCAAGGTTGGAGAGAAAAACTATGGAAAGTGATTCGAGACATGGGATTTAGGTTTAAAAAATGTAGAAATACAAGATGTATTTTGATTGAAATAAATAATATTGTAGCATGGAGGATCAGTTATTTATGACACCGTTTGACGGAAGTTTGGCAACATCCCTATTCGGCAAGGTTCGTGGCCTGCTGTTTAACGTGGTGGGAGGAAAGCGGGTGGAATGGAGTGAGTACAGGCGCTAACTTTTCCAAGAACGATGACAGTGCTGAAGGGGCACAGATCCGATGGTCTGACAATACTTATGTATTTGTTGACATTAACTTGGACGGTCAACATGGGCACGGAGCATTTGATTTGTGTTGTGGAATGTTGCGGTACGCAACCGATGATAACAAATACCCTGCGTACGAATTGCCCGCGCAAAACACAGTTCGAAAGAGGTTATGGTAGCACACAGACTGTACAGGCCACCATCTGTTGCTACGACGTTCAAGTTGTACCGTACACGTTCTCAAGTTCAGATTGAACGCCTTGAATAATATGCAACTTCTCTGACATAAAAGCTGAAACTCGCTTCAAATCGCTGACTTACAACAGTGACGTCATGACACACTTTGAAATGAACACCCAGTAGAGCCAGCTACTTTACTACTGCAGGGATGGCTGCTTGGACACAGGGAATGAGGATACTATTCTCGAGTCAGGTAGTACAGACTGTAAAATTTCACAGTCCTTAAACAATAGCCCCCGGCCTTGGAGACCAGCTTCAACCCAAAGACGTTATATAGTATACTAGACTCACATAGAGCGCTGGTGTGCTGTCCAAAATTGAAACCAGTTCTGCACATGTTTACGCCGCCATGTTACAGGTAGAAACAGAGCGCTAAACACGATAGTGTCACACTTGTCCTTTGTTTTGTCTCGGGTGTTTTTAGTGAACAATGTGAAAGTAATGTAAATTGATGTGATAATAGTATGAATTTTGGTTTTGTAAATATTATTATAGTTGATATGAAGTGATGTACTTTGTAAATAGTGAAAAATGGTAATTTCCTGTTCGGCAATAACATGTGGCTTAGAGGGTCAGGAATTTCTTTTCACAAGTAAGTATAAACGCTTTAAAATAATAAAATTGAATTCTGGAGGCTACATTGAAACTGCAACATATTATGTATATCTTAGATACCATAGTTGAAAAAGTTTATAATTAGGCAACAATCTGTCTTTACAGATTCACTTTGAAGAAGCCCGAGCTTGTTATAATAAGAGACAAATTTGTGTCTTCACTTTATGTAAAATTGTGTCCGTCTCATTTTAAACACATTAGTGGAAAGATAACTTCTTGTTTTTATTATGTAAATGAATTTATCTGCAAGATAATAAACTTTCATTCAAAATCCATATATGGATAAATAAATATACAGATAATAAATAAATAAATACCTGGCCTTCTTTGTGAACTTATGATTCAGGGTTCACCTATAAATAACTCTTCTACATTTTGCCGGATATAACTTAGTAAAAAAGCAAGGAATGGCATCTTATTGATATTACATAGGTGCATAAAGATTATGTACCATCACTCCGCAAGCAATGATAATATATCTATTTTATTTATTTAAAATAACAATACAATATATAAAGAAATCCACACTTAAAAAGTGTCTCTTTTTTATTTTTTATAAAGTGATTATGTTTAGTTTTTAGGTCTTCACGTTACCTATTGTTTGCAATGTATTAGGTACCGGTACTTTTTATAATTGATAGCATTCTCTTTATTAATTGAAGAATGAATTCAATGTAATTTGGCTACCTTTGCTCATTATATTTTGCCAGATTTCTTATGTCCTGTGGTTTAGAAGTATCGGTAATAAAATTTTCGATTCTCTAAAACTTAGCAACAGGTCTATATTGATTATCACATATATATTTCACTTAAGAATTTGATTATAATAAGAACTTTTGTAATCAAGTTGCATATATTTGTCTTGTGATCTAAGAGTAATGTATGTTAATATAATTTTAGATTCTCTGAAACCTAACAATATGCTGATTATCATAAAATGATACATTCTGTAATGTGTATTGTGTAGGCCTATTTATGGACGTATGAACATGTTGTGTATAAATTGCTCCCTAAGTATTTTCTTTCCTTTAATGCTCTGACGCATATCAATGAAACTTTGAATATGTTTATTTCGTCCTAATTTTACGTTAAACGTCGAAAATGGCCATAATCTGTCAATTTTATATCATCACAGCGTTAAATTGCGTGATTTACGTACTGCTATTATGCGTCTGCTCTCCAACAACATGGCGGCAAGCGCAGCGTTCAATTTGCCCTGGTTTCCTCGTTTTGCGTAGCCGAGACTGTAGGGGCTTGCTTCAACCTTTCGCCATTATTAGTACAGTTAGATCTGCAAACTGGTTACTCCACCTACAAGTCTGACAGTTCTCCGTAACTGAAAGACTCAGAAACGCACTTCATTCATACAATCTTTCTTTAGTGGGTCATGTCACGTTAGCATGGAAACCAAGTGCTGTATGAGAATGGGAACCCAAATACATTTCACCTCAACAGTATTTGAATGGGTTATTTATGAAAGGGCCTAAGTCGCTAATTTTGTGAAAATGAGTTTGTAATGTAATACTGCTCTTTGGGTGTAGATACATCGATTTAGATATGAAGAGGGCTAAGTTTCACACTCTATAATGCATAGTAGAATTTGTTAAACAATTTTTATTTCAGCCTTAATTTCAAAATTTCGGCAAGTAAGCAGTTTTTCTTAGACTGCTAACAATTTAGTATTCAAGACTTAGGACCTTTCATAAATAACCCATTCATTTAAGTTCTAATAGACACCGCTCGGCGCTCGTAACAGTTGACATTATTCTATTCAGTGGACGGTTACAGGTACTATTTATACAACTAAACACTGTTCATAACGACTGGAAAGAAAACCTTTTTTTTTATTGTAGAAATATGGTACCGGTAGTAACTAGAATTAATTATTAATAAGAGATAAAATTGTGTTTTACACATAAATAGGTGAAGTGACACTTCACCTACTTCACCTGTCAAAGGGCTTGAACCCCCTCTGAAAGTCTTGGAAAAAAAAAAAAAAATTATATTTGAGTATATTTTATCACAATCTTTTCTCATCTCTAATTTTTCACTGTCAGAGTAACAAACCTACATCGACATAAGGCATAGTCTTCCTAACTCTCCTTCAATATAATCCCTGTCCTGAGTGCTGCGGCACATTTGAATTGTAACAATGCTGTCTTTTTTATAGAGAGAGACCTACCGCCTCATACCAACCTTATAACAAAATGAAGCTGACACTATATGAAATTAAAAGGGTTGTTTTGACAGTTATGCAGTGCAAATGTTAAATATTGTAAACTGTTGATTTTAAATGCAATTTAAGACCGGTATTCGCCAGTTCGTTGGACTTATGACTTAATTGTGAAACGTTCGTTTAATGTTTTGTGAATCTGACAGTTCATATTTTTAATGTAAACTTCACATTATCGTTCTGGGTTCTTTGATATGTCTAAGTAACCGCGAAGCTCAATTTTACAATTTTTTAAATAAAAAAGTCTCGTATTGATCCTCATGAGGACAATGAAAATTTCACATTTTCAAATATTTCTTTTTCAACCGCAACGTAACGATGTTGTTACTAACATTCCTCATGGAACTAGTTTCACATCCCTCTGTGGAAAATCAATTGTTAATGATGATGATGATAATAATAATAATAATAATAATAATAATAATAATAATTACAAATGGCTTTTAAGGAACTTGCAGATTCATTGCCACCCTCACATAAGCCCTCCATCGGTCCCTATGCTGAGCAAGATTAATCCAGTCTCTACCATCATATCCCACCTCCCTCAAATCCATTTTAATATTATTCTCCCATTTACGTCTCGGCCTCTCCAAAGGTCTTTTTCCCTCCGGTCTCCCAACTAACACTATATGCGTTTCTGGGTTCACCCATACGTGCTACATGCCTGCCCATCTCAAACATCTGGATTTAATGTTCCTAATTATGTCAGGTGAAGAATACAATGCCTGCAGTTCTGTGTTGTGTAACTTTCTCCATTCTCCTATAACTTCATCCCTCTTAGCCCCAAATATTTTCCTAAGAGCCTTATTCTCAAATACCCTTAATCTCTGCTTTTCTCTCAAAGTGAGAGTCCAAGTTTCATATTCATACAGAACAACCGGTAATATAACTGTTTTATAAATTCTAACTTTCAGATTTTTTGACAGCAAACTAGATGACAAAAGCTTCTCAACCGAATAATAACCGTCATTTCCCATATTTATTCTGCGTCTAATTTCCTCCCGAGTGTCATTTATATTTGTTACTATTGCTCCATGATATTTGAATTTTTCCACCTCTTCGAAAGATAAATCTCCAATTTTTATATTTCCATTTCGTACAATATTCTGGTCACGAGACATAATCACATACTTTGTCTTTTCGGAATTTACTTCTAAACCCATCGCTTTACTTGCTTCAAGTAAAATTTCCGTGTTTTCCCTAATCATTTGTGTATTTTCTCCTAACATATTCACGTCATCCGCATAGACAAGAAGCTGATGTAACCCATAATAATAATAATAATAATAATAATAATAATAATAATAATAATAATACACAAAATGTAAGATACCGATAATGTAAATTGTAAACAATTTTATTAATGACTCCCCCATTTCAAAAAATTCTACGTATGCCATTGGTTGAACTTAATCCAAATTCAAATCGTGTTTTATATATGCTGTAAGTTTCAAATTAGTGTGTCTTAATAGATTCTTTCAGCAACATGAAGCTTTGAATTCCAGTTTTCTCAAAACTTTAAATTTTGAGTTGTTTCCCTTTTGAACTGGCCCGTGGATATTATGCTTGCAGCTTGAAACCCATCTGCAATTACTTTGGCAGTCGTCTACCAATACCTCTTTGAGCGTAGGCGGAGAAAGAACCGTTTCCTTGGGGGGGCAAAGCAAAACCATAAAATCCCCATATAACGGGATTATGGGGGACATCATTTACCTCCTACCCTCGTTATACCTTGACCGTGGTACAGTATATCGGAATATGATCATTTAGTAAAAGTATTTTCGGGGAGCATGTTTCTTATAGTGTTACCATCCATATCTGCGATGTTTCAGATCGAGTTGTATAGGGCTTGAACTGTAGGCCTACTACAAGTTATAATAGGGCATAACTTAAAACAATCTCCCTCTTTCTCTCTCTCATACAGAAACATATGCATGCATCAATAAAACTACATAACAGTGCTAACAGAAATTTTTTTAAATGAAGCTTACCTTCTGAAGACTTCATATGAAATGTAATTACGTGAAATTATTTTATTTAATCTCGTCTTTAAGTTTTGCACATTATACTGGGATCACTTTCCTTTTTCCTGCATTGTTGCGCAGTATGTTATTCGTACATCTCCAAATGGTGACCTGAACACCTGTAGACCTCTAACACACGAGTACAGGCTGTTACAAAATGAACATTACAGTGCTTCCATTGCTCAAATGAGGTATAGAAATTCTTATACATTCAGAAATTTGAAATAAATATTATAGTCCAGTCACATGATCTGAAGACATTAATTCATAAATTTAAGCACAGAAACTTAATCATAAACAAAACCAAAATAGATCTTTTGAATTCAACATTTTCTAACGTTAATAGAAAAAAAAAAAAGAGTTCAGACAAGTTTTCCCCCCTATGCCCCCCCCCCTCCATAACTTCGCCTATGCCTTTGAGTGCTAATTCTGCATACACTACAATGAACTATAGCTTATTATTCAAAAACACAATTTAAATAAATATGCTTTAAACTACAAAATATAACTATTAAGAACATTACTAAGATACCTTGTTTTCTTCTTTTAATTGGGTACTCCTCCCTCAACTTTTTTATTCCACTTGAATGAAATAGATTATTGTTTTCACTAAAAGTATTGACAATTCAGAATGGTTTATGGTCACTGGGTCGATAGCAGTAGCGACTCGTGCCTGAAGCACAAAATTGTTCCAAGGTTTTCAAAACCCATGTAGGCTAGTTGCATTGATAATCGGGAGGGAGATCTGTGTAACTAAAGTAATTCCCTCCCATAAATTCCCATAATATTCAATCGTGGAAAGGAATTTCATTGTATTGCAACTTTTATACAATAATGTGACTTTTATTCTTAATGATTCACCCTACAACAATGGGTATTCACTCAACACAGCAACACAGTAGTCGTTATTGCACTCCACGCAGCGACAATGACAATACATGTGTATTATTGAGAAGAACAACAATATACTCCTAATTTCAACCTCTTGTTCACAAAGCAATATGTGTAGAATAAAACTGTCAGTTCTCAGTTCACAGTTCGTTCGCTAGTTCTTCTAGCTCACTCACTCAAGTTCACTGTATGTCGAACCCAAGCCTTCCAGATATAGTTCACTGCACTTCGGTCCCAATCCTCCAGATACGTTGCACTCGTCTGGATACTGCCACAATTACGGACTCATTCAAGTTCACTGGACGTCGAACTCAGATCCTCTGGGTACGTCCAAGACAAGACTTGAAGGTTGACTAGAGATTAACTAATTGCCGAAGACTGCTCGCGCTTTTATTACTAAACCTTCGATTCGTGTGGCTTTTCGAATCTACGAGAGGATTTCGCTTCTAGAGGTTTTCCCTGCTCTCTCCGCTCCGCGCCGTCCCGTAGTTTTCCTTCCCTTCACCCCGTACCGCGCTACAGCGCCTACTGAAGCTCGAGTTTCGTCTCCCCACGCCTTCCTTCTCGTTGGATGCGTGCGCAACTCCCCGACGCAACCAGAATGTTCCAGACGGGTGCCACAGTATTCATTTCTGCCAGCTATCAATGCACTTACCGGTACATGTAAATTAAGATATGCCTATTGCTTACCTATGTTTCGTACACTAAGTTGATCCTCCAGTCCTTCAGGGCTGTGAACCTGCCAATAACAATTTCATTTTTGTTTTGTTACCGATAAGCTGCTATAATTTAATGTGTAACACTTTTATTAAGCCGCCAATGCTTATCTACTATAATAGTCATTTACATGAATAAGATTTTTACATGAACGTTTTCGATACCATTTTTTTCGAAAACGTTCATGTAAAAATGTTATTCATGTAAATGACTATTATAGTAGATAAGCATTGGCGGCTTAATAAAACTGCCAATAATATTCTCATGGAAGGACTGTGATTCCATCATCTTGTCCAACACATCTTTTTGGAGCGAAATATTCCCTAACGCTGACAGTCTCTTCTGTGACATTGAGTTACTCTGTTTTGTTTTTATTTGTTTTAAACACGAGAAGCTCCTTTCGACCTATACACCAGTAGATGGTAGTATTAAAATGAGGGAATATAACTTGTACAATTCTCCAAATACATCTTTGTTGGCATCGTTGTCACGAAGAAGTTCTAGCACTTTCTTAACTGGTAGGCTATATTCCTATATTCACTGTTCTGGTACAAAAGGTCAAGTTCAGTTTTTAGAAGCTGCGTCTTTTTTAATATTCTGAAATAGCTAGCTTGCAGTAAAGAAAGCGGATCATGGGAGAAGTTTTTACTACAAGTGTCAAATTTGAAAGTATCAGCCAGGCTGACGAAACGAAGTTTTTCTAAATCCCCAAATATTTTATCGATCTGCATGATGATATTGTCAAATGTCAGTGATCTCAAAGAACAATATCTTGTAATTATGATCATGTTCTACATCACTTTTTCCATTGTAGCAGCAGTCTGTACTTTCTCCCTTCAGAATTCACTTCTACTTTTTGCTGCATTCAAAATTCTAGCATAGTGCTGTAACTGAAATTTCCATGATTAAGCGAAGAAGTGCTTTCTTCATGGCCCCGAAATGATAATTCCTGCTTGCTTAAATACAAAGCAGCGTCGATGACTGACCGCATAACTTGTCTGTTTAAACGAACATTTTCAATATATTGCACTAACAATAGCCTAGCATTTTCTTTCAGAATATTCCCAATAGTGTTTATATTCTTCTGTAAATGTTTAACTGCAGCACGCACTTTAAATGTTCCGCCGAATTTTCATGTTTTTGTAGAGCATGACTAACTTTATTTTAGAAAATCACTGAATCCGGTTTCATTCCACAAAGTAATAGACATGACTAACAAAATAGTATTTCAATGTAGTGACTCCCACACAACCACTCACTGATGCTTGCAGTACTATGAAGTTTTAAAATTAAGTTTCTGTGCTTTACCATAAAACAGTTATATTACCAGTTCTGTATGGTTGTGAAACTTGGACTCTCGCTTTGAGAGAGGAACATAGATTAAGGGTGTTTGAGAATAGGGTTCTTAGGGGCCAAAAGGGATGAAGTTACAGGAGAATGGAGAAAGTTACACAATGCAGAACTGCATGCATTGTATTCTTCACCTGACATAATTAGGAACATTAAATCCAGACGTTTGAGATGGGCAAAGCATGGGCGAATCCAGAAATGCATATAGAGTGTTAGTTGTGAGGCCGGAGGGAAAAAGACCTTTGGGTAGGCCGAGACGTAGATGGGAGAATAATATTAAAATGGATTTGAGGGAGGTGGGATATGATGATAGAGACTGGATTAATCTTGCACAGGATAGGGACCGATGGCGGGCTTATGTGAGGACGGCAATGAACCTCCGGATTCCTTAAAAGCCATTTGTAAGTTGTAGGTTTGTATGATTTACCAGCTTGTGAGTTTAACTTTTTACAGTTTATGTCTAAAATTGGTTGAGCACCGTCTAGATATCTCTTATCCTCCTCACACCAGCGATTAAACGAGGTTAGAATTAATGTACACACTGTGTCATTGAACGGATTCATTTTCACATTGCAACATAACAAGAGAAACTTATATAGTAGGTTCTAACCAGTGCTGCTTTCTCTTAAGGAGCACAGGAGCAGTGCACCACCTCTTCAAATAATACGTATTTTAAATTAATATTGATGAGCTGCAGTAGACATAATTCTTTATTATAAATTTATAATGCTATATAAAAGCCTGAAAGTAGCACTCCACATGTACGGATCTTGTTGACTCCTGGGATTTACGTTTGCCGCTCGACACTTGCAGCACACTGTTCCATTCAAGCATGCGCAGTAGTAGTGTTTCACTGGCAAGCTTTGGAGCAGGGTAGGGATAGGGAGGCAGTATATTGTGCGTAGGCAAGGTCTGTGGGCCGCGGTCGCTGTCGCTCTCACAGGTCCCTTCATAATAGCGTTTAAAGGAAAAGTCAAGAGGGTTGTAAATCTGTGATGTCACCACCGGAACACTATACTCATTGTCAACCCTCAGCTTGCACTTTCTAGTGATAACCAAGTGATTTAAAGACCTATATTTAAATATTTGTTTGGGTCACATACACTGGAGGAGTAAAGGCTTAGAGGTATAACTCCCACTTCAATATCTCATCTTTTTTTAATTCAGTGATCATTTACTTTCCAAATTCTTGTAGCAATATAAGAACTGTTATGATTGCTCCATTACTTACTTTTGTATCTCTCACCTTTATAGAACATTTCGGTCCAATTTTAATGAAAGTTATTTTACACTTAAATTTCTGTTTCCGAGCCTCAAATATTAATTATATTAAAGTAGTGTTCAATAAATAAAAACTATACTGGTGAACGACAGAATTTAAATTACACATGCAAAATGTATTAAATTTCCGTATTAACACTGGACTAGAGTGTGCACTAAAACTAATTAATAATTAATTTTGTTCAGGATTGTTAAATGAATATTTTACTGAAGTGGTTGAGGAGGGATTTCAATAGCGTGGGGAGTGAAAGTATCCCAATTGTAACACTGATTTTACAAATAGAACAATTTATTTTAAGAATGTTTCACAAAATTTAAACTGACTCACTTAGTCTTGTGAAGGGCATCGAGCAGCTCTGCAACCATTGTTTCCGCTTCATACGGTTTCTTCTTTTGACGTCCTGTTTCCTTCTGTTTAGGTAACGAATTGTAAAAGAAAAAAAAAGTCCGTGCTCTACTAAATAACTTCAATAATTTCGAATCTTCATTTGGAAACTTTGTCCTCAAAAATCTAAATAAACGGCCTATTACATTCTTTTTTTCTGTTGACTGATTTTTTATGAAATTTTCTAAATATAACTTCACACTCTTCAATTGTTGCCATCCACTGAGAAGAGGGATCTCTATCCATCCTGGAGATTGTTGACTGGAATTAGTATCCGAAACAGCACTTTTATTACATTTTCTAGCAATATAATCAGCAACATATCTGAGCGCTTCCATTTCTTCCCTGTTGTGTCAATTCTATCATCAATATACGTCTCTAATGAGTTTATTTCCTTAGGGATTTTTCACGTTTTCATGAGAAATGTCTACGAGATCCCGAAAAACTTGTTTTGTTATTAGTGCTCCACCTGTATATTCTACAGGGGCACTTGTAGGGTGGGACAGTCGACATCCTAATATTAATAGGCGCAAGCGATTTTTTACTTCGATGGGCAGAGGATTATTATAAAAATGTCCTATTCCACGAATTTAGAAAAATAGGTTTTCCAGAGCGTCCTGATTGAGTTTCCTGGTCATGATATAATCAATTCCTTTTTCTTTTAAATATATATATAACCCTTTCAAGCTCTTAATAAAGGTAAGGAACCCATTCTGAAAAGGTAGAAGAGTATTTTTTCCTCTGACTCTCAGTTCTTTTACAGTTTCCTCCATTCTATCTAATATCTCTACTTGTTCTTTGTGGTTAATTCCGAACGCACATTTCAGTTTATTGTGTGTAGGATCTTTCGGAATTCCCGAGTTCATTACATCTGTGAAGTCATGAGTTGAAAAAAATGATGAATTTCTTCACTTTCGGGTACAAAATATTTAATCAGAGCAGCAGTGTGTTGAGAAAAAAGTTGGTGCAACTCTTTGTCTGTCATTCTCTTGCCCAGTAATGTGACCCCATTGTAATTTCGGGAATAGTTGCAACTCCGAAGAATCGGATTTAATAATTCACTCAATTACTTTTATTAACCCACTGTCAATAAAATGGTTCCTTAATAACTTAATCAGGTGGGGCAAATCTGCAAAAACCCAAATATTTTCGTCCGAAGCAGGATTTGAAAAGCAGGTTCGATTTACATTTATATGTAACTCATTCCACAGTCTTCTATTGCCTCCACTCAGATCAGAAACAATAATTGAAACTACTCTGAAACCTGCCACTTCAATTTCTGTTATAATTTCGAACAGTAGCTCTCTGTTCATTGTTTTGTCGAAATCATAATAGATGGGCTGCTTCCAGTCACTTGTCAATCCTCGGATCATTACGATTTGAGCATTTCTGTGAGGACTCAATATCGAATCGTTCTTGTGATCGTAACAAATTACACCATTGACATTCATCTCATCAAATAGTAACACTGATAACTTATCCATTTCACTCAAAGACAGTCCCTGCGCTTTTAAAATTTTCAGTACCGGTGTAAGAATGCAATTTTTTGTCCAACGCTGCAAGGTAGCAACGCTTGGTAGCAGGAATTCCCATCTGTGATCTCAAATGATTGTACAGTTTATCACTAATTGCTCGCTGAGCTAATGCCGGAATTATGTCTTATTCTTCCCATCTTTGCTTTCTTTTCCCGCTGATAAGCATTTTTATTTGCCCTGGAATGAACACTTTAGCTAATACATGTTTTATTTTTCCATTTACTAAGCGATTTAAAAACTTTCTTTGTCGTTGTAATTTTGGTTGACCCTAAAATATGCTTGGTTTTTATATTTTATTTGTAATGCTTTTTAATTTAGACTAATTTTTCAATGTCTAATTTAAGTTTTTCATTTTCTTTACGTAGTTCTTCATTTTCTTTTTTGAGATCCAGCCCCTCATTTTCTAATGAACAAACGAAAGATAACACAGCCAATGGATCGTCCTGCTGCACTGTTGTCTTTGCATGTAATGGTTCACTCACCTCAGACAAAACTGTTTGTCTGCAAGTCCTCTCTTCTACACGTTTACTTTTAGCACTGTTTATGTCCCTGTTTTTCACATAGTACACTGGTAAATTCAGTGATGGTTGGGCGTTTAATTTCAATTTTTTCTTTGCTGGCATGTTAAAAAGCTCGGCTTTCAAATTACGCTCATAAGAATCAGATGTGAAATGTTCGGAACAAATACGCGCAGTTTCTTTTCGGTAACACTTAATCTCCCAAATCTTTCGCAGCTTTGGATCAGAGGGAAAAGTATGATAAATAACACTCGAGCCTTTAGTTTTCCTGCTATAGTTCTGACACTAGCTCACCGCACAATTTGGCACTTTGTATGCTACAATAGTAACAATATAAGCCTATTATAAATAGCACACTAGCAAGGTCTATACAAAGTAACAAACACAGCCCGCGTTTTCTAAATTCCAGTAACTACTAATAAAGGCAGCGCAAGCCAAGGAGTTGACAGTGGAGTGTGTCCCCGTGATGACGTCACAGATTTACAGCGCCTTCACTTTCTCTTTAAAGCATACATGGGCACAATTTTCGGTTACGTGAGGCACTCGATTTGAAATAGTTTGTTTACTAGAAGAGCAGACTGCAGAGTAGGATGGGAAATATAAACTGCTGTGACCTATGTCACCTTATCGTAATCGCTAAGGTGGTCAGTGGCAAATTATTAGGAAAGTGCTTGGTTAACATGAGAGACTCGAAAACTTTTATTCAACTTGGCAAATTAATTCGGCAGCTTTAATCATAAACTTCTTTACTATTTTTCCATCATTGAATTGATTTAAATCACAGGCGAGAAATTGCATAACTAGCCAGTAATATTCCATCACGTTGTCTACGTTTATTTTCTTGAATATTCTGGTGTTTATCAAGATTACTTAATAGATCTGCACGTTCTCGACCTAAAATAATTTCAGAAAATCATATTTCGTTTTCTACGCACATTTGATTTTTTTTTTATAATTCTTTTGGAAAGAATATGTACAAACAACATTTAATTCCTCGTACCTTTTAATGCAGCGTGTTTAAGGTATAATGTCGTATTTAGTATACTATGCAAATGTTAAGATCATAAATTTTCTTCGGAATAGTACGAAAAGTAACATTTAATTTGTCTTACCTTCTAATTCAGCATGTTCTTTATGACATAAGGAGTAATGTTGTATATTAAATTTAGTAATGCCTAATAGGATTTTCGAACTAACATACATCGTATGTTCTCCCCTTCTAAACAGCAAAAAAACTCTTCCTCCAACCGACCGTCCATGAACCTTGGTGCGTAGAAGGGATTAGGAGCACTTTCATGTGTCCTCAAGCTGTCTACAATAGTAGTTAGCTCGTTCCATCATAAGTGTTACAATGAATATTGTGCAAAGTCTTTTAAATATGCCAATTTCTGTAAGACTTATACATGAAAAGATCGAAATAAAGAAGGTGGGTAGACCTAGACCTGAATTAAAATTACAAGTGACGAAGAACAGTAATAGAGAAGTGACAAGAAAATTCAACAGTCGGGCTTACAAAAAATGTGAGTGATTATACGGCTGCAATATAAAAAAACACTGTATTTTGTTTTCCTTGCCTATTCTTCGGCGGCGAACATCCATGGACAAAAACAAGTATGTTGTACAAGTTTGATTTATTTTTCTGTTTGAACTTAGGACTGTGCGTAGTAATCAAATAATTTTAATTATCGTTCTGCATCTGCAGGCATGATTGATGTGAACCACATGAATGAAAGAATTAAAAAACACGATTCTTAAGCTGCACACATCAACAATAATTAAATTTAGCAGTGTTGGATCAAACAAACATACAGGCAAATAAAACTGGATTCAAGTTATAGGCTATCTGTCGAACTTCACAATGATAAAGTTTTCAAGAACAGATATGTGCCTGCGGTTTGTGGAGCTCAAGATGAAGGAGACTCATCTTTAAATGCTGGTATTTTTCGTGGCCTCATCAATTTCACTTCTGAATTAGAGCCAGATCTTAAGGAACATTTGAAAAGAGTACCGGTAACAGTGTTTAAGGCCACATCAAACATTATACAGAATGAACTCCTTCAAGCCATTTTGGATGTATGCTCTGATAATATTTGAAAGAAATAAAGAATGCTACTGACTTATTACCAGTCATGATTGGTAAGACGACAGACTTATTGAATGCTACTCAACTAGCAGTGATTTACCCATACATTGCAAATGGAAAGTCAGTAGAGAGGTCCTGAGCCATAAGAACCTTTCTGAACAAAATTCCGAATCTTTGTGTATGTGCAAAAAGGAGGAAATTGATCGACATGTCGCAGAAGATCCCAGTAAATTAATTAATTAATTGCGCCGTAAACACTATTTACGAGTACTACAGAGAAGAAATCCTGGAATGTATGAAGACAATCGAAATGCAGGAATACATGAAACACAGGGGCGGTTATTCAGGTGAAGTGTCACTTCTCGTATTTACGTGTAAAACACAATTTTATCTCATATTAATAATTAATTCCAGTTATTACCGATACTGTACTTATAAATAAAAAAAAAGTTTTCTTTTCAGTCGTTATAAACAGTGTTTAGTTGTATAAATACTACCTGTAACCGTCCGCTGAATAGAATAATGTCAACTGTTACGAGCGCCGAGCGGTGACTATGGGAACTACAATACCGTAGAGGTGAAATTATTTGGGCTCCCATTCTCATACAGCACTTGGTTTCCATGGTAACGTGACGTCACGCACTAAAGAAAGCTTATATGAGTGAAGTGCGTTTCTGAGTCTTTCAGTTATGGAGAACTGTCGGACTTGTAGACAGAGTAACTAGTTTGCAGATCTAACGTTACTAATAATGGAGAAGGGTTCAAGACGGCCTCCAAGGCCGGGGGCTATTGTTTAAGGGCTGTGAAATTTTACAGTATGTACTACCTGACTCGAGAATAGTATCCTCATTTGTTATTACCAAGCATCCACCCCTGCAGTGGCAAATTAGCTGGCTCTGTGTCATTTTATCAGGAATACACCCCACATAAATTCGCAAAGTTTAAAAGTTGTTTTCCGCCGCGTGTATTATTTTTTCTCATGAGCTCATGATCTTGCCAATTTTGTTCCAACTCTTGTATTTGAAAGTTTAACGTGCGCGTAAATGTACGCATGTAGTTTAATATTGTGTATGTATATATTAACTTATTTAATGTATTTAAAATATATTAGTGATAAGTGTACATAGTGTATTAATCCTACATCAAAGGCCATATTATATGTTTAATCACTATAGTGCTATTATACAAATACTTAGGTACCAGTACATAGAAAATGATGATTAATGAGTACGAAATATATAGGCCTATCCCGAAAATGACATGGTTTGTAATTTATTAGAAATGTCATTTTGTAGACTTAAATATGAGGATTAAACAGACGTTTTAAATTCTGGACGACCTACAGTTCCATTTGTTATTTGTTTTAAAAAGTGCTAAGAAAATACAGAAATTGTATAAAATAACTTAAAAAAATTCTTCCGTTGAAAGAAGCTTTTCTGTTTGAAAAGATTGAAAATTTCACTTGGAATGCTACATTATAGGAGAGATTTTCATCATTAGCCCCACAGCTTTGCATAGAGATATACTGTCCACCCTCAGTTAAACTCAGACATTTTATGAAGACATCGTCGACAGGTTTGATGCTTTAAAATGTAGGAGGATTGACTTTGTATGCAAGGAATTGGGCGAGTCCTGAAATTAATTAATTTTCCTGTTTGCATGTGTTCTAGAACTATTAAAACTGTACGTAGTTTACGAATAGTAGGCCTACTCATTATATTGGTAAAACTGTTCATGCATTTGTGTATGTGAACACACTTCACCTATTTTTTTTACTGCGAGCCGCTACTGATGAAACACAAAACCAGAATAGAACAGGTAACTGGGCAGAAAAGAATAATAAAAGACGATCATTTTTGTATTTCGACTCTCGATGTTTCATCAAATCATGCCTCAGGTTGACATACTGAACTTTAATATAGAACAGTTCATACAGGAATAATTTCAAGGGAAAAATTGTTCCGGGGCCAGGTATCGATCCCGGGGCCCTTCGCTTAGTGCATGAATGCTCTACCGACTGACCTACCTCAGGAACTATACACGACATCGTCACAATTCTTCCCTTTATATCCACACAACTCAAATGGGCTGACAAGATGCCAGAACCCAACTTTGAGTGCACACAATTCTGTGTGATTTAAATTGAGGCTTTCTGTTAACGTATCTACAGTAACGAATATATTATGCAAATATGACTTTAAGGTAGAAGCTCCCTGTGATGCAGGCTTTAATAATTTCAAGGGAAAAATTGTTCCGAGGCCGGGTATCGATCCCGGGAACCTTCGCTGAGCGCACGAATGCTCTACCGACTGAGCTATCCCAGGAACTATACACGATACCGTCACACACATCTGAAAGTCAGATTTGCATAATATATTCGTCGTTGTAGGTACGTTAACAAAAAGCCACAATTTAAGTCACGCAGAATTGTGTGCACTCAAAGTTGGGTTCTGCGTCTTGTCAGCCCGTTTGAGTTGTGTGGATATAAAGGGAAGAATTGTGACGCTGTCGTGTATAGTTCCTGGGGTAGCTCAGTCGGTAGAGCATTCGTGCGCTAAGCGAAGGTCCCGGAATCGATACCCGGCCCGGGAACAATTTTTCCCTTGAAATTATTCAAGCCTGCTTCTCAGGTAGCTTCTATCTGAAAGCCAGATTTGCATAGTTCATACGTGAATTTAAAAAGAAAATAGTAAGCTAATGATATAGGCACAAATGAAAATAATTCTGAAAAAGAGAGTCCTGCAAAGTGGAGCTGAGAAGGCAAGTTCCTGAGAATCATGGAAGCCAAAGAAGTCTGTGATAGTGTGATATAATAATTATTTGCCAAGCAAAAGAAAGGTTCTTTTTCTCTCGTAGCTGTTAATGTCTTTCTGCCAGAATGTTTTTCAAGATATATGCAGTGTTTCCCTGACAGATTGCTCATCTTAATAGTTCGAGCCTATCTCATTCTTGGATTCGAAAAAGGTCCACATAGAATTGGGAGTGATTTATGGTAGGAACGAGTTCAGACGCATGTCTTGAGCCAATGCACTCCTTCATACATGAGAGAAACTTAGTTGGAATGTATGGAGAATGTCTAAGGCTTCTGAAGATTAGGCCTATAATTATAATTCCGATGATAAAATCAGAAACAGAGCGATAATTTCTACGCTTAAATGTGTCAAAATGTTTTTTAGAAATTCAACGCTCCAAGAAAGACTGATAGCATTCTGTATGTTATCCATAGAAAGGAAATTTATTTCTGAAATCCCAAATTTCAACAACAAATTTGCGAAATTGAAGGAGAGAAGAGCAGATTTTTTTTGTACAAAAAGCGTATGGATTTTCTATAAAATACAAGATTGCATAACAATGTTATATTTTATAGGCTACTGTGTAACAAATCAAACAGACCACTTTGTACAAAAGTGTGTGAATGTGATACAATAGAAATTGAACACTTTATGTGGCTATTAATGAACCTACATAGGAAATTGATTAACTGTAATTTCATGACTAACAAAATAACGGAAATCTATATACGAGTATAACATAATATTAATAGTTATGTAGTAGTTAGTACTATAACAATAATAATGATCATAATCATAAGAAATATTTGTGCACTACCAGGATTATTTATCACCACATGCCACTACTGGTCCTAACACACTTATTAAAAATTCATTAAAACTGAAATACACATAATGTCTTCACCTAATAAAGTAATAAGTAAAATAAATTATGTTTTAAAAACTATCACAACTGAATAGCAAAACTATCACAATGAAAAACAGACCGAGGCACTGAGGAAAGGCAAAAATTCATTCACAATTTCCAGTAACAAGGCTGTGTTCAGAATATCAAACTTTCTTTGTATTGCTTTCATAGTTTTAATTTTGGGTGATTCTCATTTAACTTGAACAACCTATGTCCCCTAACACTGACATTTGTAATATTTCTCTGTCATGTGTAATTCTTTACTAAATACGATCAATAATGTTATAAAATGCTCTGCAACAATGAAAAGGAGAAATATATTGGTCTATATTGTCATTTTGACTAAAAATAAACCAAAAATTTCACACAAGTTACCTGTCCCTGGCACATTTTATTGAAGGGAATTTGCGATTGTAAATTTGTTTTCATTTGGAAAACAACATGTTTATGTAATCTGCAACTTCAGAATTCATTATTACTATTACGTTAAACAGTTTTATTTTTATCCATATTATTAATTTTTTACAAGTTTTCTATTTTGTCACCAGTGTGTTGTGTCACTTATGTTACTACATAGTTAATTATGTATATAACAGATATCTCGGGTTGTTATAATTTGATACACATCTACACATCTCTCCGTTATGTTTTGGCGCTACTGGGATAGTTACATTGTGTTGTGAAGTTTATTGTGTTGACTATCTGTGTTCGAGTTGCTACATATGAGTGAGTATGTAAATTGTATGTCACATAATTGTTGATCACAATTTTAAAAATTATGCAACTGTGATTCTTTATACATAACATTCCATCCAGCTACATTTCGAAACGTATTCAGTTTTTAGATTATGCACTTTAACCTTTTAAATTAAATATGTCACATACGTTATAGTCACTTAAGTTACTTACTGAAAGGTAACATAAGTGACTGATGGTAATTTATGTGACATAGCATATTCATATTAGCTTAGTTAAAGATAAATACCTTCATAATGAGAATACTGCTTCCATGCAGGGCCTTGTATATAAATTAGCGATCCCAAATAATCTAATAATTTTAACTTTAATTGTGACTAAGAAAGTAAAGTGTTTTATGTTAGGGTAAACCATACAGTTATTGGCCACTTGAACTTTGATGTGTTATTATAAGACAGGATGTGCAAATAATTAATTAATATTTTGCCAGATGGTAGCAGCATGTTTTCTTATTTGGTAGTTACTTTAATTTCCAACAACAGATAGCATTGTGAGATGAAACAGATTTTTCTGCAAAATATACGTTTCCAGACTTAGGTTTCTTGTGAAATTCGTAAGAATTGTGTTGTGGTTGAGTCGTAATGATTGCTGTTTCTTTTAATTGGTATTCATTTTTATTCCAGTTATGAGGTAAGTACATTTCTATTTTCACTTTACACTTAAAAATTGTAATAAAATACAATCGCTAAATTTTGAAAATTTACTGGCTAATAACTGTTAATTATAACGCATTTTTCAATTATTGGCCACCCAGGCCAATAACTGTAATTTTAAAATAATTTAAAAAATCAATTATTTTCCTTCATGTAACTTATTAAATGCCACTATTTCACTAGTATTTTTATTTTTAGTCCATTTAATGTGTGTATAGTTATTAGCCACGTGGCCAATAACTGTCTTAATGGGTGGCCAATAACTATTCTGATTTCTTTTATACCCTGGTTAGGTTATTTTTAAGATTTCAAAATGGACTGACTATAAGTCAGAGACTATGAAGGTAACATTGAAAGAATTGGAAACTCATAGGAGTTCACTTAGAGTCATTGCTAAAAAGTATGGTGTTCCTAAGACAACCCTAAAGATCAAAATAAAGAATGATAAAACAGAAAGGTGATTTGAATCTTATGGCTTAGGAGGAAATTAATAAAGAGCGTTCTCAAAATGTCATTTCACATCGAACACTGAATGCAGACAAATCTACTGAACAAGTCTACTGATAAATTGATTATAGAATCATCAGTCTTCAAAGAAAATAACAAGTGAACAAACATTAAGAAACAATTTTATAGAAAAAACATCTTTCTGGTTTACCAATAGCATTTCACTTTTGTGGGTCACTGTAGGCCAGGACATATTGAAAGGTGATGTCGGTCCAGCTCTGTATTTTTCTTTTTTTTTTATTGGGTTATTTTACGATGCTGTATCACCATCTCTGTATTAGAGTTACACAATTTGCAGGATGGTGTCTCCATTATTCCAAAATAGAAGAGGTGTTTCGCCAGTAAATCATGCCCTGTTGCTAGATGGAAGAGTGAGACTGCACTTTTTCTACATTATTGGTATTAATAGTGCAATTTCTACATCAAAGATTAGAAAGATTACAGCAATTAAGAAGAATCGTAGGGAAAATGGAAATCGGGCTCGGAATTGTGATCAACAATTATGTGACATACAATTTACATACAATTTTTTCCCGATTTTCAGTTTGTTTTTTTGATAGTATTGTTGCTATTACTATAATGATTGTTGATGACTGAATTGGTATTTTCAGAATTGACTCTCTCTGGTGCTTTTTAGATGTTCTTGAGCCTAGGTCTTGCAGATGTTGTGTCTTGAATTGCTCTTTTACAGCTATTTTCACAGACTGGAATGATATTGGTTTTGAGTAAGTTATTGGGAACAGAGTTCCCTTCTTAGCCAAGGAGTCTGCTTGATCATTTCCATAGATTGCCACTCTAATTGCTTGGACTTCCCCATCAAAGGCTGATGTATTCTGGCCTACAAGGATATAAAATGAAAACAGGCTACTATAGATTCCAGCTCCAGCATTCAAGTGTCCAGCTATTTTGGATCCATCATTGTAGATGTGCAGCCAATTGGATCCTGGTTATCTGGTGTGGATAGTCTCAAGAGCCATGAACCTTAACGTTTCCTTGTCAATCTGACTTTTAGTGAAAACTTCAAGTTCTATGGAGGATCTACCAGTGGTATTTCGAGAAGGTTTTGCAGATTTTGATTATCTATTTTTAGATGGAGGTTTGATGTCAGGTTGTTTACTGACTGAATAAAGTCTACTTGGGTTTTTAGACGTCTTTCATTTGTTTTATAACCGCACCAAAACTCATTTGAACTCTTAAGAAGTTTTTCATTAAGGATAAGTGCTCTTTCTTCTATCTGTTTTCTCATGGGTTTCACCTCTATCAGAATCAGCATTGCATCCTTAGGTGTTGTTTTAACCCCTCCTGTTAATATTCGAAGCGCTTGAGTTTAAAGCAACTCAAACATGTTAAGTGTATTGTCCGAGGCTGTTATGGGTGATTCACAGCAGTAAGTAATACATGGTTCAATAGCCTATATGATTTGTAGGTGGACGTAGAGTATGCCGTGCACATCCCCATTTACTTCCTGATTGTCGTTTTAACATATTAAGACGCGTAGAAGCTCAACATGCAATTTTTTGGGTTTGTATCTTCCAGGTTAGCTACACAATATTGATAATTACACCCATTATAATGCGAGAGATGAACCCCTGAATCTGACTCTCCATGACAATTTTTTATATTTTGTATTTTTTGTTGGCTATTTAACGACGCTGTATCAAATACTAGGTTATTTAGCGTCGATGTGATTGTTGATAGCGAGTTGGTACTTGACGAGATGGGTCCCAGGATTCGCCATAGTTTACTTGACATTCTCCTTAAGATTGGGGAGAACTTCGGAAAAACTCAAACAAATGATCATCTCAAGCGGGAACGAACCCATGCCCAGGCACAAGTCTGGATCGGCAGGCAAGTGCTTCAGCTAACTGAGCTACGCCGGTGGCCGACTCCCCATGACAATACATCAACAAGTGTGAATGCAGTAGTCAACATTCTGGTGGTGGAAACATAAGTGAGAAAACTTCTTCCATGCTCAAAAGAGTCAAGAATACATCAATCGGCAAGTTTCTGGTGTGGCCAGAGATACCTAAACGAGAAGGCAAACTTGATATAGAAAGATTGCCGTTTTCGGTAACATCACAGAGCTACCAGGATATGCACAGAAAGAAGCGTGAACAGAAAGTTGTCCAGGAAAAGAGAAAAGAAAGAGAAAATGTGAAGTTGCGAAAGAAGGAAAAGAGAAAACACAAATGACAAAACGAACACTCTTCAGAGAATTGCAAAATGAGTCAATTTGTGACATTTGCAAGAAGGTTTCAGTAAAATTTGATGTGAAGATTGCAAAAAAGTATTTTATGTAAATTGTATTTCACGCAAAAACAGACAAACATTCCTGAAAAAGATGGTGTTGTCTCCTTATGTCACTCTTTTCTTATAAAGGAAAAGATTCACATAACAGTATGGACCTTAAGGGTAGTTCAGAGGATGTTGATAACCTTGAAGAACTTGATAAACTAGCACTATATAAATAAGGATCTATACACTAAAGAGATATGTAGATTTATATTTTACATAAAAGTGGTATTAGTGCAGTGCCATGGATGTGTAAATAACTAATAGAAGTAATAGCAACAGTTTAAAATAATATTTGCAGCCAAAACAAAGTAAATGTCAGTTATAGTTAATAATTGTGAAGTGGCCAATAACTGTCAAGAAGTGGCCAATAATTATAATTTCATACATATTAATTTTATTTTGTCACTAGTATCACACCGTATTATTGATTCCATTTTTGTAACAGTGATTTGAATAAAGAAATATTTGAATATTACAGATGTATCAACAGTTCCTTCTTACAATATAATGCATTGAAATCCTCGACTTTCAAATATGAAATTTCCCTTAAGTGGCCAATAACTGTATGGTTTACCCTACTCATTATATTTGTTACTATAGTTTGTAATCTTAGATATAATCTTGGAAATAAATAGCCTACCAATATCGAGGAAGGCTTATGGGTTGTAATTAGATACAATAATGATGTGCTTCAGTAGTTCGTCTATTATTTTGAATAGTAATAACAGGCAGAACTAATGATGGACTTTTATTGGAATAATTATATGTAAATTGTTTACTTTATCGGTTTGATAGCAGATTGAATCTGTAGGAATTATCCTATTCTTCTAATTATTACAGCTTACTGTGTAATTATCTCTTTAAACAATGATTTAGTTAACATAAACATTGTACTTAAAAAGTGATGTTATTTATTATCTTCTCAGGAGTTTAAGCAATATTTTAGGTTATTTCGTACCATTTTTTGTTGTATATATAGTATTTTGCGAATTTGTATTTGAATGATTAAATGTTCTGTTTTTAAGCACAAAATGCAGGCTGGAAGCTCAATGTCACATATGTTACTTTCTCTGTCACATACGTTACGTTTATACCTTTGTGTCCATATTTTATAATTTAATGAAAGTTCGTTAATTAAATGTTCCCTATTCAGAAAATATTTCTAGTGGAGGTTCATCAGTTGTTGAAAACTTATATGAATGTCTAGCAAATTTATGTATTAATCATTGGTAACATATGTGACAGTAAAGATGTTAAACATTTCACTTAAGTGCTAAAAATCATAAGATTAAATTTAAAAAGTGCACTGCTGCAGCTTGTCTGGACATCCTGAAGACTTCAGGAACCTTCACAGTGTAAGGATTATTGGTTTTAAACTATTTATTTTTGTAAATTTTAGTTTGATTTGGTTCAAGTTAAATGAGAAAGACCCTTTTAGTGCAATTTTTCTGTGAGGTACAGTATAATAATTGTAGCCAGAAAAATAAAAAATGAAAGGAATGAAGATATCAGCACAAAAATTAAAACCATAAAACATAATAGGGCCTATATAGGAAGAAGACTAGACAAAGCAGAGTTTTTAGGAAAGAATTTTCTTTAGGACGGGCCATGTTGCTGGACAGACAAGTAGTCATAAATCACCATGTCACCCATCATAGAAAGCGCATCGACTGGGCTGGAGACCAAATACTGTATGTGTTCGTCACAGCAATACCGTTTCTTGAAGAATATGGAAATGAGGGGGGAAATGTCTCAGTCTTTGTCATAGCACCACCCTAACACAGAAGAACAAAATAATATTTTAAATTTGAGAATCACTGCCTCGTCGCTGTCACTCAAGAAACTGAGTCGTGAAAGTTACACAACAGCGGGGATATTTAAACACACTGGTGTACTGGTTTAAACAGACTGTACTGTGCTTGAGATATTGATTTATAGTGCTATAGTTTTTAATATATGGAATATAAATCAAAAGACTCGCAAAATAACAAGTGAAATGTTCTTCACCATCTTCATTTGAATAGCAGCTACTGGACTCGGTAGTAGCCAGTATCATTTAAGCTGCGCCTATGTTTGAGATAGAAATCAGTGTAGTGCACTGAAATGTGAGACTGTCCCATCGAGTCTTTTAAAGAACTGACACATGCGAGGTGCGAGACTGGTTTTGTACAAATCCACACTACACGACCAACAGTGAGTGGTTTGTAAAGCTAAGAGGTGCGCGGTGTGCGCACCTTCACAAATGTCCAAGGACAGGTAGCTACTTCACTGAAAATCCAGCATCCTCCAATCTTCCCTATTTTCCGCCTCTTTCTGAGTCTGCATATTAATCATAGTCTGTATCTTAATGTTAACTATTATGTGATATATTTCCCTGCACCAACCTTTTCTACCGTTCACCATTCCTTCCAGTATATCCTTCGGTAAGCACTTTCTTCTAAGGCAGTGAACCAGCCAATTTCCTTTCCCTTCCTGATCAGTTTCAGCATTATTCTTCCTTCACCCACTCTTTCCAACACAGCTTCATTTCTCATTCTGTCTGTCCATTTCACATGTTCTATTCTTCTCCATATCCACATTTCAAATGCTTTTATTCGCTTCTCTTCACTTCTTCGTAACGTCCATGTTTCTGCCCCCATACAATGCCACACTTCATACAAAGCACTTCACTAATATCTTCCTTAGTTCTTTTTTCAGAGGTCCGTAGAAGATGCTCCTTTTTCTATTCTAAGCTTCCTTGGCCACTGCTATCCTCCTTTTGAGTTCCTGGCTGCAGCTCATGTTACTGGTTATAGTACACCGCAAGTATTTGAAGTTGTCCACTTGCTCTACTGCCTCATTTAGAATTCGCAAGTTTACCTTCTGTATTTGTCTTCTTATGACCATAGTCTGCTCCTTATTTACATTTATCTTCATCCCATACTGCTCCATTCCTCTTAATGTTCACATTTCAAATGCTTCCAGTCGTTTCTCTTCACTTCGTCATAAAGAAAATGTATCTTTATTACAGCATTGTAATAGGCTACATGGCATAATACTTGTATGAATATGATGAGATGGTGAGATGTCTCGGAATTCTTCCTTTTGTGCATAGCACAACGGAACAAAAGAATAGTGTGGTTGTTTTGGTTTTTACACATCCACACTGCATATGCAAGGAATTTCCCGCAATCCAAGACAAAAATTTTATGTGCTGACAAACAATTCAGAATATTACTGTTTTACAAAATATGCTAATTTTGGGCTTTATGCCTCAAAATCCTGCAAATATGGTACATTCCATGTTCAACAGTGCATTATATATATACAAGGAACACCTAAGATATGCAAAAATTTATATTAGTTTTGCATATTCGTCATTACAGTCGTTCAAAACATGTTGATTTTGCATGACGACAATAAAAAGATGCAGTTGCATACGAATTATTGCCCTATTAATATCCCAATTACTGAAAGCATGTGAATGCAATGACACATGACTAACGATCAAGATTATTTTGTTCCAGAATATCGAGAGAGGGAACAAGAACTACCAGAAACAGAAGACACTCCACATCCATTGAGAGAAGTATCAGAACACATGCCACTTTCCGTGGCCAGGACCAGGCATAAGGACCAGGACCAGGACTACGACCAAGACCAGCAGGACCAACAAGACCAAGACAAAGACCAACGAGACCAACAAGACCAAGGCAATGACCAACATGGCCAACAAGACCAAGACCAACAAAACCAACAAGACCAAGATCAAGACGACCAAGACCAGGACCAACAAGACCAAGACCAAGACCATGACCAGCAAGACCAAGAGCAAGACCAAGACCCATTCACATACGAAGACCAAGACCAAAAAGACGACCAAGACGAAGACAAAGACCAAGTCCAAAAAGACGACCAAGTCCAAGAGCAAGACCAAGACCAAAAAGACGACCAAGACCAGCAAGACAACAAAGATCAAGACCAACAAGACGACGAAGACCAAGACCAAAAAGACGACCAAGACCAGCAAGACAACAAAGATCAAGACCAACAAGACGACGAAGACCAAGACCAAGACCAACAAGACGACCAAGACGAAATCCAACAAAACGACCAAGACCAAAACCAAGATCAAAAAGACGACAAAGACCAAGACCAACAAGACGACCAAAACCAAGACCAACAAGACGACCAAGACCAAGACAACGAAGACCAAGACCAACAAGACGACCAAGACCAAGACCAACAAGACGACCAAGACCAACAAGACGACCAAGACCAAGACCAAGACCAACAAGACTACGAAGACCAAAACGACCAAGACCAAGACCAACAAGACGACCAAGACCCAGGCCAAGAAGACAACCAAGATAAAGACCAACAAGACGACGAAGACCAAGACCAACAAGACGACCAAAACGATCAAGACCAAAAGGACGAACAAAGTCAAGACCAACAAGACGCCCAAAACCAAGAGCAACAAGACGACCAAGACCAACAAGACGACGAAAACCAGGACCAACAAGACGACCAAGAACAAGAACAAGACGACCAAGACCAAAACCAACAAGACGACCAAATCCAAGACCAACAAGACGACCAAGACCAAGAACAATACCAAGAGCAAGACCAAGACCAGGACGAACAAGACGACAATGAACAAGACGAAGACCAACAAGACGAAGAAGACCAAAACAAACAAGACGACCAACACCAAAACCAAGACCAACAAGACGACCAAGACCAACAAGACGTCCAAGACCAACAAGACGACCAAGACCAAGACCAACAAGACGACCAAGACCAACAAGACGACGAAGACCAAGACCAACAAGACGACCAAAACCAAGACCAACAAGACGACCAAGACCAAGACCAACAAGACGACCAAGAGCAAGAACAACAAGACGACCAAGACCAAGACCAACAAGACGACGAAGACCAAAACGACCAAGACCAAGACCAACAAGACGACGAAGACCAAAACGACCAAGACCAAGACCAACAAGACGACCAAGACCAAGAGCAAGAACAACAAGACGACCAAGACCCAGGCCAAGAAGACAACCAAGATAAAGACCAACAAGACGACGAAGACCAAGACCAAGACCAACAAGACGACCAAAACGATCAAGACCAAAAGGACGAACAAAGTCAAGACCAACAAGACGCCCAAAACCAAGAGCAACAAGACGACCAAGACCAACAAGACGACCAAAAACAAGAACAAGACGGCCAACACCAAAACCAACAAGACGACCAAATCCAAGACCAACAAGACGACCAAGACCAAGAACAATACCAAGAACAAGACCAAGACCAGGACGAACAGGACGACAAAGAACAAGACGAAGACCAACAAGACGAAGAAGACCAAGACAAACAAGACGACCAACACCAAAACCAAGACCAACAAGACGACCAAGACCAACAAAAAGACCAAGACAAAGAGAAAGAACAACAAGACAACCAAGACCAACAAGATGACCAAGACAAAGACCAAATACAAGACCAAGACCGACAAGACGACCAAGACCAAGACGACGACCAACAAGACTACCAAGATCAAGACCAAGCCCAACAAGACGACCAAGAAGGACAAGACGAAAAAGGCCAAGACCATGAAAAAGACGACCAAGACCGAGACCAAGAACAAGACCATGACCAACAAAACGACCAAGACCGAAACCAAGACCAACAAAACGACCAAGACAAAGACCGCGACCAACAAGTGGTCCAAGACAAACAAGATGACGAAAACCAAGACCAACAAGACGAAAAAGACCAGGACCAAACAGACGACAAAAACCAAGATCAAAACGAAGAACAAAAAGACGAACAAGACAACAAAGACCATGACCAAAACCAACTTGACGACCAAGACCAAGAAGACGACCAATACCGAGACCGAAACCAAGACCAAGAAAAACAAGGCGACAAAGACCAAGACCAAAAGCAACAAGACGACAAAGACCAACACGATGACCAAAACCGAGACCAACAAGATGACAAAGACCAACAAGACGACCAAGATCAACAAGACGACAAAGACCGAGATGAAAACCAAGAAGACGACCAATACCGAGACAGATACCGAGACACATACAGATACCAAGACGAAGACACATACAAATACAAAGGTCAAGACACATACACATACCATGACGAAGACACATACGCATACCGAAACCAAAACACACACACATACCGAGAACAGGACACATACATAAACCAAGATCATGCCACATACACATTCCTAGACCAAAACACATACACATACCGAGACAAAGACACATACACATACCTAGCACAAGACACAAACAGATACCGAGATCAAGAGTCATACACATACCAAGGACAAGACACATACATATACCGATACAAAGACAAATGCACATACCGAGAACAAGACACATATACATACCGAGAACAAGATACTTATACATATCGAGAACAAGACACATACACATACCGAGATCAAGACACATACACATTCCCATACCAAGACACATACACATACCAAGACCAACACACATACCAAGACCAAGACGCATACACATACCAAGATCAAGACCCATACACATACGAAGACCAAGACCAAGACACATATACATACCGAGACCAAGACACATACTCATACCGAGACCAAGACACATACAGATACCGAGACCATGAACAACAATGCGACCAAGACAGAGACAAAGACCAACAAGATGACCAAGACCATCAAGATGACCAGGACCATGTCCAAGAACTAGACCAACAACGCTACCAAGATCAAGGCGAAGACCAACAAGACGACAAAGACAAAAACCAAGACCAACAAGACGACCAAGACCAAGACGAAAACCAAGAAGACTACCAATACCGAGACAGACACCAAGACCAAAACCAACAAGACGGCAAAGTCCAACACGGTGACCAAAACCGAAAACAACAAGATGACAAAAACAAAGACCAAGACCAACAAGACGAACAATTTCATAGACGAAGACGAAGAAGACGACGGAGACGGTCACCAAGAAGAAGCCCAACAAGACGACCAAACCATGACCAACAAGACGACCAAGACCAACAAGACCAACAAGACGACCAAGACCAACAAGACGACCAAAACGAACAAGACGACAAAGGCCAAGTCCAAGACCAAGAAGACGACCAAAACCAAGACCAACAAAACGACCAAGACCTAGACCAAAACCAAGCCGAAGAACAAGACAGATATCCCATACCATACCAAGACCAATACCCACACACTAACACGTACCAAGACCAAGACGGATACACATACACATACCAAGACGAAGACACATTACCATACCAAGAACAAGTCACACTACAATACCAAGACCAAGACACATACACATACCAAGATCAAGACCCATACACATACCGAGACGAAGACACATACATATACCGAGAACAAGACACATACAGATACCAAGACGAAGGCACATACAAATACAAAGGTCAAGACACATACCATGACGAAGAGACATACCCATACCGAGACCAAAACACACACACATACCGAGAACAAGACACATACACATACCGAGAACAGGACAGATACACAAACCGAGATCATGCCACATACACATTCCTAGACCAAGAAAAATACATATACCGAGATCGAAACAAATACACATATCAAGACCGAGACACATACACATACCGATACAAAGACAAATGCACATACCGAGAACAAGACACATTTACATACCGAGAACAAGATACTTATACATATCGAGAACAAGACACATACACATTCCCATACCAAGACCGAGACACATACACATACCAAGACCAAGACGCATACACATACGTAGACCCAGATCCATACACATACCAAGACCAAGACACATATACATACCGAGACCAAGACACATACTCATACCGAGACCAAGACACATTCAGATACCGAGACCATGAACAACATCGCGACCAAGATAAAGACCAAGACCAACAAGATGACCAAGACCATCAAGATGACCAGGTCCATGTCCAAGAACAAGACCAACAAGACAACCAAGACCGAGACCAACAAGACGACCAAGACCAACAAGATGACGAAGACCAAGACCAACAAGACGACCAAGACGAAGACAAACAAGACGACCAAGACCAAGAGCAAGAACAACAAGACGACCAAGACCAAGACCAACAAGACGACAAAGACCAAGAACAACAAGACGACGAAGACCAAGACCAACAAGACGAACAAGAAGACCAAGACGAAGACCAACAAGATGACAATGACCAAGACCAACAAGACGACCAAGACCAAGAGCAACAACAACAAGACGACCAAGACCCAGAGCAAGAACAACAAGACGACCAAAACCAAGACCAACAATCCGACCAAAACCAAGACCAAAAAGACGACCAAGACCAAGACCAACAAGACGACAAAGACCAAGACCAAGAAGACGACCAAGACCAAGACCAACAAGTCGACGAAGACCAAGACCAACAAGACGACCAAGACCAAGACCAACAAGACCACGAAGACCAAGAGCAAGAACAACAAGACGACGAAGATCAATACCAACAACACGACCAAAACCAAGACCAACAAGACGACCAAGACCAAGACCAACAAGACGACGAAAACCAAGACATACAAGACGACAAAGACAAAAACCAAGACCAGCAAGACGACCAGGACCAAGACAAAAACCAAGAGGACTACCAATACCGAGACCGACACCAAGACCAACAAGACGACCAAGACCAAAACCAACAAGACGACGAAGACCAAGACCAACAAGACGACCAAGACCAACAAGACGACCAAGACCAAGACCAACAAGACGACAAAGACCAAGACCAACAAGACGACAAAGACCAAGACCAACAAGACGACCAAGACCAACAAGACGACGAAGACCAAGAGCAAGAACAACAAGACGACCAAGACCAACAAGGCGACAAAGATCAAGACCAACAAGACGACCAAAACCAAGACCAACAAGACGACCAAGACCAAGACCAACAAGACGACGAAGACCAAGACACACAAGACGACAAAGACAAAAACCAAGACCAGCAAGACGACCAGGACCAAGACAAAATCCAAGAGGACTACCAATACCGAGACCGACACCAAGACCAAGACCAACAAGACGACCAAGACCAAAACCAACGAGACGACAATGACAAAGACCAAAACCAACAAGACGACAAAGTCCAATACGGTGACCAAAACCGCAACCAACAAGATGACAAAGACAAAGACCAAGTCCAACAAGACAGTCAATTCGAAAAACGAAGACGAAGAAGACGAAGAAGACGACGGAGACGGTCACCAAGAAGAAGCCCAACAAGACGACGAAACCATGACCAACAAGACGACCAAAACGTCCAAGACGACAGAGACCAAGTCCAAGACCAACAAGATGACCAAGACCAAGACCAACATAATGACCAAAAAGACGACGAAGATCGAGACCGACAACATGACCAGTACCAATACCAACAAGACGACCAAGACCAAGATCAACAAAACGAGCAAGACCTAGACCAAAACCAAGTCCAAGAACAAGACACATATCCCAACCCATACCAAGACCAATACCAATACCAAGACCAAAACGCACACACATACACAGACCAAGTCCAAGACCGATACACATACAAATGCACATACCAAGACCAAGTCATATACACATACCAAGGAGAAGACACATTACAATACCAAGAACAAGTCACACTTCCATACCAAGACCAAGACACATACACATACCAAGATCAAGACTCATACACATACGAAGACCAAGAAGCATACATATACACATACCAAGACCAAGATCCATACACATACCTAGACCAAGACACAACCACATACAGAGACCAAGACACATACTCATACCGAGACAATGAACAAAAATTCGACCAAGACAACGACCAAAACCAACAAGTTTACCAAGACCATCAAGATGACCAGGACCATGTCCAAGAAGACCTACAAGTCAACCAAGACCGAGACCAACAAGATGACAAAGACCAAGACCAACATGGCGATCAATTTCAAAGACGAAGACGAACAAGACGACGGACACGGAGACGGAGACGGAGACGGTCACCAAGAAGCCCAACAAGACGACGAAACCATGACCAACAAGACGACAAAAACGAACAAGACGACCAAGACCAAGACCAAAAAAACGAGCAAGACCTAGACCAAAACCAAGTCCAAGAACAAGAGTGGTATCCCATCCCATACCAAGACCTAAACGCACACACATACACGTACCAAGTCCAAGACCGATACACATACAAATACACATACGAAGACGAAGTCATATACACATACCCAGACGAAGACACATTACCATACCAAGAACAAGTCACACTCCCATACCAAGACCAAGACACATACACAAACCAAGATCAAGACCGATACTCACACCGAGACCAAGACACATACAGATACCGAGACAATGATCAACAATGCAACCAAGACAAAGACCAAGACCAACAAGATGACAATGACCATCAAGATAAGCAGGACCACGTCCAAGAAAAAGACCAACAAGACAACCAAGACCGAGACCAACAAGACGACCAAGACCTAGACCAACAAGATGACGAAAACCAAGACCAACAAGACGACCAAGACGAAGACCAACAAGACGACCAAGACGAAGACCAAGAACAACAAGATGACCAAGACCAAGACCAACAAGACGACCAAGACCAACAAGACGACGAAGACCAAGACCAACAAGACGACCAAGACGAAGACCAACAAGATGACAATGACGAAGACCAACAAGACGATCAAGAACAAGAGCAAGAACAACAAGACGACCAAGACCAAGAGCAAGAAGAACAAGACGACGAAGACCAAAACCAACAAGACGACCAAAACCAAGACCAACAAGACGACCAAAACCAAGACCAACAAGACGACCAAGACCAAGACGACAAAGACCAAGAAGACGACCAAGACCAACAAGTCGAGGAAGACCAAGACCAACAAGACGACCAAGACCAAGACCAACAAGAGAACGAAGACCAAGAGCAAGAACAACAAGACGACCAAGACCAACAAGACGACGAAGATCAATACCAACAACACGACCAAAACCAACAAGACCAACAAGACGGCCAAGACCAAGACCAGCAAGATGACGAAGACCAAGACCAACAAGACGACCAAGACGAAGACCAACAAGACGACCAAGACCAAGAGCAAGAACAACAAGACGACCAAGACCAAGACCAACAAGACGACCAAGTCCAAAGCCAACAAGACGACGTAGACCTAGACCAACAAGACGCCCAAAACCAAGACCAACAAGACGACCAAGACGAAGACCAACAAGATGACAATGACCAAGACCAACAAGACGACCTAGACCAAGACCAACAAGACGACAAAGACCAAGACCATGAAGACGACCAAGACCAAGACCAACAAGTCGACGAAGACCAAGACCAACAAGACGACCAAGACCAAGACCAACAAGACAACGAAGACCAAGAGCAAGAACAACAAGACGACCAAGACCAACAAGCCGACGAAGATCAATACCAACAACACGACAAAAACCAACAAGACCAACAAGACGACCAAGACCAAGACCAACAAGATGACGAAGACCAAGACCAACAAGACGACCAAGACGAAGACCAACAAGACGACAAAGACCAAGAGCAAGAACAACAAGACGACCAAGAGCAAGACCAACAAGACGACCAAGACCAAGGCCAACAAGACGACGAAGACCAAGAACAACAAGACGCCCAAAACCAAGACCAACAAGACGACCAAGACGAAGACCAACAAGATGACAATGAGCAAGGCCAACAAGACGACCAAGACCAAGAGCAAGAACAACAAGACGACCAAGACCAACAAGACGACCAAGACCAAGAGCAAGAACAACAAGACGACGAAGACCAAAACCAACAAGACGACCAAAACCAAGACCAACAAGACGACCAAAACCAAGACCAACAAGACGACCAAGACCAAGACGACAAAGACCAAGAAGACGACCAAGACCAACAAGTCGAGGAAGACCAAGACCAACAAGACGACCAAGACCAAGACCAACAAGAGAACGAAGACCAAGAGCAAGAACAACAAGACGACCAAGACCAACAAGACGACGAAGATCAATACCAACAACACGACCAAAACCAACAAGACCAACAAGACGGCCAAGACCAAGACCAGCAAGATGACGAAGACCAAGACCAACAAGACGACCAAGACGAAGACCAACAAGACGACCAAGACCAAGAGCAAGAACAACAAGACGACCAAGACCAAGACCAACAAGACGACCAAGTCCAAAGCCAACAAGACGACGTAGACCTAGACCAACAAGACGCCCAAAACCAAGACCAACAAGACGACCAAGACGAAGACCAACAAGATGACAATGACCAAGACCAACAAGACGACCTAGACCAAGACCAACAAGACGACAAAGACCAAGACCATGAAGACGACCAAGACCAAGACCAACAAGTCGACGAAGACCAAGACCAACAAGACGACCAAGACCAACAAGACAACGAAGACCAAGAGCAAGAACAACAAGACGACCAAGACCAACAAGCCGACGAAGATCAATACCAACAACACGACAAAAACCAACAAGACCAACAAGACGACCAAGACCAAGACCAACAAGATGACGAAGACCAAGACCAACAAGACGACCAAGACGAAGACCAACAAGACGACAAAGACCAAGAGCAAGAACAACAAGACGACCAAGAGCAAGACCAACAAGACGACCAAGACCAAGGCCAACAAGACGACGAAGACCAAGAACAACAAGACGCCCAAAACCAAGACCAACAAGACGACCAAGACGAAGACCAACAAGATGACAATGAGCAAGGCCAACAAGACGACCAAGACCAAGAGCAAGAACAACAAGACGACCAAGACCAACAAGACGACCAAGACCAAGAGCAAGAACAACAAGACGACGAAGACCAAAACCAACAAGACGACCAAAACCAAGACCAACAAGACGACCAAAACCAAGACCAACAAGACGACAAAGACCTAGACCAAGAAGACGACCGAGACCAAGACCAAGAAGTCGACGAAGACCAAGACCAACAAGACGATCAAGACCAAGACGAACAAGACAACGAAGACCAAGAGCAAGAACAACAAGACGACGAAGATCAATACCAACAACACGACCAAGACCAACAAGACGACGAAGATCAATACCAACAACACGACCAAAACCAAGACCAACAAGACGACGAAGACCAAGACCAACAAGACGACGAAAACCAATACACACAAGACGACAAAGACAAAAACCAAGACCAGCAAGACGACCAGGACCAAGACAAAAAACAAGAGGACTACCAATACCGAGACCGACACCAAGACCAAGACCAACAAGACGACGAAGACCAAGAGCAAGAACAACAAGATCACCAAGACCAACAAGACGACAAAGATCAAGACCAACAAGACGACCAAAACCAAGACCAACAAGACGACCAAGACCAAGACCAACAAGACGACGAAGACCAAGACACACAAGACGACAAAGACAAAAATCAAGACCAGCAAGACGACCAGGACCAAGACAAAATCCAAGAGGACTACCAATACCGAGACCGACACCAAGACCAAGACCAACAAGACGACCAAGACCAAAACCAACGAGACGACAATGACAAAGACCAAAACCAACAAGACGACAAAGTCCAATACGGTGACCAAAACCGAAACCAACAAGATGACAAAGACAAAGATCAAGTCCAACAAGACAGTCAATTCGAAAAACGAAGACGAAGAAGACGAAGAAGACGACGGAGACGGTCACCAAGAAGAAGCCCAACAAGACGACGAAACCATGACCAACAAGACGACCAAAACGTCCAAGACGACAGAGACCAAGTCCAAGACCAACAAGATGACCAAGACCAAGACCAACATAATGACCAAAAAGACGACGAAGATCGAGACCGACAACATGACCAGTACCAATACCAACAAGACGACCAAGACCAAGATCAACAAAACGAGCAAGACCTAGACCAAAACCAAGTCCAAGAACAAGACACATATCCCAACCCATACCAAGACCAATACCAATACCAAGACCAAAACGCACACACATACACGGACCAAGTGCAAGACCGATACACATACAAATGCACATACCAAGACCAAGTCATATACACATACCAAGGAGAAGACACATTACAATACCAAGAACAAGTCACACTTCCATACCAAGACCAAGACACATACACATACCAAGATCAAGACTCATACACATACGAAGACCAAGAAGCATACATATACACATACCAAGACCAAGATCCATACACATACCTAGACCAAGACACAACCACATACAGAGACCAAGACACATACTCATACCGAGACAATGAACAAAAATTCGACCAAGACAACGACCAAAACCAACAAGTTTACCAAGACCATCAAGATGACCAGGACCATGTCCAAGAAGACATACAAGTCAACCAAGACCGAGACCAACAAGATGACAAAGACCAAGACCAACATGGCGATCAATTCCAAAGACGAAGACGAAGAAGACGACGGACACGGAGACGGAGACGGTCACCAAGAAGCCCAACAAGACGACGAAACCATGACCAACAAGACGACCAAAACGAACAAGACGACCAAGACCAAACAAACGAGCAAGACCTAGACCAAAACCAAGTCCAAGAACAAGAGTGGTATCCCATCCCATACCAAGACCTAAACGCACACACATACACGTACCAAGTCCAAGACCGATACACATACAAATACACATACGAAGACGAAGTCATATACACATACCCAGACGAAGACACATTACCATACCAAGAACAAGTCACACTCCCATACCAAGACCAAGACACATACACATACCAAGATCAAGACCCATACTCACACCGAGACCAAGACACATACAGATACCGAGACAATGAACAACAATGCGACCAAGACAAAGACCAAGACCAACAAGATGACAATGACCATCAAGATAAGCAGGACCACGTCCAAGAAAAAGACCAACAAGACAACCAAGACCGAGACCAACAAGACGACCAAGACCTAGACCAACAAGATGACGAAAACCAAGACCAACTAGACGACCAAGACGAAGACCAACAAGACGACCAAGAACAAGAGCTAGAACAACAACACGACCAAGACCAAGACCAACAAGACGACCAAGACCAAGACAAACAAGACGACGAAGACCAAGACGACCAAGACGAACAAGACGACGAAGACCAAGACCAACAAGACGCCCAAAACCAAGATCAACAAGACGACCAAGACGAAGACCAACAAGATGACAATGACCAAGACCAACAAGACGACCAAGATCAAGAGCAAGAACAACAAGACGACCAAGACCAAGAGCAAGAACAACAAGACGACGAAGACCAAAACCAACAAGACGACCAAAACCAAGACCAACAAGACGACCAAAACCAAGACCAACAAGACGACCAAGACCAAGACCAACAAGACGACAAAGACCAAGACCAAGAAGACGACCAAGACCAACAAGTCGACGAAGACCAAGACCAACAAGACGACCAAGACCAAGACCAACAAGAGAACGAAGACCAAGAGCAAGAACAACAAGACGACCAAGTCCAACAAGACGACGAAGATCAATACCAACAACACGACCAAAACCAACAAGACGGCCAAGACCAAGACCAGCAAGATGACGAAGACCAAGACCAACAAGACGACCAAGACGAAGACCAACAAGACGACCATGACGAAGACCAACAAGACGACCAAGACCAAGAGCAAGAACAACAAGACGACCAAGTCCAAGGCCAACAAGACGACGTAGACCTAGACCAACAAGACGCCCAAAACCAAGACCAACAAGACGACCAAGACGAAGACAAACAAGATGACAATGACCAAGACCAACAAGACGACCATGACCAAGACCAACAAGACGACAAAGACCAAGACCAAGAAGACGACCAAGACCAAGATCAACAAGTCGACGAAGACCAAGACCAACAAGACGACCAAGACCAACAAGACAACGAAGTCCAAGAGCAAGAGCAACAAGACGACCAAGACCAACAAGACGACGAAGATCAATACCAACAACACGACAAAAACCAACAAGACCAACAGGACCAACAAGATGACGAAGACCAAGACCAACAAGACGACCAAGACGAAGACCAACAAGACGTCCAAGACCAAGAGCAAGAACAACAAGACGACCAAGAGCAAGACCAACAAGACGACCAAGACCAAGACCACCAAGACGACCACGACCAAGACCAACAAGACAACGAAGACCAAGAGCAAGAAGAACAAGACGACCAAGACCAACAAGACGACGAAGATCAATACCAACAACACGACGAAAACCAACGAGACCAACAAGACGACCAAGACCAAGACCAACAAGATGACGAAGACCAAGACCAACAAGACGACCAAGACGAAGACCAAAAAGACGACCAAGTCCAAGAGCAAGAACAACAAGACGACCAAGAGCAAGACAAACAAGACGACCAAGACCAAGGCCAACAAGACGACGAAGACCAAGACCAACAAGACGCCCAAAACCAAGACCAACAAGACGACCAAGACGAAGCCCAACAAGATGACAATGAGCAAGGCCAACAAGACGACCAAGACCAAGAGCAAGAACAACAAGACGACCAAGACCAACAAGACGACCAAGACCAAGAGCAAGAACAACAAGACGACGAAGACCAAAACCAACAAGACGACCAAAACCAAGACCAACAAGACGCTCAAAACCAAGACCAACAAGACGACCAAGACCAAGACCAAGAAGACGACAAAGACCAAGACCAAAAAGACGACCAAGACCAAGACCAACAAGTCGACGAAGACCAACACCAACAAGACGATCAAGACCAAGACCAAGAAGACAACGAAGACCAAGAGCAAGAACAACAAGACGACCAAGACCAACAAGACGACGAAGATCAATACCAACAACACGACCAAAACCAAGACCAACAAGACGACCAAGACCAACACCATCAAGACGACGAAGACCAAGACACACAAGACGACAAAGACAAAAACCAAGACCAGCAAGACGACCAGGACCAAGACAAAAACCAAGAGGACTACCAATACCGAGACCGACACCAAGACCAAGACCAGCAAGACGACCAAGACCAAAACCAACAAGACGACGAAGACCAAGACCAACAAGGCACCCAAAACCAAGACCAACAAGTCGACCAAGACGAAGACCAACAAGATGACAATGACCAAGACCAACAAGACGACCAAGATCAAGAGCAAGAACAACAAGACGACCAAGACCAAGAGCAAGAACAACAAGACGACGAAGACCAAAACCAACAAGACGACCAAAACCAAGACCAACAAGACGACCAAAACCAAGACCAACAAGAGGACCAAGACCAACAAGACGACAAAGACCAAGACCAAGAAGACGACCAAGACCAACAAGTCGACGAAGACCAAGACCAACAAGACGACCAGGACCAAGACCAACAAGAGAACGAAGACCAAGACCAAGAACAACAAGACGACCAAGACCAACAAGACGACGAAGAACAATACCAACAACACGACCAAAACCAACAAGACCAACAAGACGGCCAAGACCAAGACCAGCAAGATGACGAAGACCAAGACCAACAAGACGACCAAGACGAAGACCAACAAGACGACCAAGACCAAGAGCAAGAACAACAAGACGACCAAGACCAAGACCAACAAGACGACCAAGTCCAAGGCCAACAAGACGACGTAGACCTAGACCAACAAGATGCCCAAAACCAAGACCAACAAGACGACCAAGACGAAGACCAACAAGATGACAATGACCAAGACCAACAAGACGACCAAGACCAAGACCAACAAGACGACAAAGACCAAGACCACGAAGACGACCAAGACCAAGATCAACAAGTCGACGAAGACCAAGACCAACAAGACAACGAAGACCAAGAGCAAGAGCAACAAGACGACCAAGACCAACAAGACGACGAAGATCAATACCAACAACACGACAAAAACCAACAAGACCAACAAGACGACCAAGACCAAGACCAACAAGATGACGAAGACCAAGACCAACAAGACGACCAAGACGAAGACCAACAAGACGACCAAGACCAAGAGCAAGAACAACAAGACGACCAAGACAAAGACAAACAAGACGACCAAGACCAAGACCAACAAGACAACGAAGACCAAGAGCAAGAAGAACAAGACAACCAAGACCAAAAAGACGACGAAGATCAATACCAACAACACGACAAAAACAAACAAGACCAACAAGACGACCAAGACCAACAAGATGACGAAAACCAAGACCAACAAGACGACCAAGACGAAGACCAACAAGACGACCAAGTCCAAGAGCAAGAACAACAAGACGACCAAGAGCAAGACCAACAAGACGACCAAGACCAAGGCCAACAAGACGACGAAGACCAAGACCAACAAGACGCCCAAAACCAAGACCAACAAGACGACCAAGACCAAGACAAAGAGCAAGAACAACAAGACGACCAAGTCCAAGGCCAACAAGACGACGTAGACATAGACCAACAAGACGCCCAAAACCAAGACCAACGAGACGACCAAGACGAAGACCAACAAGATGACAATGACCAAGACCAACAAGACGACCAAGACCAACAAGACGACAAAGACCAAGACCAAGAAGACGACCAAGACCAAGATCAACAAGTCGACGAAGACCAAGACCAACAAGACTACCAAGACCAACAAGACAACGAAGACCAAGAGCAACAAGACGACCAAGACCAACAAGACTACGAAGATCAATACCAACAACCAGACAAAAACCAACAAGACCAACAAGATGACCAAGACCAAGACCAACAAGATGACGAAGACCAAGACCAACAAGACGACCAAGACGAAGACCAACAAGACGACCAAGACCAAGAGCAAGGACAACAAGACGACCAAGAGCAAGACCTACAAGACGACCAAGACCAAGACCAACAAGACGACCAAGACCAAGACCAACAAGACAACGAATACCAAGAGCAAGAAGAACAAGACGACCAAGACCAACAAGACGACGAAGATCAATACCAACAACACGGCAAAAACCAACAAGACCAACAAGACGACCAAGACCAACAAGATGACGAAGACCAAGACCAACAAGACGACCAAGACGAAAACCAACAAGACGACCAAGTCCAAGAGCAAGAACAACAAGACGACCAAGAGCAAGACAAACAAGACGACCAAGACCAAGGCCAACAAGACGACGAAGACCAAGACCAACAAGACGCCCAAAACCAAGACGAACAAGACGACCAAGACGAAGACCAACAAGATGACAATGAGCAAGGCCAACAAGACGACCAAGACCAAGAGCAAGAACAACAAGACGACCAAGACCAACAAGACGACCAAGACCAAGAGCAAGAACAACAAGACGACGAAGACCAAAACCAACAAGACGACCAAAACCAAAACCTACAAGACGACCAAAACCAAGACCAACAAGACGACCAAGACCAAGACCAACAAGACGACAAAGACCAAGACCAAGAAGACGACCAAGACCAAGACCAACAAGTCGACGAAGACCAAGGCCAACAAGACGATCAAGACCAAGACCAAGAAGACAACGTAGACCAGGAGCAAGAACAACAAGACGACCAAGACCAACAAGACGACGAAGATCAATACCAACAACACGACCAAAACCAAGACCAACAAGACGACCAAGACCAAGACCAACAAGACAACGAAGACCAAGAGCAAGAGCAGCAAGACGACCAAGACCAACAAGACGACAAAGACCAAGACCAAGAAGACGACCAAGACCAACAAGTCGACGAAGACCAAGACCAACAAGACGACCAAGACCAAGACCAACAAGAGAACGAAGACCAAGAGCAAGAACAACAAGACGACCAAGACCAACAAGACGACGAAGATCAATACCAACAACACGACCAAAACCAACAAGACCAACAAGACGGCCAAGACCAAGACCAGCAAGATGACGAAGACCAAGACCAACAAGACGACCAAGACGAAGACCAACAAGACGACCAAGACCAAGAGCAAGAACAACATGACGACCAAGACCAACAAGACGACCAAGTCCAAGGCCAACAAGACGACGTAGACCTAGACCAACAAGATGCCCAAAACCAAGACCAACAAGACGACCAAGACGAAGACCAACAGGATGACAATGACCAAGACCAACAAGACGACCAAGACCAAGACCAACAAGACGACAAAGACCAAGACCAAGAAGACGACCAAGACCAAGATCAACAAGTCGACGAAGACCAAGACCAACAAGACGACCAAGACCAACAAGACAACGAAGACCAAGAGCAAGAGCAACAAGACGACCAAGACCAACAAGACGACGAAGATCAATACCAACAACACGACAAAAACCAACAAGACGACCAAGACCAAGACCAACAAGATGACGAAGACCAATACCAACAAGACGACCAAGACGAAGACCAACAAGACGACCAAGACCAAGAGCAAGAACAAGACGACCAAGACCAAGACAAACAAGACGACCAAGACCAAGACCAACAAGACAACGAAGACCAAGAGCAAGAAGAACAAGACGACCAAGACCAACAAGACGACGAAGATCAATACCAACAACACGACAAAAACAAACAAGACCAACAAGACGACCAAGACCAAGACCAACAAGATGACGAAGACCAAGACCAACAAGACGACCAAGACGAAGACCAACAAGACGACCAAGTCCAAGAGCAAGAACAACAAGACGACCAAGAGCAAGACGACCAAGACCAAGGCCAACAAGACGACGAAGACCAAGACCAACAAGACGCCCAAAACCAAGACCAACAAGACGACCAAGACGAAGACCAACAAGATGACAATGAGCAAGGCCAACAAGACGACCAAGACCAAGAGCAAGAACAACAAGACGACCAAGTCCAAGGCCAACAAGACGACGTAGACCTAGACCAACAAGACGCCCAAAACCAAGACCAACAAGACGACCAAGACGAAGACCAACAAGATGACAATGACCAAGACCAACAAGACGACAAAGACCAAGACCAAGAAGACGACCAAGACCAAGATCAACAAGTCGACGAAGACCAAGACCAACAAGACGACCAAGACCAACAAGACAACGAAGACCAAGAGCAAGAGCAACAAGACGACCAAGACCAACAAGACGACGAAGATCAATACCAACAACACGACAAAATCCAACAAGACCAACAAGACGACCAAGACCAAGACCAAGACCAACAAGATGACGAAGACCAAGACAAACAAGACGACCAAGACGAAGACCAACAAGACGACCAAGACCAAGAGCAAGGACAACAAGACGACCAAGAGCAAGACCAACAAGACGACCAAGACCAAGACAAACAAGACGACCAAGACCAAGACCAACAAGACAACGAAGAACAAGAGCAAGAAGAACAAGACGACCAAGACCAACAAGCCGACGAAGATCAATACCAACAACACGACAAAAACCAACAAGACCAACAAGACGACCAAGACCAACAAGATGACGAAGACCAAGACCAACAAGACGACCAAGACGAAGACCAACAATACGACCAAGTCCAAGAGCAAGAACAACAAGACGACCAAGAGCAAGACAGACAAGACGACCAAGACCAAGGCCAACAAGACGACGAAGACCAAGACCAAGAAGACGCCCAAAACCAAGACCAACAAGGCGACCAAGACGAAGACCAAAAAGATGACAATGAGCAAGGCCAACAAGACGACCAAGACCAAGAGCAAGAACAACAAGACGACCAAGACCAACAAGACGACCAAGACCAAGAGCAAGAACAACAAGACGACGAAGAACAAAACCAACAAGACGACCAAAACCAAGACCAACAAGACGACCAAAACCAAGACCAACAAGACGACCAAGACCAAGACCAAGAAGACGACCAAGACCAAGACCAACAAGTCGACGAAGACCAAGGCCAACAAGACGATCAAGACCAAGACCAAGAAGACAACGAAGACCAAGAGCAAGAACAACAAGACGACCAAGACCAACAAGACGACGAAGATCAATACCAACAACACGACCAAAACCAAGACCAACAAGATGACCAAGACCAAGACCAACAAGACGACGAAGACCAAGACACACAAGACGACAAAGACAAAAACCAAGACCAGCAAGACGACCAGGACCAAGACAAAAACCAAGAGGACTACCAATACCGAGACCGACACCAAGACCAAGACCAGCAAGACGACCAAGACCAAAACCAACAAGACGACGAAGACCAAGAGCAACAAGACGACCAAGACCAACACGACGAAGACCAAGACCAACAAGGCGCCCAAAACCAAGACCAAGAAGACGACCAAGACGAAGACCAACAAGATCACAATGACCAAGACCAACAAGACGACCAAGATCAAGAGGAAGAACAACAAGACGACCAAGACCAAGAGCAAGAACAACAAGACGACGAAGACCAAAACCAACAAGACGACCAAAACCAAGACCAACAAGACGACCAAAACCAAGACCAAGACCAACAAGACGACAAAGACCAAGACCAAGAAGGCGACCAAGACCAACAAGACGACGAAGCCCAAGACCAACAAGACGACCAAGACCAAGACCAACAAGAGAACGAAGACCAAGAGCAAGAACAAGACGACCAAGACCAACAAGACGACGAAGATCAATACCAACAACACGACCAAAACCAACAAGACCAACAAGACGGCCAAGACCAAGACCAGCAAGATGACGAAGACCAAGACCAACAAGACGATCAAGACGAAGACCAACAAGACGACCAAGACCTAGAGCAAGAACAACAAGACGACCAAGACCAAGACCAACAAGACGACCAAGTCCAAGGCCAACAAGACGACGTAGACCTAGACCAACAATACGCCCAAAACCAAGACCAACAAGACGACCAAGACGAAAACCAACAAGATGACAATGACCAAGACCAACAAGACGACAAAGACCAAGACCAAGAAGACGACCAAGACCAAGATGAACAAGTCGACGAAGACCAAGACCAACAATACGACCAAGACCAACAAGACAACGAAGACCAAGAGCAAGAGCAACAAGACGACCAAGACCAACAAGACGACGAAGATCAATACCAACAACACGACAAAAACCAACCAGACCAACAAGACGACCAATACCAAGACCAACAAGACGACCAAGACGAAGACCAACAAGACGACCAAGACGAAGAGCAAGAACAACAAGACGACCAAGACCAAGACCAACAAGACGACCAAGACCAAGACCAACAAGACAACGAAGACCAAGAGCAAGAAGAACAAGACGACCAAGACCAACAAGACGACGAAGATCAATACCAACAACACGACGAATACCAACAAGACCAACAAGACGACCAAGACCAAGACGAACAAGATGACGAAGACCAAGACCAACAAGACGACCAAGACGAAGACCAACAAGACGACCAAGTCCAAGAGCAAGAACAACAAGACGACCAAGAGCAAGACCAACAAGACGACCAAGACCAAGGCGAACAAGACGACGAAGACCAAGACCAACAAGACGCCCAAAACCAAGACCAACAAGACGACCAGGACGAAGACCAACAATATGACAATGAGCAAGGCCAACAAGACGACCAAGACCAAGAGCAAGAACAACGAGACTACCAAGACCAACAAGACGACCAAGACCAAGAGCAAGAACAAGACGACGAAGACCAAAACCAACAAGACGACCAAAATCAAGACCAACAAGACGACCAAAACCAAGACCAACAAGACGACCAAGACCATGACCAACAAGACGACAAAGACCAAGACCAAGAAGACGACCAAGACCAAGACCAACAAGTCGACGAAGACCAAGACCAACAAGACGATCAAGACCAAGACCAAGAAGACAACGAAGACCAAGAGCAAGAACAACAAGACGACCAAGACCAACAAGACGACGAAGATCAATACCAACAACACAACCAAGACCAAGACCAACAAGACGACCAAGACCAAGACCAACAAGACGACGAAGACCAAGACACACAAGACGACAAAGACAAAAACCAAGACCAGCACGACGACCAGGACCAAGACAAAAACCAAGAGGACTACCAATACCGAGACCGACACCAAGACCAAGATCAGCAAGACGACCAAGACCAACAAGACGACCAAGACCAAGACCAACAACACGACGAAGACCAAGACCAACAAGGCGCCCAAAACCAAGACCAACAAGACGACCAAGACCGAGACCAACAAGATGACAAAGACCAAGACCAACATGGCGATCAATTCCAAAGACGAAGTCGAAGAAGACGACGGACACGGAGACGGAGACGGAGACGGTCACCAAGAAGCCCAACAAGACGACGAAACCATGACCAACAAGACGACCAAAACGAACAAGACGACCAAGACCAAGACCAAAAAAACGAGCAAGACCTAGACCAAAACCAAGTCCAAGAACAAGAGTGGTATCCAATCCCATACCAAGACCTAAACGCACACACATACACGTACCAAGTCCAAGACCGATACACATACAAATACACATACGAAGACGAAGTCATATACACATACCCAGACGAAGACACATTACCATACCAAGAACAAGTCACACTCCCATACCAAGACCAAGACACATACACATACCAAGATCAAGACCCATACTCACACCGAGACCGAGACACATACAGATACCGAGACAATGAACAACAATGCGATCAAGACAAATACCAAGACCAACAAGATGACAATGACCATCAAGATAAGCAGGACCACGTCCAAGAACAAGACAACCAAGACCGAGACCAACAAGACGACCAAGACCATGACCAACAAGATGACGAAAACCAAGACCAACAAGACGACCAAGACGAAGACCAACAAGGCGACGAAGACCAAGAGCAAGAACAACAAGTCGACCAAGACCAAGACCAACAAGACGACCAAAACCAAGACCAACAATACGACAAAGACGAAGAGCAACAAGACGACGAAGACCAAGACCAACAAGACGACCAAGACCAAGAGCAAGTACAACAAGACGACCAAGACCAAGACCATCAAGACGGCCAAAACCAAGACCAACAACATCAAGACGACCAAGACCAAAACCAACAAGACGACCAAAACCAAGACGACCAAGACCTAGACCAACAAGACAACAAAGACCAAGACCAAGAAGACGATCAATACCAAGACCAACAAGTCGACGAAGACCAAGACGACCAAAACCAACAAGACGACGAAGACCAAGAGCAAGAACAACAAGACGACCAAGACCAACAAGACGACGAAGATCAAGACCAACAAGACGACCAAAACCAAGACCAACAAGACTACCAAAACCAAGACCAACAAGACGACGAAGACCAAGACACACAAGACGACAACAAAAACCAAGACCAGCAAGACGACCAGGACCAAGACAAAAACCAAGAGGACTACCAATACCGAGACCGACACCAAGACCAAGACCAACAAGACGACCAAGGCCAAAACCAACAAGACGACAATGACAAAGACCAAAACCAACAAGACGACAAAGTCCAATACGGTGGCCAAAACCGAAACCAACAAGATGACAAAGACAAAGACCAAGACCAACAAGACAGTCAATTCCAAAGACGAAGACGAAGAACACGACGGAGACGATCACCAAGAAGAAGCCCAAGAAGACGACGAAACCAAGACCAACAAAACGCCCAAAACCAACAAGACGACCAAAACGTCGAAGACGACAGAGACCAAGTCCAAGACCAACAAGATGACCAAGACCAAGACCAACATAATGACCAAGAAGACGACGAAGATCGAGACCGACAACATGACCAGTACCAATACCAACAAGACGACCAAGACCAAGATCAACAAAACGAGCAAGACCTAGACCAAAACCAAGTCCAAGAACAAGACACATATCCCAACCCATACCAAGACCAATACCAATACCAAGACCAAAACGCACACACATACACGGACCAAGTCCAAGATCGATACACATACAAATGCACATACCAAGACCAAGTCATATACATATACCAAGAAGAAGACACATTACCATACCAAGAACAAGTCACACTGCCATACCAAGTCCTAGACACATACACATTCCAAGATCAAGGCCCATACACATACGAAGAGCAAGAACCATACATATACACATACCAAGACCAAGATCCATACACATACCAAGACCAAGACACAATTACATACAGAGACCAAGACACATACTCATACCGAGACAATGAACAAAAATTCGACCAAGACAACGACCAAAACCAACAAGTTTACCAAGACCATCATGATGACCAGGACCATGTCCAAGAAGACCAACATGATCAATACCAATACCAACAAGACGACCAAGACCAAGACCAACAAAACGAGCAAGACCTAGACCAAAACCAAGTCCAAGAACAATACAGATATCCCATCCCATACCAAGACCAAAACGCACACACATACACGTACCAAGTCGAAGACCGTTACACATACAAATACACATACCAATACCAAGTCACATACACATATCCAGACGAAGACACGTTACCATTCCAAGGACAAGTCACACTACCATACCAAGACCAAGACACATACACATACCAAGATCAAGACCCATACACATACGAAGACCAAGAACCATACACATACCAAGACCAAGATCCATACACATACCAAGACCAAGACACAACCACATACAGAAACCAAGACACATACTCATACCGAGACCATGAACAAAAATTCGACCAAAACAATGACCAAAACCAACAAGTTTACCAAGACCATCAAGATGACCAGGACCATGTCCAAGAAGACCAACAAGTCAACCAAGACCGAGACCAACAAGATGACAAAGACCAAGACCAACAAGGCGTTCAATTCCAAAGACTAAGACGAAGAAGACGACGTAGACGGAGACGGTCACCAAGAAGCCCAACAAGACGACGAAACCATGACCAACAAGACAACCAACAAGACGACCAAAACGAAGAAGACGACAAAGACCAAGTCCAAGACCAACAAGATGACCAAGACCAAGACCAAGACCAACATAATGACCAAGAAGACGACGAAGATCGAGACCGAGAACATGACCAATACCAATACAAACAAGACGACCAAGACCAAGACCAAACAAACGAGCAAGACCTAGACCAAAACCAAGTTCAAGATCAAGACATGTATCCTATCCCATACCTAGACCAATACCAAGGCCAAAACGCACACACATACACGTACTACGTCCAAGACCGATACACATACAAATACACATACCAAGACCAAGTCATATACGCATACCCAGACGAAGACACATTACCATACCAAGAACAAGTCACACTCCCATACCAAGACCAAGACACATACACATACCAAGATCAAGTCCCATACTCACACCGAGACCAAGACACATACAGATACCGAGACAATGAACAACAATGCGACCAAGACAAAGACCAAGACCAACAAGATGACAGTGACCAGCAAGAGAAGCAGGACTACGTCCAAGAACAAGACCAACAAGACAACCAAGACCGAGACCAACAAGACGACCAAGACCGAGACCAACAAGACTACCAAGATCAAGGCGAAAACCAACAAGACGACAAAGACAAAAACCAAGACCAACAAGACGACCAAGACCAAGACGAAAACCAAGAAGACTACCAATACCGAGACCAACACCAAGACCAAGACCAACAAGACGTCGAAGACCAAAACCAACAAGACGACAAAGACAAAGACCAAAACCAACAAGACGACAAAGACAAAGACCAAAACCAACAAGACGACAAATTACAACACGGTGACCAAAGCAAAAACCAGCAAGATGACAAAGACAAAGACCAAGACCAACATGACTATCAATTCCAAATACGAAGACGAAGACGACGGAGACGGTCATCAAGAAGAAGCCCAACAAGACGACCAAACCATGACCAACAAGACGACCAAAACGAAACAGACAACAAAGACCAAGTCCAAGACCAACAAGATGACCAAGACCAAGACCAACATAATGACCAAGAAGACGACGATGATCGAGACCGAGAACATGACCAATACCAATACCAACAAGACGACCAAGACCAACCAGATAACCGAAACGATCAAGACGACAAAGACCAAGTCCAAGACCAACAAGATGAACAAGACCAAGACCAACATAATGACCAAGAAGACGACCATAACCAACACCAACAAAACGACCAAGCTCAAGAAGAAGACAGATATCCCATCGCTTACCAAGAACAATACCAAGACGAAAACCCTCACACATACACGTTCCAAGACCAAGCCCGATACACGTACACATATACATACCAAGACCAAAACATATGCACATACCAAGACGAAGACACATTACCATACCAGGAACAAGTCACACTACCATACCAAGACCAAGACACATACACATACCAAGATCAAGACCCATACACATACGAAGACCTAGACCCATACACATACACATACCAAGACGAAGATTCATGCACATACACATACCAAGACCAAGATCCATACACATACCAAGATCAATATCCATACACATACGAGGACCAAGACACATACACATACCAAGACCAAGATCAATACACATACCAAGATCAACACACAACCACACACAGAGACCAAGACACATACTCATACCGAGACCAAGACACATACAGATACCGAGATCATGAACGACAATGCGACCAACACAACGACCAAGACCAACAACATGACCAAGACCATCAAGATGACCAGGACCTTGTCCAAGAACAAGACCAACAAGTCAACCAAGACCAAGACCAACAAGAAGACAAAGACAAAGACCTACAAGGCGATCAATTCCAAAGACGAAGACGAAGGAGTCGACGGAGACGGAGGCGGTCACCAAAAAGAAGCCCAATAAGACGACCAAAAGGTGACCAACAAGACGACCAAGACCAACAAGACGACCAAAACGATCAAGACGACAAAGACCAAGTCCAAGACCAACAAGATGACCAAGACCAAGACCAACATAATGACCAAGAAGACGATGAAGATCGAGACCGAGAACATGACCAATACCAATACCAACAAGACGACCAATACCAAGGCCAACAAAATGACCACGACCTAGACCAAAACCAAGTCCAAGAAGAAGACAGAAATCCCATCCCATACCAAGACCGATACCAAGACCAAAACGCACACACGTACACGTTACAAGACCAAGACCGATACACGTACACATATACATACCAAGACCAAAACATATGCACATACCAATACGAAGACACATTACCATACCAAGAACAAGTCACACTACCATTTCAAGACCAAGACACATACACATACCAAGACCAAGACCCATACTCATACACATACCAAGACCAAGATACATATACATATACATACCAAGACAAAGACACAACCACATACAGAGACCAAGACATATACTCATACCGAGACCAAGACACATACAGATACCGAGACCATGAACAACAATGCCACCAAGACAAAGACCAAGACCAACAAGATGACCAAGACCATGAAGATGACCAGGACCATGTCCAAGAACAAGACCAACAAGACAACCAAGACCGAGACCAACAGTACGACCAAGACCAACAAGACTACCAAGATCAAGGCGAAGGCCAACAACACGACAAAGACAAAAACCAAGACCAGCAAGACAACCAGGACCAAGACAAAAACCAAGAAGACTACCAATACCGAGACCGACACCAAGACCAACAACATGACCAATACCAAAACCAACAAGACGACAATGACAAAGACCTAAACCAACAAGACGACAAAATCCAATACGGTGACCAAAACCGAAACCAACAAGATGACAAAGACAAAGACCAAGACCAACAAAACAGTCAATTCCAAAGACGAAGACGAAGAAGACGACGGAGACGGAGACGGTCACGGAGAAGAAGCCCAACAAGACGACGAAACCATGACCAACAAGACGACCAAAGCGTCCAAGACGACAAAGGCCAAGTCTAAGACCAACAATATGACCAAGACTAAGACCGACATAATGACCAAGAATACGACGAAGATTGAGACCGAGAACATGACCAATACCAAAACCAACAAGACGACCAAATCCAAGACCAACAAGACGACCAAGACCAACAAGACGACCAAGATCAAGAACAATACCAAGAACAAGACCAAGACCAGGACGAACAAGGCGACAAAGAACAAGACGAAGACCAACAAGACGAAGAAGACCAAGACAAACAAGACGACCAACACAAAAACCAAGACCAACAAGACGACCAAGACAAAGACCAAGACAATCACGACGACCAAGACCAAGACCAACAAAAAGACCAAGACAAAGAGTATGAACAACAAGACTACCAAGACCAACAAGATGACCAAGACAAAGACCAAATTCAAGACCAAGACCAACAAGACGACCAAGACCAAGACGACGACCAACAAGACTATCATGACCATGGCCAACAAGACGACCAAGAAGAACAAGACGAAAAAGACCAAGACCGAGACGGACACCGAGACCAAGAACAAGACCATGACCAACAAAACGACCAAGACAAAGACCGAGACCAACAAGTGGTCCAAGACAAACAAGATGACAAAAACGAAGACCAACAAGACGAAAAAGACCAGGACCAAACAGACGACAAAAACCAAGACCAACAAGAAAACCAAGATCAAAACGAAGAACAAAAAAACGAAGACAAACAAGACCATGACCAAAACCAACTTGACGACCAAGACCAAGAAGACGACCAATACCGAGACCGAAACCAAGACCAAAACCAACAAGACGACCTAGACCAAGAAAAACAAGGAGACAAAGACCAAGACCAAAACCAACAAGACTACAAAGACCAACACGATAGATAGATAGATAGATAGATAGATAGATAGATAGATAGATAGATAGATAGATAGATAGATAGATAGATAGACTTGCAGACAGATGGAATAGAATAGAATAGCATAGATAGAATAAAATATATAGAATAGAATAGATGGAATAATAAAGATGGAATAGTATACATAGTTGGAATAGAATAGCTGGAATAGAATAAATAGTTGGAATAATATAGTTACTACACAGAATAGAATAGAATAGAATTGAAATAAGAGAATAGCTAGATTGAATAGAATAGATAGAATAGAATAGATAGAATAGAACATATAATTAGAATAGAATAGACAGAATATGACCGATGGAATAGAATATGTAGATGGAATAGATTACAGAGTTACAAGAGACTATAGAATAGAATATGTAGAATAAAATAGATAGATAGAATAGAACAGATAGAATTAGATAGATAAAATAGCATAGAAGGAATAGAAGCTAAATAGACTAGATTAGTATATAATAGATAGATAAATATATAGATAGATAGATAGATAGATAGGGAGTGAGGTAGATATATAGATAGATAGATAGATAGATAGACAGAGAATGATGCAGACAGATAGAATAGAATAGAATAACATAGGTAGAATAGACTATATGAAATAGAATACATAGAATAGAATAGGTGGAATAGT